>NC_081407.1:948151590-948486590 GCF_030272615.1 Cryptomeria japonica | reverse complement strand
CAGCGATTAGTACTTCAAAAGAAAGCTGTTAATTTGAAGGGTACACGATTGGAATTCATATTAATTCATTGAAGACATTTCATGATAGTATATTAAATTTATTGGTGATGCAAATTTTGAGTTGCAAGATAGGGGCAGCTTTATCATAGCAAATGTATTTTCATTCCATGTATGTTGCATTTACTGTTGTTGTAAACATTAAATTGTAAGACTCAAGATAGGAGCAACTTTGTAGAAGTGGTGATTTGTTGTAATTTACTTATGTGATGTTAAATGCTTTCTTCACTTGTCTAAATAATGTGAACCAGAAGAAAGTTCTAGCAAGCATCTCCCAAGAGAGAGCTTCACCCCATCCTACAAGAATTTGTATCACAGAAAAAGGGGCTAAGAGGAATAGCCAATAGCAAAGGCAAGGCACCAAGAGTGACAAAGAGACGGCTAACAGAAGGAACAACACACCCAAGAGTGCAAGAGGGTTTGTGAGCAGATATTTGAAGCAGTCAAGGACTCTAAGACCTATTTGATCCTGTAAAGTGCAAGTTGGAACAAAAAATTCCAAGAGAGAAGCATTGTCTTTCTAAGAGAGTTGATGAAAAACAAGTAGCCCATTTGAGAATATAGTCCATATATTTCAATTTTAGAGATTTTATGGGACCAAAAACTTTAAAAGTGGTGATGCCCGATCTGAAATTGGATCATGAACATCAAATTAGTCAGTTGAGTTAATTGACTGTGAATGAAAGTAAAAAGTTATTTGTGACATGTTATGACCTCATACATTTCAACTTTTAGATACAGAAAAAACATATGGGAAATATGTAAAATGAATTTTTATTGCATATGTGAAATAATGGAAGCTCATTTCAAATCCGTATGAAAAGTCATGGCCTCTGCAAATTGCAAAATTTTTTACATAGGTGGTGATTATGTAACTGCAATTTCTCTAAGTGGCAGTTTAACAACTACTTAAAGTGGAGATTTTGCAATTAAGGGGCGGTTTCACAACCTTCGGTTCTCTAAGCAGCCATTTTTCCTGAATGTAATGCATGGCAAAAGCAAACAATAGGGAGATGGCTGATCTTTAGATTCCAAACTTTTGGGCTTCTTGTTTGAGCCCAATGCATGCTCTACCTACAGGGTTCAAGAAAGCAAAGAATTGCAAGGCAATTGATCTACATGGTTAACACCGATTTGTGAAGAGTACACAGCCGAGATGGAGTATGGAAATTAAGTATTGGGATGTTATTGATTGATGATGATGTTACTTAAGGCCTGGAGAAGACAGTAAGCTTGTTAAAATGCAAAGAATATAGTGGATATCAGGAAGCATAGCTTCACCATACTGGAGTTTCCCGCATTGGGTTTCTTCAGGGTAATTTCTTGTGTCTATCAGATATCTCTTTTATTAGTGTATTTCATTTATTTGTTACATACTTCTAATGATTGCAATTAATTTTCTATCCCAAACGTTTAAGAATGTATAAGAAATCAGATGAATGCATGAGCACAAACATAACACTTTTTTCCAACAACAATTATGAGTTGAATTCAATCCCATACAAAGTTAAAGGAAATGGACTATTGTTTTATGGAATTGTAAAGAAATCAAATGATTGGTAGTAGCATATATGAGAGTTAGTAACATGATATGCAATGTATGTAGCATGTATAGAATTAAATTATCAAATGTAAGATGTAGATGGAAGCTTGAAGGGCTGGAGAAAACATCATGTTTTATCTTTTGAATGTTGTTTCAATGGTATAGAACTTTGGAACAACATATAAATATGGTAAATCCATGTTGAATAGTGCAATGGATATGTATGTTAATTACAGATCGGACTTCTTTATCCTTTCAATGCATTACACATGTTAAATTGCTGTGTCTTATTCCATATACAGATTTTGATAAATTAGATAATTGTAAGAATCTATTTTACATTGCATTAACATTGATGTTGAATTCATGAGAAAATGTGATTTAGAATTGAGTTGTAGTTCAAGATTCTTTCAGATTAAAAAGAAAATAGTATTCTAAGATGCTTAATCACCCAAACAATTGAGGTAGGAAGGTCTAACTAAAGTTTCTGCTTCCATGTCTGTGATATGCATTTAATCTGAGATAATAATATTTTCCACAGAGAAATTTTAACTTGAGAATCTCGATTAAGTTGCTTGTCAACTCACCATGGCTCTTAATTTGGTATGATTCCTCAAAAACAAAGCCCCCAGAATCTCTGATCCTTAGGTAATTGAAGAGTGCCACACAGAAAGGAAAAAAAAATTGTAAGCCCTTGAACCTATAGAGAACAGCAAACTGTCATAAATATTTAGGGAAATGAAGGATAGGAGAATGTACAATGACAATTGTGCATTTATGTGGTCCATATGGAGTCCAAATTTCTGAAAACACTGATACCAGTTCCCCTGAATATTCTGTAAAATTTGTAGATGTGTGTCAAGCAGAATTCTCCTATTGCAGGTGGTGTGTACCTTTTGAAGCATCTGGGGGGTTTTGGTTGCTATTTGGACTCACAATTAACTATGAGGTCCTTCAAGCTCTCTTAATTAAGTTGTGCTATAGACTATAGAATAAAACTAAAATGATAACATGGATGTTGTTGAAAACCGATAGCTAGATCGGATTATATGAGCAAATAAATATGAATAAATGTATCTACATTGGGCTGGGCCCAAAATTGTTTTATTGTAACTTGTAAAAGCACTTAACGTGGGCCTCTTCTTGGAGCGCTAAGTTAAATCAAAATGTGGTCATTATGCATTGTAAAACATGCCCCAAATTGGGCTCTAAAATAAAATATGAAATTGTATCCTAGCCGACTTGAAGGAAATGTAAAAGATGAATCTTGTATATAACAAGAATCATCTTAGATCTCAATTCAATCATTCATCACTCTCAAGTAAAATCTCTTAAATAGCGAATTCTGGTTATGCAGCTCAGTGACATACTTTACTCTTCAAGGTCAGCGAAGAGGTCTTCCAAGTGTAGCGAATTGATCTTCAATCTAGCAATTCAAGTCCTCAAGGTTGGCGATGTGATTCTTAAGGTCAGCGAACATCTTTCTTGAAGGCAGCGAATACTTCTTAGTGATAGCAGTCATCATTGAAGATCAGCGAATCATTCTTGAAGCCTTGGCTCTTCATTTGTAAAGGTTAATAGTCGGTTAATAGTTAGGAGTTAGCAAAAGAGAGATAGTCAATAATTAGTAGCTCAATAGTAGATAGCATTTTAGAGTAGAGTAGAAGGAGAAGGCAAAGATTGTTGCCAAGAGATTGTTGCAAAAGACATGTAAACTTCATTGAAGGAATGGTGAATTCTATGTGTCGATTCTACAATTTGCATGGTCTCTATACTTCTCTAATTTAATTTCATGTTATTAGATGAATGGAAGAAATTTGTATGATCAATGGTGAAATTTGTATATCCATACTACTAGCGGTTTGTTGATTGCAAACTTGCTTTGCGTAGTCAACTGGAATCATTCAACTTAAGCTTAACTTCAATTATCGTTTCTTCATTGATATGCATCAACCTGACGGTGTCTATGCTTGTAGCGGTGATCTGAACATCATAAAGCTATCCTTAGAAGATCGCACTAACCTTGTGGGGATGACCCTAGCATGTCAAAGCAAGACTTAGTTAAAGTTTCATCAAAGATCATCCATTGCTCCTACATTCTTAGTGTTAGAATTAGATCCTTCTCCAACCCTTACCCTTTTCCCTTTTTTAAAAATCAAGGATCAGTAAAGACCCACGTTCCAGTGATATCCAAAGCAAATCAGACGCTCAGGTCATCGAATGTAAGTCCCCTTTGTGATTCCAGCAAAATCACATCATACCGCAAGAGCTTATCCACACATAGAGAACCTACAATCAAAAACTTGGAGCTACTTCGATTGATCCTTCTGCGAGTAGCTCCAAGGTTCAATTGGAGTAGCTCAAGGCTAAAGGAATGTGAATTAAGCCTAAAATGCAAAATGTAAAATTGCCTAGGAATAGGTTTTTCTCAAGGACCTAGGCAAAATATTAGACCTCCTCGGAATTTTGCTTTGGACCCTTTGGAAGGGTCAGGAGCAAAATTTTGCATTTTAGGCTTAATTCACATTCCTTTAGCCTTGAACTTCACTTGACCTTTGAATCCCTTTCTCCTGAAGACATCATTGATTTGACCCCCAAAAAGACCAAAAAGAAGGATTTCGATTTGGACCCTGGCCAAGGACAGGACCTATAAGGAATTTCGCTCTGGACCCTTTGGAAGGGTCAAGAGCGAAATTTGCATTTTAGCTCAAATTTCATCATCTCCTTGCCTCAAATCTCTTCTCAAGGCAAGAACACATT
The DNA here is from genome assembly GCF_030272615.1 of Cryptomeria japonica. NCBI lineage: Eukaryota > Viridiplantae > Streptophyta > Pinopsida > Cupressales > Cupressaceae > Cryptomeria > Cryptomeria japonica. The sequence continues at coordinate 948,482,230 of NC_081407.1, read as the reverse complement.
AATCCCTTCCCAACCATGCCATAGGAACAAAAATCTTGGTTTCAAACATAGAGCAAAATAGAGGTTTTAAGAATTTCGCTCTGGACCCTTTGGAAGGGTCAGGAGCGAAATTTGCATTTTAGGACAAATTCTTCACATTTTGTGACCACAACTTACTCAAATGCATGCCTAAGGATGCCTCTAATATTTTGCCTAGGTCCTTGAGAAAAACCTATTCCTAGGCAATTTTGGAGGCGAATGACTTGATCTTGGTAAGATAATGTTGAAAATGAGGTCTAATTGAGCAACTTTGTCAAATTTTGCTCCTGACCCTTCCAAAGGGTCCTGAGTGAATTTTATTATAGGACTTGTCCCTAGAGAGGGTCCAGAGTGAATTTCACTATAGGGCCTGTCCCTGGAGAGGATCTTGAGCGAATTTCATTCTAATGCCTTCTTGTTGATGATTTAAGGTAAGAAAGGATATGTTAGAATGAATATTTTATGTATAATTAATCATTTTTTGTTTGTTTTGCAGATCAACAAAATCAAGTTTGAGGGAGCCAAGCCAGGACAAGGGCGACCTCTTCAAGTTTCATCATTATCGACGACACTTCAAAGGCATGGAGGAGGACTCAAGGTGCTTCTAAAGCGTTGGAAGACTTCAAGTGTTCAAGGAGTTGCAAGCTATCCTCAAGACCTCATTCTACCACATGAAGAAACCATGGGATGTTAAGAAGAAATATCTTATAAACACTTCAAGGCGAGGTGAGCTACCAGAGAAAGAAAACTTGATAGTGAGGAGGCTTCATCAAACACATGGGAGTCAAGGAGGTACATCATTCATCGCATCAAAGACAGAGGAGGATCAACCAAGGCACAAACGCAAGACAAGGTGGCATCCCAGTCACTATTCCTCTAGTCAGATAGCTCCACCTCAACATGTCCAAATTCAATGTACCTGACTCACCATTGATGGCACAAACTTCGAGGCACCTACCCCTGACATCTATTGGTCCACAATCATGGAATGCAATTTTCTCATTGGCTAAAGGAGTTTGTTGTAACAAACCCTAATTAGGGTTTTCATCTTGTAATCCTAGCCATTGATTGTAAATCAATCAGAGCCATTGAATTGTAAAGAGCTCCCTATATAAAGCTTTGGCTCTTCATTTGTAAAGGTTAATAGTTAGCTAATAGAGAATAGTGAATAGTTAGAAATTAGTCAATAGTGAATAGTCAGTAAAATAAAGTAGTAATTAGAATAGAATAGGAGGAAAAGGCAAGAAATTGTTGCCTAAATTGTAAATGAACTCCATTTTCATTGAAGTTATGGTGAAATGTGTCGTTTCTTTGCACTATGCATGGTCTCTTGTTGAATCTTCATTTTAGATGATGGTTAATTAGATTGAATGAAGGAAGTTATTGAATGCACTCGCATGGAATCTGCCTAGTCCAAACCACTAGCCTCTTGCTGACTGTAAGCACGCCCTGCGTGGTCAACTGGCTATAGAATGAGCTTAATCTTGAGTCGTTACACGTCTATTGTCCATTATCTTGAATGGTGATCAGTGTCTGATGGTGTACGATTTGAACATATTCGAAGCATCCCTTAGAAGATCGCACTGAGTTGGTGTGGAATTGTTCGCCCTGATGGTGAGACCCAGCCCAATAGGATTCCAACTAGTTGTTCATCCATCTTCTTGCATTCTAGGTCTTAGATTAGATTCTCCAAACCCTGTATCTTTTGATATTTCTTTATCTTCCAGCTAGTAGATAGGATTCAAGTTCCAGCAGATTAAACGCTCGGGCAGTCGAATGTAAGTCCCCTTGTTAATCCAGCATAATCACATCACACCACAAAAGCTTACCCACACGTAGAGACCCTACATATAAGAACCTTGGAGTTGCCTCGATTGATCCTTAGGCGAAATCTTCAGCATTCGGGGAAACTTTGTTCAAGAGAGGATAAGATACTTTGGTATTTTATTTTGTGTTCGCATGTGCATAAGAAACACATCAACAATGGGGAAGCCTGTTAAGTATTATGTTACATCGGTCACTATCTTGGAACACATAAGATGACAACGCTATGAATATGAACACTCTTTATGGAGGATTTTCCACAACTCTCATAAATGATTTTGTGTGGTTCATTAATGGGGTCACTTCTTATGATCTGACCACTTGTATAATTCTACGTTCGAGGATTAGTTGGTGCTATCAATGACTGATACAATGTTTTCTTTTGATGGCTTAATTCATGCAGGAAGGCTATCTTTTATTAATCTCAAATTCTATCTATATTCAATCCATTCAAAGATTTAACTTTTTCAAATAGGCCTTTTGCAGAAGTTCCTAATCATGAACATGGTACTGACTTTTAAGAAACATGTAGTCTATGTGATGCAATTCTATTTGCGGGGAACCTCATTATGCACTGTGAAGCAAAGCAAAAGATATTGAATAAAATAAAGATCTGTCAACGGATTCTATGTGTGTAGAAAAAGGCTTATCAGAATGAACCTTTGTTAGCAAAGGAAACCTTGGGGATCAGATGCTTAGAAGGATAGATCAGTGAACCTGGTCTTTTTCAAGATTATTGGAATATGTGAGATACTTTATTTTCACTCAGAGACAGTATTTTCACTTAGAGATAGTAATCTTGTCGACAATTTCATAACCAACTCCGGTCTAATAATTCAATAACAAAGTTCAAAGTTGTCCAAAGGAGGGCAGGAAAAAGAGAAGCCCCTCTATCATGAAGGCATTATGTTACTAATCTGGTATAGTTCTTAGTTAATAATAGAGGAAATACAGTTAAATAGAATTATTCTAGCAGCAATATGATTCCCTTCCCTTTTTTCAGGTGTAGAAAATATTTTTGTTAGTATCAGATTTAACCTATCAAGTTTCTCTATTTGTTCCTCACACAAGTTTTGACAATTCAAGAACAATTATGTTTAAAACCTTAGCATCAAAAGTCGATCGCCACAAACTACTAGTAGCTTTTTAAAAATGATATATTTATGGCAGTGAGAAAAATACGAATAAAGTTCCATGCAAATTTCATGTGGCCTGGAAATTAATGATCTAAAATCGCAATGTATGGTTAACATCATGTTTGTCCAAAGACTCAAGAAATACATCATCTTATTGGGGGTCAATGGAGTGGGGGTTGAATTTGGTTCATTGATACATATAGGGCAAAGGTAGCCAGAAACTGTGATTGGGTCAATAAAGTAGGGAAGTTGAAAAAGGTTAAGGTACAGAAAAATCAGTTCCTGCCAATACCGTACCATCCATGCAATTAGTGGTTGAATTTACAGACTGGCCTTATTTATCTTATGAAAGGCTTTTGAAATGTCAATCCTCTGGGTGAAATATCAAATTTTGGCACTGGGCTACATATGACAACCAATTCCCATTTTGAAAATCGTTAATTATGAGGCAAGCTGCAGAGGGATTACTAGTTGAAATCTGTCTTAATCATCATGCACAACTTAAAATGAATTCTCTATGATTAGAACTTGGGTCTTGCCAATACAAGGTGCATCCAGAAACCAATTGCCTTGCATCCAGGGGCTGATTATCTATAGTTTTAACATATATCACTACAAAGTACTGAGTCTTCAGATTGCATTTATAAGTTATTATAACTAATCTCAGATTGGAGCAACTGCTAGTTATAACATTATATTGCTGGCCAACAGTAACTAGTGGTAGACATGAGAAATAACAGATTAACACAAAAAAGATTTACTGCAATTCATATCATGTTTTCACTGGTAGAACTAAAGGTATACATCTACATAAACTTTGCCTACGATCAACTTAAGTAAGAATATATGGTGAACTTACTAACTGTTAGCTATCCACTTGGATAGAATAAACAGAACCACAACCAGTAGGAGGGCATCGCTGTATTAAATATCTGTCTATGATACCTAATAATAGAAAAACAAGTGAAGTTTACCAATTCATATAGAAATGGTGCATGGTACAGAAATTCCTGGGAAAACTTATTATGTGAAATTTCTGGTAAAAACACCCCAAAACATTCTGAATAGCAGAAGACTTGATTAATGGTTGAACCTTCCGAACACCTACGTGCTTGTCTCACTCGTCAATTCCATTTTTAATGGTTAGTTAGCCATTGTTAATGATAGTCCTTGAGACACATGGAAAGAGATCACTTACTCGGTTTAGTAGGAAAGGCGCAATCAACACTTCCTCTCCAATTATGAGGACAAGCACACTCACGGTCTTCTATGATACACTCTGCCCGATGAAAGCAAAACATACTTCCACAAGGAGCCCCGCTGTATTCACAGTGCTCTCCAATATAACCTGGCGGACACTTGCAAGTGTAATTCTCTCCCTGGATGATTTCTTCACAGACACCTCCATGCTCACACCAGAATGAATTTGTTCCATCACACATGATCCGCTCCTCATCACAATGTTTGCCCCTAACTCACAAACATCACAGTTTTCAATCATGTAAGTCCTCCATGCTACATTGCTATGCCCACCACATTATATAGGCCCAAGAAATAAAATTACCCAATTTGGCAGATCTATTTTAATTATTTTTCCCTCCGCAACTCTTACTTCCAATAGCAATCTAAAGAGAAAAACAATGGCTTAAGGACTGTGGTTCAACAGTAGGCAAAGATGGCTGACACATTTGCGGTCAAATGTTCAAGTTATGCTGGTGACTCCATAATAAATTTGGCAGCCAGGGGATGACCTTAACCATTCATTCACCAATAAAACAAAATAAAGAGAAAAACAATGGGTTCCTACCCAAGAAATGGACGATCTCCATCAAGTATAGTGGAAGGATCAGGCAGTTTGCAAATGCATTGACCATCCTCGTCACATTCTCCACTCTTGCAGAGTCTCCCATCACACTTCACTGAACTGCTACATGAAATCTGCATAGCTACCAGTACAACAAATAAGCCTAACACACTCACTCTCCACATTTTTGGTTGATCCTCAACTTACAAAATCTTTATTGATTCCAAATCTGGGTATGGATGATACAGGTAACAAATGTGTTTGGAGTCTTGAGAAACAGATCTGTGTATGCATTAAACAGAAATGCAGAGATTAGATTTAGTGGAGTTTTCAAGTTGGCTGTATTCAGTTAAAACATATAATCGGCCCTGCCCCCACTCACCTCCACCACTTAGTACCCCATTAGAAGAGAGGTAAATGTTATCTTTTTAATTTTCTTTGGGCATTGGAAGGGGACAAGGGGAGAAAGAAGACAGAGTCATGTGCAGTTCATCCACTTTATGTTGTTCACGTTTCTCTTTCTTTGGCAGTTGCATTGTTCTCTTTCAAACCAGATGAGCCATCGGTACTCATTAATAAATTTGCTCGAAATGCCAACTGATAAAGAAATCAATTTTAAGGAAATAAATCGCAAAACTGAATGGAGTGATCTCAATTTCAAGGAGAGAATTGCAGCATGAACGTGTATAGAAAATCGTAGGAATGAATTGCATTTAAGGAGGCAGTATTTAAAAAGGTGATCTAACATGTTACAATTACATTACCGAGGATTTCTTACATTAAGAACTCAAGTCAAAACTTATTAAAAGAGAACTCTTTTATCGAGGATTAACAAAATTAATCAAATTAATATAAAATGTTTAACTTTGTCAACAAATATTTTTTTGTTTATGATTTTGATTGAAAAGTGGGTTTCATTTATTAAATAGACACAAAAGGTTTTTTTATATTGGAGTAAGCAAACTCAGATTACAAAGATGAATAGAGAAACAATAGCCTTACAAAATTACACACAGCATGATGAAATTGCTACCAAAACATCAAAAATAACAGTTACATGATATCATCAGCAAAAATAAAGTTCCATAGATACAATCACATGCTATTATCAGCAAAAATAAGAGTCGTGGATGTTGTCATCTTCAACAAATAAAATCATGGCTATAATAAAGGTTCCAACATTGTGTACAATCCGCTCCAAAGCAATGTCCATCATAAGAAACTTCTTCCAAATCATGGGAAACCACGAGCATTATCCTTTGGATTAGTAACTTGCAAAGTGACTTCAAATGTTTGGATCTGTGTTTGCAAATTGGCCAAAATATTTTGGAGATCAGAGGTGGCTTGGAGATTATTCTTGAGGATAGTGACCTGGAGTGAAAAAATATCAATAAGCATCAAGACCTCAACTTGTAAGGGGGAAAAGGTGTGAGAGAAGGAAGCTAAGCAGTGAACTCTCCAAATAAACTTGAGGATAGTTTGTTTGAGGGTCTTTGAAATGATGTTATGGTATTGGAAAAGTCCAAGAAGTGTTGATCGCCAAGTCCATTTTTTAGGAAAACTTGCAGGGAAAATGGAGGACAAATGGAACCAAAGGGTATGAGCGTGAGGGTAGAGCCAAAAAGCGTTCTTAATAGTCTCTTTTTTAATACTAAAGGGGCATGAAGGAGGGGGGGGGTGATGAAAGAAAGACGATCCCCTATAGGTAGTTTAATATGAAGGGCTTTCCATGCAATTAATTGGGATTGAGCATCAGCTTTGGACTTCCAAATCTAGGAGCTTAGCTTGTTCCATCTACCTTGGGTAAAATTGCATCTCCATTTAAGGGTGAGGCATGGATCAAAGGAGAAGAGAGGGAGGAGTTGTTACGAAACTATCTTAAGAGGAAAGTACTGAAAGCTACGACTATTGGGTCATTTCCAATCTTTGAGAAAGTTATCATGGCAAGGGGTCGATAGCAAACAATTCAGGCTTAACAAGTTGTTGGATTTTGAAAATAGCATCCTTGTCAGTTGGAGAGAGTTTGAATTGTGCTTTGAGATGGTGTCAAGACTTTCGGCCAAAAATATTGGGATCCTACAAATCTCGAAAAACCTAAACACCTCTTTTGAAAAGATGTCTTCATTTAAGGCAATTAATCTTGGCAAGGGGAATGTTGTCTTGTTGAACTAGATGATTCCACCAAATGGAAGATGAGGCAAAGCTTAAGCCATGGCTTAGCGATTGATCATACCAATATAGTTTTTTTGAAGTGATTTGCCACGCAATCCAAATGGAGTTAAATGGGGCAAAACTATGTGTCTTGAAAAAGTGTGTTAGAAGAAGCTTATCCTTCCAATTGACCAAGTCCCAAGATCGACCAGTTGTAGTAGTTTGTATCGATGGTGAACTAGATTCTTCCAAGGAGCATCCCCCTCTAAGGCCCTTATAATCCTTTTAGTTGTAAGACAAATTCCTTGAGTAAATGGGTCAATGATTCCCAGTGTTCCTCTATATTTTGGTTGTATGCGATGAAGCCATGAAGAAGTAGGTAGCCCTTTCTTATTACCCTAATTAATCTAAAGAAACCTCCTAATCAGCTCAATAAGTTGATTATAACACTTTTTAGAAGGAAGCCAACATGAGGAAATATACACGTGGCTAGCCAAGAGGATTTTGTTGGCAACCTAAATATGTCCAACGATTGGTCCAACATAATAGTTCGCTTTTGATTTTTGTAAAGAACCAATTCCACATATCTTTCAGAGAGACCCCTGTACCAAAGGGAATACCAAGGTATCTATTTATCATGCCATGTTTAACTTCACTCCATTCACTAGGAATCCAAGGTGGTTTAGTGTTAGGTTACAATATAATTATTTATATAGATGGCAGCGTTCTCCATTGTTGAGAATGTTTGAAAATTGAAGTGGGATATCTTTATAATAACCAATGGTCAATCAAATTTAAAACTCTTTATAGTTCATTTAAATTAAAAAAATATTAGATCTATCAATTTAAATAGTCCAAAGGGTTGGGGGCTAGCTTGATTGGCGAGAGCCTTTGTGGTAATGCATGAAATCATGAGGTCCAATCTCCCCCTAGTTCATGTTGTGCCAAAGGACATGTCACACTAGTGTCACCAATCATGCTAAAAAGTTAAAAATTTGAAGGTCCATTATCTAGCATTTTAGCATTTTTTTATTAGTTTTGTATTTATTTTGGTTTTGTTATTTAGTATTTTAGTTTCTTATTCAATTTAATAGATTTTAGTGTATGCGTTGATTGAATTAAGTCAATTTTTTTTTATCTTTAGTCAATTGAGTTCTTCCAATTTCGACCCAACTCATTTTATTATTTCTCCACTCTAATTGGAATCACATGTGCAAAACTATTTCCTAGATAGAATTGTAGGCATGATCATGTCTACCTTGTTGAATTCTCATTTTTGCATTCCCCAACTTGAATACCATCCAAATATAGATCATTGTTCAACATCTTGCACATGAAAAACTTTCAAAATTTATGCCTAAGATATCATATTTGAAAGCAAGTCTGAAGGCACTTATCATCAACTCATTCAACATATCTCATAGAATCATTTCAATAAGCATTTGAAATATTAGATAGAAGCAATCTACACTATCACATAGTAAATCATCCATTAATAATATTGTATATCATGTATTTGAATCTTTTCTTTCAATTGTGCAAAATAGAGGGTCTACCTAAGGTACAAGGAAGTGTCATGCTTCAATCTTAGTTTAGTAGATTTCTTCAATCAAATATCAATACAAAGGAAATTCTTTTGAACTCAAGTGACAATCACAAATAGAATCATAAGTGGGAGCCATCGATAGAGTTGCTCATGGTTGCATTCAATTGCAATGCAAATTTGAGAGACTCAATTTCTATAGAAGCGATGCTTCACATCTAATATTTATAATTGGGAAAGGGTTGTTGAGGACATCTATATAATAAACGTTTTGGATCCTAGTGGTCCGAGGAATATTCTTATCTTAGTGAAAGATTAAGGTTATAGATTATACAATTGAAAACAAGAACAAAGTAATCAAATAGACAAATGGATTTGTAGAAGTCTTTTAATAATAATGTGCTACTTTTATTCAAATGTATATAGATGAATACAATGCATGAGAAGTTCCAAATAGAAAGGAAAGGAATAAGGATTTATGTGACTAGAAAGGGGTGGATACATCAAATTGATTGCCTATACTATGCAATTATCTATCATTGTCTTATCAAGGTGGATACATCAAATTGGTGTCCTTAGACTATGTGATTGAAATACTTTTTGTACAATATTGTAACAGTCTATGTTCCTAAATCACTAAACCTTCCAACTTCTTGATAATTGAGTTCCTTGATGATTGGTATACCATTCTTGTGGTTAAAGTAGTTTATTGAAGATGTTACATGCGATGGACTAGTGAATATGCTATGAAAAGTGTGGAGATATGCTAAGTCATGCATAATGACACATGATATCATAGTGACTTGCATGAGACCATGCACAATGACACAATGACCTCTATGTAAGGTGCACATATTATTGATGACTATTCATGAACATAGAGGGTCATCAAGGTGTGCAAAAGGCTTTCAGGCTTTTGTAGGTACCAACCATTTGTCATTTTTTTGAGTAGTAACCCCTCTATCATGTCTTTAGTGAGCTATGAAAACTAAACATGGAGTTAAGGGTTTACACCTTTTTCTTGATTTACCTGCTAAACCACCTTAGCCACTCATAATTGGATGATGTGAACCTTAATAGATGTGCTTTATGGCCTTTTTGTATAATCATGCCTTACACAAGTTTGTACAAATGTTCAAGATCCAATTATAAAGGACATTGAGTTGATATCGTCTCAATAAGAGGAAAGTATGGCATAAGAACTAAAATATTGAGTACTTAGTGGAAGCTTAGGTACTATAGGAGATCAAGAGAAAACACATTATAACTATTTATCCATATAATGGTGTATAGACCATAGTGTAAGGGCTTCACCTTCTGGTGTGGACTCTTGAAGTGTCCTTTTGAAGATATAAATAGAATTTGTCACTGACCTTGAATGAGTGAGGTACATGATGCATATCTTGGTGCACTATGTCATTCCAATGATAATACAAGAGATATTTTTGTACCTATTGGTGAACACTCTAAATGTGTTGTAAAAAATTTATGGCCTTATTTTTCATTCATACATACATAGAAATCTATATGAGATATTCCATAGTAGAATATGTCCAAGGGTGTTGTAGGTTCAAACCCAAGGGATTTATAAAAATAATCATGCATTGTAGAATTATTCAAAGCTCTAGTGTAGGCATGTTAGATGTAGAGCAAGTTGTCATCCCAAATGCATAGATGTGTGGATTTGTAGATATAGAAATTATGCAATAGTGTGTAATGGACCACCCCCGTCTAGCCATCTATTTGTGGATAATAATGGCGTAGAATAATATAGTTATGTATCCAATCTCTCTACAACTATTACCAAAATACACTAACAAGACTAATTCAAATATTACAATTTTGGGGGGAAGCGCCCAAGTTATGAAAATGAAAGATTTAACGATTTTTTATATGTTATTTTTATTCACAATCATTAAATTATTATGGTGTAACAAATATTTGTTGGCATTATTTGGCATTATATTGTCATTGATGTCAACCAGTATGGAATGGTCACTGGTGATTAGGTAGTGGTGACTGGTATGAAGGATGAGGTGTAAAGGTATGTTATATGCAATGCATCATCTATCGGTAAAACAAGCTCATCGGTAAAGCAAGCAAGCAAAAGAAGAACTGAAGGATGCAAACCGGTATACACAGAGAAGGTTAATGCTATCGGTAAATGGACTGAGATGTTGGACCAACATGCTTGATGGACAGCTAAGTTGATCCACTGACAGAGAAGAGGTCTGCAGGTATGAAGGCCCAACAGTGAAGTTAGGTTATAACAGTAAGGCGAGTTGAACCAGTAGTCAATCTTGGTCGGTGAAGGATGTCAAACCAACATAGCGAACCAAGCATAGGTGGATTTCAACAAGGATGATAGGTGGAAGCCAGGTGGTGACCATGTAGAGGTCAGTGAAGTATTCATCGACGTAATAGTTAGCAAGCAAGTCGGTTGTTATGAGGAACAGTTAGCAAGCAAGTTGGTTGTTATGAAGAACCCACAAATCATGGAAGGATGGCAGAAGGTTGCAGCTCGAGGAAGACAAGGTGGCAAGTAATTGAACTGACCCTGGGAGAAGATCTGATCTTCGTACCTGTTTGTTGAAGGAAAGAGCCAAGCCATTAATGGCGTGTGACAGAGAAATGCAGAAAAGCATAGTGCAGACATCCAAATATAGAAAATGCACATTGGAATGCGTAGTATTGGTAGTGTTGATCGATGTCATGCATATAATCACTCCAGAAAAGCAAATCAGATCCAATCTTATACTGATCAAGTTGGTGAAGAAAAGCCCTAACATACCACCATTTGAATGTTTCTTTTGGTGGGAACCCTCACAGATAAATATATCAACTCGAGACTAAAAGGGTTGATGCTTGATGTGAGGTGTGAGAGTAAGGAGAGCCTAAGAAATATCATCTGCCTTAGAGTTATTTCTTAGAGAGTTAGAGTGTGTGTTAGCAGGTAATTGATGAGAGGGTCTAATTGGTAGAGACAGAGTAACCAGCAAACTGTTGCAGTTCTAACAGTCAAGAAAACCGGTGAAAAGTGATTGGTTAGGAAGGCATCCAAGAGTGACATAGAGGAGTGTGAGGCTGAGGGAGAAAGAAGAGAGGTAGAGAGTAACCGGTGAGTGGTCAGAGAGAGTAATCTGATAACTGGCAGTGTGAGAACCAATGAAGAAGAGGAGGTTGTTAATCGGCAAAAATCCATTGATCAAGTGTTGCAGAACTCATTCGCAACCAGGTGCTATAACTATCAAAATTGCATTTCAGTATGCGACACCGAGTTGGAGCTTTGTGTAGGGGTTGGTGCCCTAAATCATTGTAATTTGTTGTTTCATTGTGAGGCTGGATTGGAGCAGTAGACTCTAGCAGCATTTCTCACTGAGGTTTTTCCCATATTGGGTTTTCATCGTACATTTAGTGTTGTGGGTTATGCATTTGTTTGTTTGCCTCTTTTGATATTCACTCTTTTATTACCGGTTTGATTGTTTAGTGTTTAGGTTGTTAACCGATACTCAAGGCTTGGTTTTAAAAGGAATTTTTTTAGGAACCACTGATTCACCCCCCTCTTAGTGGATTCATTGTGTTCAACAATTGGTATCATAGCCTAGGTTCCCGATTGATTAAAGATTTCTCTAGCTTGGGTAGATTCTCGTCAAAGAACACAATGGAAAGAAATGAGTCCACCCCCTCAAAATCCTTCGTGTTTGATGGATCTAATTATGCCTTCTGGAGCAGAAGAATGGAGACCTATATTTCCTCCCTTGGTTTTGATGTGTGGACGTCTGTTAAGAATGGGTATATTGTCCCCAGTGTTCCTCCCACTGATCTGGATGCTAAGAAGGAGTATGATAATAATGCAAAGGCTAAACATGCTATCTTAAGCGGGTTTTCTAATAATGAGTTTGTCAAGGTCATGCATTGTGCATCCGCCAAGGAGACTTGGGATAAACTATAGAGGTTATTTGAAGGAGATGCCAAAGTCAAAGAGGCCAAGCTGAAATCTCTAAGAGGTCAGCTTGAAGGCATCAAGATGAAAGATGAAGAAAAGATTGTAGACTACCTTCACAAAATAGATGAAACTGTGAACACCATCAGAGGACTTGGAGAAGAAATTGTTGATGAGATTATTGTCAAGAAGGTGCTTAGATCACTCACATCTAAGTATGATACTAAGGTTTCTGCCATAGAGGAATCCAAGGATCTGAAGACCTTTGTAATGGATGAACTATTTGGATCTCTAACAGCCTATGAAATGAGAACAACCGGTGAAGCATCTTCAAGGAAAGAGACAATGCTCAACTCCACCAAAATGGGCAAAGAAGAGCTTGCTCACAAAGGATCCAATGAAGACTCGGATGCAGAGGTAGCAAATTTTGTTAGAAAGCTCAAGAGAGGATCTGACAAGTATAAAGGGATGTTACCACTCAAATGCTTCAACTATGGTAAAGTTGGACACTTTGCTGTAAAATGTCCTTATAATGAAATTGGTGGAGATGAGCAAATAAGTTTTGGCAGTTCTGTCGGTAAAGACAAAGAAAGGAATATCTATCGGCAAGGAAGAAGAGGCTACCGGAAGCAGAACAACCTACATTATATTGAGGATGATGCCACAGATGAAGAAAGTGCTTCAGAAGATACTACCATGAGAATGAAAGAAAATTTAATCTCTTTATGGCACTTGATGAACTGGTTGGTGAAGATGAGGAAGAAGAAGACATTGAAGCTGAAGTGGATCTAGAAGGTGAGCTCATAAGTGCTCTTGAGGAGTTAAGTAAGACAAGAAGAGAACTCAAGAAAGTCAAGCTTGTTAGCATTTTGGCATTAAGTTGTCATTGATGTCAACCGGCATGATGGGTATTCACATGAGTGTGAGCAGACAAAATGAAGGCTTACCGATAAGGCATAAACTGGTCTGAAGATTGGTTGCTTGTTTATGATGAAGAGACAGAATGTGAAATTTGTCACAAACCACTGAGGGGAAGTTGTGCTACCGGTATAGTGTGCTCTACCGGCTAAACAAAAGAAGAAAGCTCTACCAGCAAAGGGATGTACCGGTATGTGTTTTTCAGACCGACTGTGTGTTAGTGGGCCATGTCTTGATCATTGTAATGCCATGTGGAGCAGAGGTGGCAAACGTGTTGTGGCTGGTAAAGCCTTATCGATAGGGTCGATGAAACAAGTAATCGCCATTAATGAAGGAGCCACAAATCACGGGATTGTATCTGATTGATTGCGGCTCGAGGAAGAAGGAATGATAGAGGAAGATCAGGGAGCAGTTGGCTCCCGAATCAATGCAAAGGAAATTTGATTCAGGAAGTCCTCGAAAAGGAAACTACTGAAACACTTTATGTGTCGACTAATTTCATGATAGGAGATCTGATTCGAGATTGCCATTTCCAAAAAATATGCATTGGATAATGGAAATCGTGTGCAGGTGCATCCTTCAAGGAAAGGTGATCGATCAAAGATAGGTGGGATTGGATCTCATGAAGATTGTGTTGGAAAGAGGAAACCCTTACCGCTTAGGTTTTTGAATTGCATTCTGGTGGGAAATCACGGTATAAGAAATGAGAGCTCAAGACATAATGTGTTGATGTTGCATAGGAGGTGAAGAGAAGGGAGAGTGAGCAAGGAGAAGGATTTTCTATCCATAAAAAGAGTTCTAAGAAAGTAGCAGTGTGTGTGAGTAAGCATACCAGTGAGAGGATTCTACCGGCAGAACTATAGTCTTGTAGTTGAGCCTAACTGACAAGGTGTGGTAGAGCAGGCAGCATCCAAGAGTGACACAGTGTGTTGAGAGACTGTGTGAGAGAGGGAGAGAAAGATGCCAGAGGCCGAGAATCAAAGAAAGTAATCTCACAATCGGTAGTGTGAGATTTAATGGAGGAGAAAAGACTGTCACTTGGCAGAGAGTTATTTGATCAAAGAGTTGCAGAATTCATTTGCATCAAGAAGCCTCAATTTCATTTAGTATTTCAATATACATTTCCAAGTTGAAGCTTGGTGTAGGGGTTGCTGCCCCTTGGGTAGGTGCCCTAAAAGTGTAGGGGTTGGTGCTCCTTGGGTTGGTGCCCTATGTTGGTCGTAAACTGGGCTTTGTACTACTTGTTAAGCTACGTTGGTTAAGTATGTTAGTGTCATCGAGGCTAGTTGTCCGTTGCACGACGGTTCCCCATGGGTGGTAACCACAACCCTCGACCGTGTCTTTATATATGATTGTGTACTTGTTGTTGGATACAATGATGTAGAGAATGATGATTGTAGTAGACATTTTGGCATTAATGAAAGCATTGCTCTGAGTTTCTGTTTACTATTCTATTCCATGGTTATTATCTGACTGTTGATATGCAATATTACTTACACACCCAATGGGATAAACATCTAGTGTCGCTGCCTGGACATACTCGAGAAAGGAAGGAGCAGATGGCGTATGAACATGATGGGCCTAACCGTCAGTGAGATTAACCCAGAGGCCGACGACGTGCAAATGGAACTCTACGACGGAGAGGACACTGCAACGAGGGAATTCTCAATCCTGCTTCAGGCGGCCATCGAGATCTATGTCCGAAGAGAGGCCATGAAAGCTGAAGTCCCAACAAGTTGCATGTCGACCGCATTGGAAGTTAGCCCCATAGTGAATCGGTTGATGAACCACCTCCCCCGGTTTCTTGCACAGGCATCACTGGCACAACGAACCCGCCTGGAGGAGATTGCCCATGACGAGCGAAGCCAACAGGTCCTCTGACAGTACGAAGAAAACAATCGTCATTGGGAGGCAGAGTGTGATGGCAAGAGGCGAAGGAGAAATTGAACCCTAAACCTCTAGGAGGAATAAAGCAATACTGTAATAATCTTGGCACAATGTTGACATAAATTGTGGCCGAAAGGGAAAATAATAAAAGTTTTTTGGTTTTGTGTACATGGTGTATGCTTGCTATGTACGAAAGTGATTTATGCCCAATATACTAAATAAGGACAAAAATAAAAAGATACAAAGTGACGAATGGGAAGTGGCACAAAGAGCGTTGAATCTTAGACAACAGATAGAATGAAGGCGTAGGCTAAGGCAGCTTGTCGAGGGACGACCAACCGAGGGGTTGCTCAAAGGGAACCCAGGAGATGTCACGGAGGTTGTGGAGGAAGAGATAGACAGAGAGAATTACACTCTCTACACTGTCGTAGGGTTGCCTGAAGGGAACCTAGAAGGAGTCATGGAGGGTGCCGAAGGAGAACTCAATAGTTCGCCAGAATACCACCATAGGGTAAGAAATCGTGAAGAGGTTGTGGAACAAACAAGGCAAAGTCTAAACCTGATCGACGCTACCAAAGACCTACTAAAGAACTTGTACATTTCGGAGGACAACCAAAGGGAGACAACCAACCAAAGGGAGACGACCGAAGGTGACGGTACGGGCGAAGGTGTCGGGGGAGCACAAGGGTACCGTATGACAGACAATTTGTTCGGTTCGGGGTCAGCAACCTTCTCCAGAGGACCCACGAGTGGAGGGTCAGGTATAGAAGGTGGAGGCAGAGGATCACCAGGTACAAGCACACAAGGCATCAGAGGAGTGAGACCCAGTGGTGGGATGGAAAGTAAATAGAAGTGGCTAAAGTTCAATGGCGATGGGAAGGAAGATCCTGTCCATCATTTCCGCACTTGCAAAACCATATGGTCAGCGAATGGTGTTACCGACCAACATGAATGGGTAACACAATTTCCAACAACCTTAAGGGGAGTGGCCATCGACTGGTACTCCGATACAGATAAGGCCAAAGTCGGCACATGGGCCAACCTGAAGAAGGAGTTAGAGATAGAGTTCCGCCTCCTCAGAGACAACAATGAAATAGTAGCCGAAATCTATGACACAAAGAAGAACAAGAACGAGACGGTTTGAGCCTATATTCGACAGCTAAAGGAACTATTGGGGAAAATGGAGAGTCAACCAACAGATGGGTTGAAAAAGAGATGGTTCGTGGAGGGACTGAAACACTCCCTCTGGAAGAAGATGAAAATTGTTCCACCAACCTCATACGAAGATGCATATAATAGAGCGATGGATCTCGAGAGTGGGACCAAGACATCCAAGAAGAAAAAGAAGAAGGGTAGCTCGTTTGAGGATGATGACTCTTCTGAGGGAAGCAATAGTGATGGAGAGTCTAGCAAAAAGGTGCAAGTGCTCCAGAAAGACATGGAGCAAATGAGGAGAGAATTTAAAGCAATGAGAAGCACGGGTCAGACAGAAGGGGATGTATGGTGCACGAAGTGTAAAGAGGAAGGACAAATGAGGGGTACCTGTCTAAATAAGGCCTTTTGCAAGATTTTCCAAGTGATGGGACACTCCATCAAGGAGTGCCCATACAACATGAAGACATGCAATGCACAAGTGCTATTCACTGAGCAGGTCACAACATTCGCACCAACGGGTACGGCCCAGTAGAACAACCCAACGACATCCTCTGGAGGGTACTGGGACAATAGACATGGTAGAAGGAATAATAATAATAATAACAATAACCAGAGCGGTATCTAGTATGATGCCAAGGGCCGACCTATGATTCAGTGTAGGGCCTGTAGTCAGTGGGGGCACTTCGCTCGAGATTGCACGAAGGAGGCTAACCAGTAGTATCTCTGTCGATGGTGTGAACTGGGGGACCATGAGGATACAAACTGCCCAAAACCCAAAGTTAATCTTTTGAACATTGAACCCACTTAGGTAGAGATATTGGCGGTTACGAGGGCGTAGGCAAAGATGGTCTCCTACCCAGACCCCCGCATAGAAGTGGAACGGGTACGGAAAGCAAGGGAGGAGATTATGAAGGAGATGACTGCATAAGGGAGAAATAGCGGGGAGGCCACAAGCACGCCCTGGACTAAGGGGGAAGAAAATGTCCTGAGGCAAATCCTGCAAATGGAGGTACCCGTAAGAGTGCAAGACCTCCTCGAAACAATGTCGCACTTAAAAACGGTTATGCCTGCATAAAGTCACCAAGCGAGGAAGACTGACAACTCTATGGTTGACCCAATGTTGTTAGTCATTAATAGTGGATGCCACCCAGCCATGGTAGAAATGGGCATCTTCGGGACCACCCTGACGGACACCGTTGTGGACAAAGGGTTAGGAGTAAATGTGCTCCCGGAGGAGACATGGAAGAAACTGGGGAATCCCATGTTGTGGCCCCCCACATTTAATCTATTAGGAGAAGACCAACATGGGATTAAACCCCTTGGTACACTCATGGGCCAACAGGTGATGATTGGCACGCAGCCATTCGTGCTAGATTTTGGTAGTGATTCCACTAAAGTAGAAAGGATACGATGTCATTCTTGGACATGGGTGGTTCATTGCAGCAAAGGCCACCCACAACTGGAAGAAGAACACTCTGTCTATGGAGAATGGAGGAAGGAAGTGTATCATAGACCTTGGGACGCAATTGGTTAGTGAGGAACTGACATCATCTTCAGAATTAGAGGGCGAAGGAGAAAGCGACCTGAGGGATGAAGGATGGGGCTGCATGGAGCCTAACGACAAAGGGATTCTCAAACTAGGAGAGTGATCTGAGGATGAGACGGGGTCATTGAACGAGCTCTTCCACTGGTAGATGGAGGATCAAGAAATGTTCCAGAGCTACAAGCTCAAAGTAGGAAACCAGAGCAAGTAACAAAGGAGGTGTACCTACCAGAATACAGAGAATATTGGAAGGGAGACGCCCCAAACCTCAATGAAGTAGATAATCCCAAGATCATTCATGTCGGCAACGATTGGAACCCTATGTGGAAGGCCACGGCCTTCAAAATATTTATTCTTCTTCTTCTTATGTACGGGAAGGAGACCGTGGTCCCTGTAGAATTTATGGTTCCAGGTCTTCAGATGGCCATTGAAAATAGACATGATATCAACGGGTCCAAATTGAAACCCTACCACGAGAAGCGTACAGGGGACCCGAGAGGCCAGAAGGACACCCAAAAGTCCGGAGGGGGACCCAAGAGGATGGAAGGGGACTTGAGAGGTTGGGCAAGCGACTTGAGAGGCACGGGACCAAAGCGGGAGACTCTCGGGTGAGGCAAACCGAGAAGGATGAAGGGCGATCCCAGAGGCACGGGACCCGAGCCGGAGACTCTCTAGACAATTAGATTAGGAAATTAATAAAAAAATAAAAGAAAAAAAATAAAAAAATCAGTGGCAACAGTGGAACTGCCATGCGGTGGGACCACCATCGGGGGGGCCACCACCAGTGACCACTATGCGGTGGAACCATCATCAGGGGGCCACCGTGCAGTAGATCATCATCGACGAAGGTCACCGGCCTCTAAGGGCGGAACTCGGCAAGTATTTATCCACCGTACGACTGGACAACATCCATCGTACGACCTTCCCAGCCACCGTATGAGAGACCAATCACCGTACGACACCAAGCCTTTGGGTGACCCCAGTCATCATATGGCTCAGCCACCATACAGGTTCACTCTGCCATACGACATACCACTCCATCGTACGACAGATAACCTCTATACGGGCTCGGGACATTATAGTCCGTAGGCCTGAAGGAGCATGACAACGGTTTAAAAGAAGGGTGAAAGAAAAAATACCATGGCACGACAGGGATAAAGTGGTGAGGGCACGTGAAAAAAAAAAGTGTGCCGACATTCAAACAAACATGCATTTAATTTATTTATAAAAAAAATGACAACCGGATTGAAAAATCATTCGATGGAGTCTGGAGCCAGGACGCTGAAAAAATTAGAGTGGAGAAGAAGGTTTTTGGCATCTTAAAATATCACAAAAATGATGTGCACCATGGACCCCACAAGGGGCGCTACCCCATACCCCCAGTTTATTTTTGAGCTACAATACACTTTTTGAGTTGGGTGAAGGGCATTAGAGAAGTCACGATAAGTGTTGGGGTTGTTTCATACTGTGAGAAAGAAGCCTGAAGCTAAGCATTGGCGGGGAAGCCATAAGTCATAGAGGGAGACAGATTTGGAGGTTGCGAACAAACAGAGTTTGATGGAAGGCATTGCAAGCACTCGAAGTCGTACGACACCAGGGAGTTATTCAGTTCAGTTATCAGCCTTTGGGGCGTGTGATGGAGGATTTGGGGCGTTTCCTAGCCTTTCTGCCAGAGGATTGTGCCCACTTCTAGGCATGAATGGTACGCTTTGAGGAACTCGGAGTATGTCTCCGTTGAACGTGAGGTTGCCTTGGTGGATGCACAAAGGGCTTAGGAGGAGCTGACCACCAGATTGGAGGCAGTAGTAGCGTGAGACTTAGCTAAGCATACCCAGGAGTTGGATGCTAAGAGGGCAACGTGGGTGGCTATCGAGGACAAATTGGCTAGGGAGATAGTATCATTTGAGTAGTAGTTGGTGGAGGCTGAGACTGAAAAAGTGTGTTTTGTAGACAAGTTTGGTTTAGGCACAGGAGGACTGTGATGTCAAGGAAAAAAAAGAACTCCTTGCAGAAGCAATAATGGTGAAATCCACACTTGAGCTTCGGATGGTAGCAGAAAAGGGTTTTCAGGTTAGGACACAACAGGTGTGTGAGTTCTAGGCTCGACTGGCATCCGTAGTTCCTGAATCTTCTTCATCGACGGTGCAACTACCTCCTTTAGGGACACTCCCTCATCCCCTTCTTCTCAGTGATTTTCTTATTGTATACAGTGTACTTCATCCCCATTTTGTTGTGTTAGTCCCAAATTTTTGTCCTTGTCGTCCGAAGATGACTTTTCTTAGGGGGGGGATGATGTTGGTCGTAAAATGGGCTATGTACTACTTGTTAAGATATGTTGGTTAAGTATGTTAATGTTGGTTAAGTATGTTAGTTTCGTCGAGGGTAGTTGTCTATTGCATGATGGTTCCCCATGGGTGGTAACCGCAACCCTCGACCGTGTCTTTATATATGCTCTTGTACTTGTTGTTGGATACAATGAAAGCATTGCTCCGAGTTTCTATTTACTATTCTATTCCATGGTTATTATCTAACTGTTGATATGCAATATTACTAACACACCCCAAACACCCTAAATCTTTGTAAGTCAGTGTTTTACCTGTGAGGCTGGATTGGAGCAGTAGCCTCCAACAACTTTTCTCACCGAGGTTTTTCCCATATTGGGTTTTCCTCGTAAATTTGGTGTTGTGAGTTACTTTTGTGTGAATGATCTCTTTGGCCTTCTTTCTTGTATTACCGGTATGACTATTTAATGGTTAAGTGAATAACTTATAGTCTGTAGTTAGATCAGAAATAGTGAAAAAGGTTAGGAACCAATGATTCACCCCCTCTCAGTGGTATTCTGTGTTCAACAATTGGTATTAGAGTCTAGGTTCCTGGTTATCTTTAAACCTTGAGTAGATTATGGACTTTGAACACAATGGCAAGAAGTGAGTCTGCTTCCTCAAAAGCTCCCATGTTTGATGGATCCAACAATGCCTTCTGGAGAAGAAGAATGGAGACCTATATTTCCTCTCTTGGTTTTGATGTGTGGATGTCGGTCAAGAATGGGTATGTTGTTCCTAATGCTCCTCCCACTGATCCGGATGCAAAAAGGGAGTATGAGAATAATGCAAAGGCAAAACATGCTATCTTGAGTGGACTGTCCGATAATGAATTTGTCAAAGTCATGCATTGTGTTTCAGCAAAGGAGACATGGGACAAATTGCAGAGGTTATTTGAAGGAGATGCAAAAGTCAAAGAAGCCAGGCTGCAAACACTAAGGGGCCAACTTGAAAGCATCAAAATGAAAGATGATGAAAAGATTGTAGACTATCTTCACAGATTTGATGAAATTGTGAATACTATTAGAGGACTTGGAGAAGAGATTGCAAATGAGATTCTTGTCAAGAAGATACTTAGATCTCTCACTCCCAAATATGATACTAAGGTGTCAGCCATAGAAGAAGCCAAGGATCTAAAGACTTTTATAATGGATGAGTTATTTGGCTCTTTGACAACCTATGAGATGAAAACAACCGGTGATACTTCCTCAGGGAAAGAAGTAGCATTCAACATCACCAAAAAGGGGAAAGAAGTTTCTACTCATAAAGAATCCAGTGAAGACTTTGATGCAGAAGTAGAAAAATTTGTCAAGAAGCTCAAAAGAGGATCCAGACGGTACAAAGGAAAGCTACCACTTAAATGCTTCAACTGTGGAAAGGTAGGACACTTCGCTGCAAATTGTCCTCACAAAGAAACCGGTGGAGATGAGTCAAGAGAGTTCAGAAGATCTGTTGGAAAAGACAGAGAAATGAATGACTACCAGTAGGGAAGGAGAGTCTACCAGAACCAGAACAACCTATGTACCATTGAGGATGACACAACAGATGACGAAAATGCATCAGAAGATGATTACCATGAGAACAACAAAAAAGTCAATCTCTTCATGGCAATTGATAGACCAGCTGATGAAGATGAGGAAGAAGAGGATATTGAAGTTGAAGTGGATCTGGAGAGCGAACTTATCAGTGCACTTGAAGAATTGAGTTAAACAAGAAGAGAACTCAAGAGGGTTACGCTTGTTGCAGTAGATGAACAAGATCTCTTGAAGCAGTCTCTGGATGAGTCCGGTCAAGTCATATTTGACTTGAAACTGCAGCTGGAAGACACTAAGAGGATTTGTGAAGCTACAACCTCTGATTTGACAAAGAAAGAAAAGGAGCATCAAGAGCTGGAAGGAGAAATAGTAAAGCTCATAAAGGAGCTTGAAGAGAGTAAGGAAGAAATAAAAATAAGGAGCAAGTATGAAGGCATCACTGAGGCCTTAGATAAGATGTTGAGCAAACAAAAGCAATCCAAAGACACCGATGGCTTAGGCTTTGAAGAAGGTCAAAGTTCAACCCACAAAGATAAATCCGGCAAAGAAATAATGTTCACCTCTTCAATTAAAGGTGAAGAATAGAAGACATTCACTGTAGGCAAGGATATCGGCAAAAAGACATATGCAAATGTTTCTGGAAATCGCCACTCCAATCGGTATACAATAATGAACCGGAGGAAACACTTCTTGTACCAACATGCAGACCCAAGGAGAAATGCAAGGATTGACCGTGAAGGGTTCACTAGACTCAACAACATGAAGGGAAGACCCCTAGTGAGGCAGTTCCATTCAAGATCAAGATAACCTAACCAGTATGTTTCAAACTTTCATGGTTACTATTACCGGTGTAACAAATTTGGGCACAGAATAGCTGACTGTAGATTAATAAATAAGCCCTCTATGAGTTATGAAAGTATAAATCCATTTAATGCACTCCGGGATATGAATGTTGTCTCCTATCAGTGCAATGGATATGGTCATAAGAGTTTTGATTGTAGGAAGAATAAACCAGTACCCTACAATAATTTTAAGGACTTCCCCTTAAATGAAAATGTAAAACGCTATAACTGTCAAGAATTTGGACACATAGCAAAGTTATGCAAAAATGGGAAGATCAAGTAGATTAAGGCAAAACCAGATCAAGAGCTAGTAACTGGAGCTCAATATAGCAGCTGACATGAAGAACGAAATCAAACCAGTTTGGGTTGAGAAAGAAAGGAAAAGGCAGAATCAAGTCTCATAGTACAGACTGCCTTGCATGCTGAAAGGAAAAATCTATGGGTGGTAGATAGTGGTTGTTCAAACCATATGACTGGAGACAAAAATAAATTCATTAACTTGAAGACTGGAATAGTGGATCAGTAAGGTTTGGAGACAATTCCTCCATCAAAATAAAGGGAAAAGGAACTCTAAGCATTGATGGAAAACTGAAGGCACATGATGTTTATTATGTGGAAGGCCTAAAGCATAATCTGTTGAGTGTGAGTTAGATGTGTGACAAAGGTTACAAATTCACCTTTGACTCAACTGGTTGCCAAATAAAGAAAGACAGTACAGATAAAATTGTGGCAGAAGGAAAGAGAACAGATGGAAATGTTTATAATATGAAGGAATGCTATGAGTCTCAATGTATGTTAGGACAAGTAGATGAAAGTTGGTTGTGGCACCGAAGATTAGGCCACATAAATTTTGATAACTTAGTTGCAGTAAGCAAAAAGGGGTGTGTGAGGAATATTCCACCCATCATCAAGCCGGTAAACACATTTTGTGATGAATGTGTAAAAGGTAAGCAAACTAAAGTGAGTTTCAGGACAAAGGAGCACAACACCTCAAGACCACTTGAAATCGTGCATATAGATCTGTCTGGTCCAACTCGAACAAGAGCACTTACCAGTGAAAGATACTTTATGCTCTTTATTGATGACTATTCAAGAATGACATGGGTCACTTTTCTGCAAGATAAATCACAAGCATTTGAAAATTCAAGATCTTTCGAAAGATGATGGAAAAAGAAAGTGGGTACAGGTTAAAATGCCTAAGATCTGACAGGGGTGGAGAGTTCACATCAAATGAATTTGAATATTATTGTGAAAAACATGGAATTAGAAGGCAACACTTTGCTCCCAGGACACCACAACAAAATGGTATGGTAGAAAGGAAGAACAAGATAGTCAAGGAGATGGCCAAAACCATATTAAATGAGGCCAGTATGTCGGACACATATTGGAAAGAAGTTGTTCATACTGCTGCATATACTCTAAACCAGGTTCAATTAAGAACAAACAACAAAATGACACCTTATGAGTTATGGTATGACTGGAAGCCACCGGTCAAATACTTCAAAGTATTTGGAGGTAAATGCTATATCAAGAAAGATATGGATGGTCTAGGAAGTTTTGACTCCAGGAGTGATGAAGGAATCTTCCTTGGTTACTCATCTAACAGCAAGGCCTACAAATGCTACAATAAAAGACTAAGAAGAGTTGTTGAGAGTGTGCATGTAAAAGTTGATGAAGATATGCACAAAGGATGTCAACCACAGATTAACCGGTATGATGACTTTGGTGATGAACATGATGAAGTTTAGTTAGACACTAAACCAAAGGTAGTATCCAAGAAGCCCCCCAGCCAATATGTACAACTGAATCACCCGGAAGAGCAAATTCTGGGAAATAAGAGTGATGGTGTGCAGACTAGAAGAAGACTCGCCCAGAATGATGAACAAGTCAACCTATGCCTCATGACTAAAGTTGAACCCAAAACATTCAATAAGGCCAACAAAAGACAAGAGTGGATGGATGCCATGGAAGAAGAACTACAACAAATTGAGAAGAACAAGACTTGGGAATTAGTCCCTAGATCAAAAGACAAGAACATCATTGGCACAAAATGGGTATACAGGAATAAAATGAATGAAGAAGGTAAGATTGTTAGGCATAAAGATAGACTAGTGTGCAAAGGATACTCGCAGGTAGAGGGAATTGACTTTGAAGAAACATTTTCACCGGTAGCTAGATTAGAATCAATTAGAATGTTTCTAGCCTTCTCTGCCTACAAAGGTTATAAAGTGTATGAAATGGATGTAAAATCTGCCTTCCTAAATGGAAATTTGGAAGAATAAGTGTACGTGGAGCAACCAGAAGGGTTTCTGTTCCATGATGATGAGACATTTGTGTGCAAGTTGAAGAAGGCCTTGTATGGTCTAAAGCAAGCTCCTAGAGCATGGTATTCAAGATTAGATCAGTACCTAAAGGAGAAGGGATTCAAAAAGGGGAGTGCAAATAGAAATTTGTACATAAATAAAGATGGGAACCACATGATCATTGTGGTTGTGTATGTAGATGACATTATCTTTGGAAGCAACAAGGACACTCTCTGCAAAGAATTTGTTGATCAAATGTAGTCAGAATTTGAGATGTCAATGCTTGGTGAATTGATATACTTGCTTGGATTGCAGATATTACAACAAGATAAAGGAATCTTTATCTCACAAGTCAAGTATGCAAAGGAGATGTTGAAGAAATTCCAACTGCAAGATTGTAAACCGGTAAGTACCCCCATGGTGACCAGCAACAAATTGAGCAAGAATGATGAATCATCGGTGGTCGATCAGACTCTGTACAGATCCATGATAGGTAGTCTACTGTATCTAACTGCTTCAAGACTGGATATAGTTCAGGCAGTATGCATGGTGGCCAGATTCCAAGATGCACCAAAGCAGTCACATATGAATGATGTTAAAAATTTTAGGTACCTACAAGGAACGCTCAGCTATGGTTTGTGGTATCCTAAACAAGGAGATTTTATCTTGGAAGCACACATTGATGTTGATTGGGCAGGGTGCATTGATGATCGAAAGAGCACAAGTGGTGGTGCATTCTTTCTAGGTGACAGGTTGCTCTCATGGCATAGCAAGAAGCAGGACTCAATCTCTCTATCCAGGGTTGAAGTTGAATACATTGTTGTTGCTACATGCTTCTCTTGGGTGCTTTGGATTAAGTAGACTCTCAAAGACATACAGGTGGACATCACTAATCCTATTCTCATCTAATGTGACAAATCGAGTGCAATCAACATAGCAAAGAATCCAGTCATGCATTCCAGAACAAAGCACATTGCAATCAAGTATCGCTTTCTCAGAGAAAAGGTTGAAGGACAGAAGATAAGGATGGATTATGTTCCTACTGGCGAACAGGTAGCAGACATTTTAACCAAACCATTACCGATAAGCACTTTTGAGTACCTTCGACAGAAGTTGGGAGTCCTGTCATCTGTCTAGGAAGGCTTTACGTGGCTCAGGGGGAGCTGATAGCGGTCAAAGGGGGAGCTTGGTATGAAGCAAAGGGGGAGTGCACAATACCCTTTGTCATTGTGTCAAAGGGGGAGAAATGTAAAGGTCTAGTGTGTCTTGCGAGAAGTTGAGAAGTTGACATCAATGCCAAAGGGGGAGATTGTTGGCATTTTGACATTAAGTTGTCATTGATGTCAACTGGCATGATGGGTATTCACATGAGTGTGAGCAAACAGAATGAAGGCTTACCGGTAAGGCATAAACTGGTCTGAAGATTGGTTGCTTATTTATGATGAAGAGGCAGAATGTTAAAGTTTTCACAAACCACTGAGGCAAAGTTGTGCTACGGGTATAGTGTGCTCTACCAGCTAAACAAAAGAAGAAATCTCTACTGGCAAAGGGATGTACCGGTATGTGTTTGTCAGACCGACTGTGTGTTGGTGGGCCATGTCTTGATCATTATTAATTCCATGTGGAGAAGAGGTGGCAAACATGTTTGATGAATAATGATGAACAAAAAATATCCTAATCGGTACTGAGAGGGGGGGGGTGAATCAGTACATACAAAAACTTCTCAACAACTTATCAAGTTAAAACAATTCTAACCGGTTGTCTTCATCACTGAACTTAACCATGGCAATATCGGTTAAATACAGTAAGACTTTAGACAACTAAACCAATAAAACTGAATACTTCAAATAACATTTAAAACTTGATAACTACTTCACCAATATACTCATGCATGTGTTGTATCAGTAATACCATAACCATTATCTTTATATGCATATTCACCTAAACAAAGACTGCTCAATCATCACATGAAAAATACACAACTCATGACACACAGATTTTTCACGTGGAAACCCAAATGGGAAAAACCACGGCGGGGATGAATACCCACAAGCTTGTTTTTGAACTCTTTTGAAGATCGCTCTGTTAGGAGCCTAGTCTGGTTAAAGACTTTACAATAAGGTTTTGTTAGGAACCGATCCTATTAAAGATCACCCAATTAAGGGATGGCTATATACCATGTTAAAGGTTGAAACCCTGTTAAAGGTTACCTCACAAGATGATTTGAAGAACTCAATGATCTTGAGTCACCTGATTAGAGGATTTGCAATAAGCCTGTTAAAGCTACTCGGTAAAGGGATTTTACTACTGTTGAAATGGTTAGAAGACAACAGGTAAAGCTCTAATCTGATAACAACACTATATGCTAAGGCAGATCCTTTTCAGATCCTCTACTCTGCAATCACACTCTGCAGTTTTCCACTCACTGGTCTGGCAAGTATCTCATCACTCGCATACAAAAACAACATTTGCCAACACAAACAATAACAAACATCATCGACCTTATAGACAACAATTAGGTCAGTAGCATAAACCCTAAACCCTAAACATTTTAGGTTTACAATTACAAGCGATCCAATCCTGACCGTTCAAACACTTTACATAGAATAAAACAATCTCAAATAAATCACAAGTTATTCTGCATCATCCATTCTTCACAGCATATGGAAATCAGTAACCCATCACACTCTCTTCACATACCGCTAAGAAGAATGTTCATTCCCGAGGTAGACATTTAATGAAATCGATCTTCACATGCAAGATCCTCAAGGAAATCCTTCACGTGCACAAAACTGACGTGGCATCTCGATCTCATCCTTATCTCTTAGCTAACTCATCACCAAATTTCACTGGTTGCATCGCACAAGCTAGATTGCTAAACCAGAAACCCTAGAGCTGAGACTACCAACCGGTAGTCACACTTAGTGAAACACTGACACCGGTCCACTTCATCCCTTCATACCAATTCTCCTACTTGAACATCAATAACAACTTCTTCCAATCTTCATACCAGTTCACCTGCACTTATTGGCATCAATGACAACATACATTATCATCATACCGGCTCATCATATGCCAGCAGTCTCCCCCTTCGGCATTGATGGCAATACTCAGTGTAGGATTGCAACTATAAACAACATAGACTAGTGCAACTATAACATATATCTTCTCCCATATCATATATCTTCATCACTTTAGATATCTTCTCCCCCTTTGACAACAATGCCAAAGTGGAGGCACAAGCTTCCATTCTCCACTATGTTGCTCCCCCTATGGAGTAGCATCCTTCAACAAATCAATCGTGAAAGATTTGACACTATAGTACCTGACTGATGCAGAACACACATTTTCAATTTACTTCATGAAGGGGTAGAACCCCCAATTCACCTCTCAAGTAGGTAAATGTAGTTTTCGGTAAGGGCTTAGTGAATATGTCTGCTAGTTGCTCCTTACTGGAAACATGTTCTAATACAACCTCTTTGTTTTGAACCTTCTCTCTCAAGAAGTGATACTTGAGCTCAATGTGCTTAGTTCTAGCATGCAATACCGGATTCTTGGAAATATTTATTGCACTTGTGTTGTCACAAAATATACTCACCGATTCAGATATTGGTACTTTGAAACCATCCAATATATGTTTCATCCAGATTGCTTGAGTGCAGTTCATAAATGCTGCCACATACTCCGCTTCAGCTGTAAACTAGGAAATACAACTTTGCTTCTTACTCGTCCATGAGACTAGTGTTCCACCAAGAAAGAACACTCCACCAGTTGTGCTCTTCCGGTCGTCCACATTACCTGCCCAATCTGCACTAGTAAATACTTTGAGATTAAAATAACCATTGTATGGATACCACAATCCATAATCAACTGTCCCTTTCAGGTATCTAAGAATCCTCTTGACTGCTACCAAGTGGGATTCTCTTGGATTTTTCTGAAAACAGGCCACAATGCCCACTGCATGAGCAATATCCAGTGTGTTGTGTACCACATAGTGCAGATTACCGATCATTGACCGGTACTCCTTCTCATTCACCAATGCTGAATCATCTTCCTTAGTCATTTTGCAGCCGGTCACCATCGGTGTACCAACAGGTTTTCTCTCCTCCATGCCAAAGGTCTTCAATACCTCTTTGACATACTTGGACTGGGTAATAAAGATACCCTCTTTCATCTATTGAATCTATAGACTAATGAAGAACTCTATCTCTCCAATTAGAGACATCTCAAACTCTTTCTTCATTTCATCTGCAAATGCATGGCTCATTTCATCATCTCCTCCAAAGATTATGTAATCTACAAACACTTCACAGACAAGAATATGATCACCTTCAGATTTTAGGTAGATATTGTTGTCCTCACTTGTTCTCTGAAATCCTATCTTCACAAGATGAGAGTGTAACCGTTCATACCATGCCCTTGGTGCTTGTTTCAATCCATACAGGGCCTTGTGTAATCTACACACCATGTTACTATCTTCTGATAAGCCAAACCCATATGGTTGCTCAATATACACTTTGTCTTCTAGGATTCTATTCAAGAATGTAGACTTTACATCCATCTGGTATACCTATTATCCCTTAAATGCTGCAAATGCAAGTAGCATTCGAACACCTTCCAGTCGAGCCACTAGGGCAAAGGTTTCTCCATAGTCTTCTCCCTCTTCCTAAGTATATCCCTTGCATACAAGTCTTGCCTTGTTCCTTACAACTATGCCTTCTTCATTCAACTTATTCCTGAAGACCCATTTGGTACCTATGACATTCTTGTGTTCTAGTCTAGGTACCAAAGACCATGTTGCATTCTTTTCTATCTGGTCCAGCTCCTCTTCCATTGCCTTAATCCAATCTTCATCTGTAAGTGCCTCTCTAGTGGTCTGAGGCTCAAATTCAGAAATCATGCAAGTTTTTTCTTTCACCTTTCTTCTTGTGAGTATCCCTGCATCTTTATCTCCTATGATCTGCTTCAGATCATTATGTAGTTTCACATATCTAGGAATGACTCTAGCTGGTTTTGCTTGCTTTTCCTCTTCTTCTTCTTCTTCTCAAATCTTCTTCTTCACCTACTGCAGCTTCTACTGATACAGGAACACTAAGGTCTTTTCTTGTTTCTTTCTTAACCGGTTCCCAGAAGATTACACCCAGTTCATCTTCCACTTGCTCACTGTCGGTTTCCTCAGGTTTCTCAGAGGATTCATCAACCCTGACATTGATACTCTCAACAAATTTTTGAGTCCTATTGTTGTAGCACTTGAGAGCTTTTCTTTTAGTGGAATATCCCAAAAATATTCCTTCATCACATTTAGCATCAAGCTTGCTTAGATGCTCACCTCTCTTGATATAACACTTACTGCAAAATACTTTAAAATAACTCACAGTGGGAGTCTTCCTAGTCCAGTACTCATAAGGGGTTTTATCTTTACCTTTCTTGATGAGTACCCGGTTCATAGTATAGACTGCAGTGCTCGTTGCTTCTCTCCAAAAAGTGTGAGCAACCTTTCCTTGGATCATCATTGTTCTGGCCGCTTCAACTACAGTCTTGTTATTCCTTTCTGCTATGCCATTTTGTTGTGGTGTCCTTGGGGCAGAAAGCTGCCTCTTGATACTGTTCTCTTCATAGTACTTGTTGAATTCATTGGAAGTGAATTCACCTCCTTGATCAGTTCTTAGGCATTTTATCCTTTGACCACTTTTCTTCTCTACCAATGCTCTAAAGGCTTTGAACTTTCCAAATGCCTCAGAATTGTCTTTCAAGAATGTGACCCACATCATTCTTGAGCAGTCATCAGTAAGAATCGTGAAATATCTATCTCCCTGAATACTTCTAGTTTTCATTAGAACACACAGATCGATGTGCACAAGATCAAGTAAGTTCTAAGCTAAAAAATACTTACCTTTGAAAGTTGACAAAGACATCTTCCCAAGTTGGCATTCTCTGCACAAAGAATTCTCTGGTTTGTTCAGCAAAGGCAATCCTCTTACTGCCTTGATCTTACTGGCTCTTACAATATTGTCAAAGTTTATATGGCAAAGTCTCCTATGCCATATCCAATTGTCATCAAACTTCACCATCGGACACTGACTAATCTTGGTATTCAACTGAAACAAGTTACCTTAGGTCTTCTTATCGGTGGCAATAAGTTCACCACTCTTTCCAATTATACTGCAGACTCCACCTTTGAACTCCAGAATGAGTCCTTTATCATTTAGCTGAGCAACACTCAAAAGGTTATGCTTAAGACCTTCTACCCAATAGACATCATCCACACTGCTCTTTCCATTCAGTGAGATGGATCCTTTACCTTTCACCAAGCATGGTGCATCATTGCCAAACCGGACAACAACTCCATCATATTCTTCCAGAGACAAAAACTTTCTCTGGTCACCAATCATGTGGTGAGAACACCCACTATCAATAATCCACTCATTAGAGTTGTCAATGCGAGAGACAAGGGCTTTCTTGTCAGACACTTCTTCCTTTACAACTACAAACACTATGTCCTCATTCTCTTCATCCTCAAATTCTTCATGAGTAACACCTTCATCCACTGCAACAAGACAATTTCTCCTACCTCCTCCTTTATACTTTCTAAACCTCTCCGGTTTATCCTTATTGTCATTGTTAGGATAGTTAATAGCTATATGTCCTATCTTATTGTAGGAAAAACATTTTAAAAGAAGCTTACCTCTGTATTTTCCAGTGCCTTTGGAAGTCTCTTGGCAAGAAGAACTTCAAACTCCATCAAAATCTCTTCATCATCCATATCTCTGCATTGCCTGGATTCATAACTAGTACTTACTTCTTTTCCTTTTCTGGTTGGTGCAGCAGATGCTCTAAAGGCTGACTCAATCTTCTAAACACTGTCATTATAGCTATTCAACTCATATATAGTCAAATTTGCAATGATAGAGTCTAAGGATACCTTGGTTTTGTCGATAAACCTTAGCTCCCGAATAGCAGCAACTCTGATTGCATAGATCGGTAACAATGATCTCAAAACTTTACTGACAATAGTGGCATCATCAATTGTTCCACCAGTTCTCTTGATATCTCCAACCACAGTCTTGATCCTTATGCCATATTGCTGAATGGTCTCTCCTTCAACCATCCTCATGTCTTCACATTTTCCTCTAAGGCTCTCTTCCTTAGCTTGCTTGACATGCTCATCACCACCATAAATGGTTTCCATAGTGTCCCATACTTAGGGTTGACCTTATCTTGTACATCAATGAACTCAATATTAGATAGGCTGCTAATAAGGGCTTCCATGACTTGCCCATTTTCTTGAATCTCTCTTTTTTGATCATCGGTTAGAGTGCCAGTGGGGATAACATAGACATTCTCAACATAGCTTCAGTGTTGAGCACCCAAACTCCTGATATAAATCTTCATTATGTCCTTCCATATTTTGAAGTTGTCTCTATTGAACTTAGGACCTTCCCTCTTCATCATTAAAGCATGATCTTTTACCTCAAGCGGTTAAGCTTATATCACTGAGGACCTAGAGTTTCTCTTATACCAATTGATGAATAATGATGAACAACAAATACCCTAATCGGTACTGAGAGGGGGGGGGTGCATCAGTACATACAACAACTTCTCAACAACTTATCAAGTTAAAATAATGCTAACCAGTTTTCTTCATCACTGAACTTAACCATGGAAATACTAGTTAAACACAGTAAGACTCTAGACAGTTAAACTAGTAAAATTGAATACTTCAAATAACATTCAACACTTGATAACTACTTCACCAATATACTCATGCATGTGTTGTATCAGTAATACCATAACCATTAGCTTTGCATGCAAATTCACCTAAACAAAGACTACTCAATCATCACATGAAAAATGCACAACTCATGACACGCAAATTTTTCACGTGGAAACCCAAATGGGAAAAACTACGGTGGGGATGAATACCCACAAGATTGTTTTTGAACTCTTTTGAAGCTCACTCTGTTAGGAGCCTAGTCCGATTAAAGACTTTACAATAAGGTTTTGTTAGGAACCGATCCTGTTAAAGATCACCCGGTTAAGGGATGGCTATAAACCCTGTTAAAGGTTACCTCGCTAGAGGATTTGAAGAAATCAATGATCTTGAGTCGCCTGGTTAGAGGATTTGCAATAAGCCTGTTAAAGCTATCCGGAAAAGGGATTTTCCTACTGTTGAAATGGTTAGAAGACAACAGGTAAAGCTCTGATCTGATAACAACACTACATGCTAATGCAGATCCTTTTCAGCTCCTCTACTCTGCAGTTTTCCACTCACTAGTCTGACAAGTATCTCATCACTCGAATACAAACACAACATTTGCCAACACAAACAATAACAAACATCATCGACCTTATAGACAACAATTAGGTTTGTAGCATAAACCCTAAACTCTAAACATTTTAGGTTTACAATTACAAGCGGTCCAATCCTGACCGTTCAAACACTTTGCATAGAATAAAACAATCTCAAATAGATCACAAGTCATTCTACATCATCCATTCTTCATCGCATATGGAAAATCAGTAACCCATCACACTCTCTTCACATACCGCTAAGAAGAATGTTCATTCCTGAGGTAGACATTTAATGCAATCGATCTTCACATGCAAGATCCTCAAGGAAATCCTTCACGTGCACAAAACTGACATCACATCTCGATCTCATCCTTATCTTTTAGCTAACTCATCACAAAATGTCACCGGTTGCATTGCACAAGCTAGATTGCCAAACCGGAAACCCTAGAGCTGAGACTACCAACCGGTAGTCACACTTAGTGAAACCCTAACACCGGTCTACTTCATCCCTTCATACTAGCTCTCCTACTTGAACATCAATAATAAATTCTTCCAATCTTCATATCGGTTCACCTGCACTTATTGACATCAATGACAACATACATTATCATCATATCAGTTCATTATATGCCAACAGTATTGTGGTTGGTAAAGCCTCATCGATAGGGTCGATGAAACAGATAATCGCCATTAATGAAGGAGCCACAAATCATGGGATTGTATCTGACTGATTGTAGCTCAAGGAAGAAGGAATGACAGAGGAAGATCAAGGAGTAGTTGGCACTTGAATCAATGCAAAGGAAATCTGATTCAGGAAGTCCTCAAAAAGGAAACTACTGAAACACTTTATGTGTCAACTGATTTCATGACAAAAGATTTGATTCAATATTGTCATTTCTAGAAAATATGCATTGGATAATGAAAACCATGTGCAAGTGAATCCTTCAAGGACATATGATTGATATAAGATATGTGGGATTGGATCTCATGAAGATTGTGTTGGAAAGAGGAAACCCTTACCGCTCAGGTTTTTGAATTGCGTTCTGGTATAAGAAATGAGATCTCAAGACAAAACGTGTTGATGTTGCACAGGAGGTGAAGAGAAGGGAGAGTGAGCAAGGAGAAGGACTTGCTAGCCATAGAAAGAGTTCTAAGAAAGTAGCAGTGTGTGTGAGCAAGCATACCGATGAGTGGATTCTACCAACAAAACTATAGTCTTGTAGTTGAGCCTAACTAGCAAGGTGTGGTAGAGTAGGCAACATCCAAGAGTGACACAGTGTGTTGAGAGACTATGTGAAAGAGGGAGAGAAAGATACCAGAGGCCAAGAATCAAAGAAAGTAATCTCACAACCGGTAGTGTGAGATTCAGTGGAGGAGAAAAGACTGTCACCTGACAGAGAGTTATTTGATCAAAGAGTTGCAGAATTCATTTGCAACAAGAAGCCTCAATTGCATTTAGTATTTCAATATACATTGCCAAGTTGAAGCTTGGTTCAGGGGTTGGTGCTCCTTAGGTAGGTGCCCTAAAAGTGAAGGGGTTGGTGCTCCTTGGGTTGGTGCCCTAAATCTTTGTAAGTTAGTGTTTTACCTATGAGGCTGGATTGGAGCAGTAGCCTCCAGTAGCTTTTCTCACCGTGGTTTTTCCCATATTGGGTTTTCCTTGTAAATTTGGTGTTGTGAGTTACTTTTGTGTGAGTGATCTCTTTGGCCTTCTTTATTCTATTACCGATATGACTGTTTAATGGTTAAGTGAATAACTCATAGTCTGTAGTTAGATTAGAAATAGTGAAAAAGGTTACGAACCACTGATTCACCCCCCTCTTAGTGGTATTTTGTGTTCAACAAAGCTTTCTATAGTAGAAGAACAAGATCACTTGAAGCAATCACTGGATGAATCCAATCAAGTCATCTCTGATTTGAAACTCCAGTTGGAAGAAGCCAAGAGGATATGTGAAGTCATATCCTTTGATCTGATGATGAAGGAAAAGGAGCATCAAGATCTAGAAGCAAAAATAGCGAAGCTTGGAAAGGAGCTTGAAAAGAGTAAGGATGAACTGAAAGTGAGAAGCAAATATGAGGGTAGCACATAAGCCTTGGACAAGATGTTGAGAAAACAGAAGCAATCAAAGGATACCAATGTCTTAGGATTTGAAGAAGGACAAAGTTAAAATAGTAAAGACACATTCGATAAGGAGATACAGTTCACTTCTTCAAGTGAAGATGAAGAGAAGAAGACATTCACGGTGAGCAAGGATACCGGTAAGAAGTCTTATGCAGATGCTATTAGAAACCGCCACACAAACCGATATACACAATCAATGAACCGGAGGCCACACTCAATATACTGACACATAGATCGTAGGAGAAATGCAAGAGTTGATCATGAAGGATTTACCAGAGTCAGTTGCATGAGAGGAAGACCCCCGATGAGGCAGATGTTTGTAGGACCGAGGCAACCTAACCAGTATGTTCCAAAATTTCATGGTTATTGTTACCGGTGTAACAAATTTGGACATAGGTTAGCTAACTGTAGATTAACCAATAAGCCCACTATGAGTTCTGAAAGTAGAAATCCATTTAATGCACTTTGGGATATGAATGTTGTCTGTTATCAGTGCAATGGATTTGGTCATAGGAGTTTTGAATGTAGGAAGAGTAAACTGGTGTCCTACAATAGTTTCAAAGATTCATCTTTCAATGCAAATGTAAAATCCTATAACTATCAAGAGTTTGGACATATATAAAAAAATTTGTAAGGACAGGAAAATCAATCAGAAGAAGACAGATTCTGATCAGGAACCAGTAGCTAAACCGGAGCACAAAATTGTAGCTGATAAGAAGAAGGAAACTAAATCAGTATGGGTTGAGAAAGAAAGGGACAAGGTAGAATCAAGTCTGATAGTGCAGACTTCCCTACATGTTGAAAGAAAAAATCTATGGGTTGTAGACAGTAGCTATTCCAACCACATGACTAGTGATAAAAAGAAATTTATCAAACTTGAAGATTGGAATGGTGGCTCGGTAAGGTTTGGAGACAACTCATCTATCAAGATAAACAGAAAAGGTTGTCTAAACATTGATGAAAAACTAGAAGCACATGATGTGTATTATGTGGAAGGCCTGAAGCACAACTTGCTAAGTGTGAGTCAGATGTGTGACAAAGGTTATAAATCCACCTTTGATTCTACCAGCTGCTAGATAAAGAAGGAGAGTACCAGTTAGACTGTAGCCAAAGGAAAAAGGACAGATGGCAAGGTTTACAATCTGAAAGAATGTTTTGAATCTCAATGTACGTTGGGACAAGTAGATGAAAGTCGGTTGTGGCACAAAATATTAGGCCACATAAATTTTGATAATCTAGTTGCAGTAAGAAAAAAGAGGTATGTAAGAAATATACCACTAATTATCAAACCGGTGAGCACATTTTGTGATGAATGTGTGAAATGGAAGCAGACTAAAGTAAGCTTCAAGACAAAAGAACACAACACCTGAAGACCAGTTGAAATTGTGCATACAAATCTATGTGGTCTAACTAGGACAAAAGCTCTTGTCAATGAAAAATATTTTATGCTCTTCATTGATGACTGTAGTCACATAAATCTGTTCACTTAATTAAATGAATATTTAGTATTTATTTGATTATTTAACCATCAATCAATAATTAATTAAATTAATATTTAATTAATTCATCTTAACCCTCTTCTCCTATTAATTAAATAAATTATTTAATTTATTTGATTTAATTCACTTAACCAAATTCATACCATTAATTAAATAAATAAATCATATTTGTTTAATTAAATCTTCTCTCACATTTAAATAAATTAATATTTATTTAAATCCCCCAAAATCCCATCTCTCACATTTAAACATTTATTTAAATCACCTTTATCCTCCACCCACTTGCTTTTTCCTACAAATGCAAGTTGCACAACTATTTTAAAT
Source organism: Cryptomeria japonica (assembly GCF_030272615.1). NCBI lineage: Eukaryota > Viridiplantae > Streptophyta > Pinopsida > Cupressales > Cupressaceae > Cryptomeria > Cryptomeria japonica. The sequence goes on along the minus strand of NC_081407.1, from coordinate 948,445,070 downwards.
AAATAAATAATTTATTTAAAATCCTATTTATCCTCACCCACTTGAAACCTTTAATGGTTTCCCTTAAAGTCTTCAAACTGAATGGCTTCCTTCTAGAGTCTTCTTAAGCCTTTAATGGTTTCTCTTAAAATCTTCAAACTTAATGGCTTCCTTCTAGAGTCTTCTTAAGCCTTTAATGGTTTCCCTCAAAGTCTTCAAGCATTTAATGCTTTATCTTCCTTTTTTCTCATGTCACATTCCTAAATAAAAGGAAGTCGCTTCTCAAAAACCTCCAAAGTCTTCAATAACCATTAAAGGCTTTATGTCTTCAAATGGTTAACCTTTAAAGTCTTCCAAACCATTAAAGGCTCTTACATAACCATTTATGGTTAACTCACCTTTTACCTTTGGTTAGAGACTTTCCTCTAACTTAACCATCCTTTTGACTCATGGGGTTCTTCAAAGCACTTATTTCTTTGACTAAGGTAACCATTTAACCCTTGCACATTCATTTATCCCTTGGATAAAAGGAATATCCATTAACCTAACCCTAACCCAACCCCCTAGGGTGACCATCATGTCCCCTCAAGCATTTAATGCTCCTTATCTCTACTCTCAAGCCTCCTCATGGTGACACTTGTCAACATGGGATTGGGTTGAAAGTCTCACATGGATTGAATATCTTTCAATCCTAACCCTTGTTAAGACTGCTCAATCTTAACCCTTCATTTCCCCATTTCTTCTATAAATAGAACCCTTCTCCTCAAGCAAAGAAGGAAGCATTAGAGTATTGTTACTATATTGGTATTAGCATAGAGCTTTTTCATAGCATCACTATCTACACTTGCATAGAATTTATTTATCACATCCAACCATCTTGAATCTCCATATGGCATCCATGGCTAGTGCTAAAAGATGAGAGCTACACTCATTTGAGACTTGGAGAGGGGAGAAACAAGGGAGAAGCATCAAAAGACATCATAGAAGCATCTTAGGGAGGCTCTTCTCCTTTCTTTTGTTTTGTTAAAATTCTTTCATGCTTTTTGAAATCTCTTTTGATATGTTTGGAATGGTTTTTAGTTCTTTGTTTTGGTTTTATGGTTGAAACTAACTTATTAACATTGAACTTTGTTGTTGCCTTGTCCCCATTTCCATGACATCATTTGGTGAACCCAACTTGAATCGAAGAGCAACTATTTTTAACACTACTAATTTTTTATAGTTTTAATTGACACACAGGTCACACTCTTGCACTTTTGTTCACGCTTTAGCGCTATCACAATTTGGTATTTTAGCGCTATTGTTCCTCCAATAGCGCTATTGTCCCAAAATTAGTGCTTTTGTTTATAGTCTAGTGATATTGACCCTGAAGTAGCGCTATTGTTCCAGTATTAGCATCGTTGACTCTCTGTGACATAATTTATTTTAGCGCTTTTGTACTTACTGTCGCACTTTCATGTTAAATAGCGCTTTTTTTCTCACACAGAGTAGCGCTATTGTAACAGAGAGTTGTAAAAAATACCCTATAATCGACAAATCAAAATTTTTAAGGCTTGTAGAGGCCCACCATGTATGCAAATTTTACTAACTTTTTATTTTTTTGTGCAGGTTTGAACTAACCCCATGTTCTTAGGATTTTAGAAATTCACTTCCTTTTATTGCAAGTTAAAAATCAACCTCAAACTTTATTTTGGTGTTTAAAACTCAACAAAACAAACTTTGATTTTCTTGCAAGTTAGGGAACTCAAATTTTATTTTGGTGTTTAAAACTCAACACGACAAATTTTGATTTTATTGCATCAACTCAAACTAAAATTCACAATCCACACTTTGTTGTTGGGCAAAATAAAAATAACAAGCCACTTTTCTTTCAAACTCAAAGCGATTTACTTCAAGCAAACGTGCTTTTCATTTAGTTGACCAGGATTTCAATTTCCTAGTTTACTCAACATATTACCTTTGAAGGATAAAAAGAACACTATGACTGTTGGAGAAACATCTCCAAATAGTTAGATAACATTACGATGATGAGTTAAAAAGAACAAGTGTCTTTTGTGTTTGGCACACCTGTGCAAAAAGTTTGTCGAGTGGTCCTACTTCTAACACACACTATCCTCTCCCTTGGCTTGTGTGGTCCTAGGTGCAAGACAAAAGTGTTAGTAACACTCAAATTTTATCTTTTTAAGAGAGGCCTGCCAAGAGACACATCACTCTTGGGAACGACCTCGCGCGGTAAATCCTTTGAGCTGCTATAGAAATCAGGTGTGAGTGAAAACTGTAGCCTTGGGTATAGTTGTTCCTACAATGTAACTTGCCGAAAGGACAAATGGGCCCCACCACAAGTTACAAGGCTCTTAAGTGAGTCACCGCAGAATGAACTTATGTCCAAAAACATCGAAAATTACTAAACACCTTTATGTAGTAACCCACCCATTCTATTGATTGAGGATATTTGTGAGAAGTTCAGTGGAAGAGAATAGATGGTTTTTCTCCCAAGATACTCACCATACATATTTCCTTGAGTAGAAACATGGCTTTTTGAAAGGCTACTTGTAGCTTGATAAAAAAGATGACTCCCCCATCATAGGGATCATCTCTTTGTTATGCTCGTGCAAGACTTAGTATATCACATCGTTACCTACCACGACGGGATTCATAAGGTATGTAGTACCAAAGTTGAAGAAATATCAAGATGTGGGCTGAAATTGTCGGAACTGGCCATTTGACCTTAGGGATAAAGTGTGTTTGAAGTGTCTTCATTTTGTGTCAAGACTAGTGATAAATTGAGCCGACTTCAGGCTTTTTGGAAAAACATACTCAAAAACATTTGGAAGGAAAGGGACATAAAAGTCCAAAGATTGGGTTGATTTAGACCCACACTTATTTGTGCCTTTTGAGGAAACATTCTTGTGTTTGTGTGCTTGCTTTGTTTTCTTGTCAAAGAAAAAATAAAAAATCCAATTCCAAAACAAGTATTCATCCAACACAAAAATTTCACAAATATTTTCATATACCAACAAAGATAAAAAAAAGCGCAATAGCAAAAGTATCAAACTATATGACCATTCTTCACATTTTGAGAAAGAAGAATCTTCATCAACATATCAACTTGAAGAAAAGACCATTGAGCTCAAAGGCTTTCATCAAAAGAAGGAAATTCTTCTATCTTAATAGACAAATCTTTGTCTCACATAGAACCTTCTTACGTCACATGTGTCTATATCTTCAAGGAAAATCAAATGAGTTTGATCAAGAGTCATTAAACCGCAAAGCTTTTAACTCAATATAGACCTTTGAGTTATCATAAAAACAAGAGAGGCAAAATCAATCTTGCCTTCTTTCCAGACATTTGTATCACATATAACTCAGCTAGGGAAGAACCACCAACCCCTGAAAGAGAAGAGGAAGAGTTTGTTCCTTTTATGACACAGTTTTTATTGAAGTTAACATTTCATCCATTCTCACATTCACACATCATCCATCCATTCCAACTCTCAAAACATAAAGAGGTTTTGTCCTAAGTTCTCTTTCGATATTGCTTGAATCAAACACAACACATCACTTTTTAGAGTGTCTCTACATCTAGGATAAACTCATCCTAAGAGGTATTTCTACGCAAGTTAAAACTAGTCTATGAGTGAATCCTCTCATTACTAGGTAGTTGGGTCTGTAACACATCTCAGATCTCTCTAAACCTTATCACATCAAACATTGTCAACCAAACACAACAAGCAATTCAAGGAAAGGACTTTGGTAACATCTACCTTTGGTGCTAGAGATACATATGCAAAACACTCTACCAAACATTAATCTCTCATTTCATCACCAACTCATCATCATTTTCACCAAACTTCAACAAAAACTTGTAAACAAAATGGCTCAAACTAGATCAAGGTCTAGACAACTAGAAATTGAAGAGGAAGAGGAGGAAAATCTCAATGAATTCCAAGAAGCCCTTGGAGGAAATGCAAATGATTAAATTCCAAGTACTCCTACTCTTGAAGCAATAGAAAGGGCACAACACAACCCTCTCTTTAATTGACTTTTTGATGAAATCCTCAAGAGCAACGTTGATGCTCACTTTTTAAGACTTGCCCAAGAGGGAGCCAAACTACCCTCTGATTTTGATATTGCATAACTAAGGCAAGCATCCGAACGCCAAAGTCATAATGAGGATGAAAGAGGTTGAGATCACATCAGATACAACCTTCATCAAGGAAATCCCCCACCTCCTCCTCCTCCAAATGACATGGACATGTTGCGGCAACAAGTTGAGAATTTGGCCCAACAACTCCACAATGGTGTGAAAACAAACCAATTTTCACTTAATGATATTTGTCCCTATCCCTTTGATAGGAATCTACATATGCTGCCTTTTCCATGAGGGTTTGAAACACCTAACTTTGAAAAGTATCAAGGAAAAGGAGACCCTCGCAATCATGTTAGAGAATTTCATTCAGCTTGCCTAGAAGTGGCATTCGAAGAACTGGTCCAAAAATTCATTGCACATTACTCACATAACATTGAACGTGATATCACTATGGAAGATTTATGCAACACTAAGCAAAAACCAGGGGAGCTATTTTCAGCTTTCCTACAACGATGGCAACAAATGTCTAGCAGACGTTCCCTTTAGCTACCTGAAAGAGAACTAGTGGAAATCTTTATTTCCAACTTGAATGAAGAAATGGAATTTCATTTAGACATGAAAGGTACAGAGTCTTTCAATGACATGATCACACAGGGTTTAAAATGTGAAAGGGCCCTCATCAAAAAGGAGTTTATCAAAGTATACAATGAGCCCAAAGATGCACCTCGTATGTGATTCAACAGTGATAAACCTAACCTTTGGAATAAAAACAAGAACATCATCAATGATGGGGTTGTAGATGCAAGAACTATTAAAAGTGCACAACCTGTGGTCCGCTTTGCAAGGCAAAACCCCCCTCCTAAGAACAACACGGTTCCTCCCCCACCAAATCAAGGACACAATGTACAACAAGAAGAACCAAGCCAACACCAGCAAAATTATAAACAAAAACAAACGTACACTCCCTTAGGGGAACCTATTGAAACAGTGTTACGCCAGTTGGTCTCTTCAAACCTGGTGACTTTACCAAAGACGTCCAATTATGAACCTTAGGTTAAACCTTCATGGTGGAGGGATAATGAACCCTATGAATTCCATCAAGGGAAAGGGCATAAAACAAGCAATTACCACAGATTGAAAGATCTTATTCAGGATCTTATTGACCGAGGTGAGATTGAAATTGAAGGACACGACCCAAAAACAACAAACAATGATCATCTTATGTTTAGAAATCCACTTCCATCACAAGATCAAAGGGGTCCTTCCACTTTAGGGCGAAACACAGATACCACTGATTATACGCGAGCCACCTATAATTACACTGTGAACCACCTATATGATGCCAATAAACAAATTGCAACCATTACCATAAAAAATCCAAACTCTACCTACAATGTTTTTACGCGTCGCAGCAAGATCACCATCAAAGTAGCTCCACAAGGCACACCTTCCATCCCAAAGCAGTATAACCTTGTGGAATAGTTAGATAAGATGCCCGCACTTATCTCCATCTTAGAGATTTTGTGCCTATCCCCATCTCATAAAACAATCTTGGATCAAGCTCTCCAAGAGGCGTCAGTCCCTGCAAATCTAAATACAGATCGATTCCAAGCTATGGTTGGAAATCTAAGGTCATCGCCATGTCTCACTTTCTCGCAAAGTGACAATACATCCTTCTAGCAACCTCATAATGTCTCACTCCATATTGAAGGATTTATCAACCAACATAGGATCAAGCGAGTCTTGATCAACAATGGAGCAGGCCTAAATATCTGTACACTACAATTGGTCACAACATTGGGGTATGTAGTTGAATTAGTGGATCCCCGCAAAAAGATAACCATAAAAGCTTATGATGATGCAAAGCGTTCATCCAAAGGAGCAGTTGTGTTACCAATCCGAGTAGGCCCAATGTTGAAGCACATCATATGTCAAGTTCTGGACCTTCCTCTGCCATATAATTTATTGTTAGGAAGACCTTGGATACACGCCATGCAAGCCATTCCATCCACCTACCACCAGTGTATCAAGTTTCCTCTTAATGGTGTAGAAATTACAATCCTAGGTGATACAAATCCATTTGCATATTGTAACAATATAAACCATCAACCAGAGATTACCGTTCCCAACAAAGCTATCCCATCCACATCATATGTAAGTCCAGCCTCTCTTTCTAGTTCAAACACCACTATACCCAAGCAAGAGAAGCTCAAAATGAAAATGGCAGAGGAAGTTCCTAGGGAATACAATCTCAGCCAACTCTTTTGTGTTGGGCAACTACTCACTTCTCCTAGAACTCATGGTAAACCTCAAAGGTTACTTCAAATGCCACTAGTCAAGCCAGCATGCACTTTAACGCCTTTCATCCTTGGAAAGAGTCAAGAAGAAGAGACCAGAGATGAAGACTTAGCAGAATGGATCTATAAAGATCCTATCACCACGAACATCCCACAAGCTAAGCTTCCCACAGATCAATATGGAAAAGGCCTTCTCATTATACAAAGAATGGGCTATGATGGTTAGAGTGCTTTGGGACCTTACAAGCAAGGACGACATGAGCCACTGCAACTGGAATTAGAGCCCAAAGATAACATAGGCTTAGGTCTTGAAAAGAAGATTCTTCCTAAACTCAGATTCAAAGGGAAACCCATCAAACCTCTATATCAGCTAACTACAAACATAAAGAGGTCACCTTTGATTATATCAACGACACCCAGAACCACACCAATTGCTCCAATATGGTTGAATATCCCGGCATTAACCTCCACAACACCAATCATCCCACCAATCAAACCAACAAATCCATCAACAACAGCAACCGCATCAATAACACCATTAGCAATATCAGAACCCCAAGCAGTATCGACAACACCGACAATTCGAGCAGAAGCAGTAGATTCAACAACGTCAATACTCCCTGTATCGGATTCATTGATCCCCATAATCCTTCGTGCAACACCGATCACACCTGCAATGTTTAACTCAAAGGACATCCCAATATGGTATAGTAATCGGATATTGGAAAGCAACTTAGAGATCATCTCACATGAGTGGGAATTTGATTTTGTCTAGCTTAATACTTTAGATGAGGAAGACGCATCACTACCTCTACCTCGCAAAGACATCCCTATTTACGGAGAAGCACAGATAAAGACCTCTTGGATTCCTGAACTAGAAACATCTTCCACAAACCCTACGTCACATCCTATGCCTGATTCTGACAGGGAGAGTTCCATCAACGACCTTCACCACAACGTCTTGACCCTCACTGAAACATCTCATGAACTTAACTTGATCGATGAGGTAATGTCCATTATCCATCCTAAACTCATCGAATGGAACCAACCTAATCCCCCATGTCTTGACCATTTCCAAAATGATGAGGCAATCATTGAATTTTTGGAACTATGGGATAACATACCAAGCAGGGATCACAAAGCTGGATTCTCCATTGAACTTAATAGAGAAACATACTTTGGGGCGGATGCCAAACCTTTCAGCTGCAAAAATATAACAATAAAACATGGATCTTCCAGTGAAAACCACACCGTGGCACTATTTGATCCCACAAAAGTAAAAAGAAAGAGCGTATCCAATGGTGAAAACCTCTCTAAGCGCCTGAGGATGAAAGGTTTGACATCCTCCCCTCTAGTACACAACAGGAATGATCAACAATCCTTATTGAAGAGACAAAAGAATACAATGTGGGGACTCCTAAAAATCCTCACCACATACATCTAGCATCTCTCTTAACTCCAGAGGAACAACCTAAGTTTGTTGAATTCTTTCAGAAGCGTCAAATCAACTTCACATGGTCATATGCAGACATGCCTGGTCTTGATTCTAATTTAGTCATGCATCACCTCACCGTAGCAGAAGGAGTTATGCATGTCAAGCAGAAGCTTTGCAAGATGCACCCCCAAATTGCGGTACTAGTCAAAGCAGAACTTAAGAAACTCTTGGATGTTGGTTTCATTAGACCAATTGATTATGCAGATTGGATCTCCAATATTGTGCATGTCGGCAAACCCAGTGGGGGCATCCATATCTGTACTGACTTCAGAGACCTAAACAAGGCATGTTCTAAAGATGACTTCCCCCTACCAAACATTGACATAATCGTAGACCTAACAGAAGGACATGCCATGCTTTCTCTCATGGATGGCTTTTCGGGGTACAACCAGAGAAAGATCGCACCAGAGGATCAACATAAGACAGCCTTCACATGTCCATGGGGAACATATTGCTGGAATATAATGCCTTTCGGTCTAAAGAATGCAGGAGTGACATATCAAAGAGCAATGACAACCATCTTTCATGATATGATGCATACCATAATGGAAGATTATGTTGATGACTTACTGGCAAAATCACTCACAAGAGAAGGTCATCTAGACATATTAGAGAAAATCTTTGATAGACTCGAACAATATCATGTTTGACTCAACCCAAATAAATGTGTCTTTGGAGTAACCTCAGGGAAACTTCTAGGATACATTGTCTCAAGCAAAGGCATTGAGGTCGATCCTGCAAAGGTCAAAGAAATCATGGACATGCCACCTCCATGGAACATCAGTCAACTAAGGACATTACAAGGATGACTATAATCCATTCGAAGATTCATTGCACAACTGGAAGATAAGTGTCACCCCTTTACACACCTACTACACAAAAACATCCGCTTTCAATGGGATACCAGATGCCAGCAAGCATTCCAGATGCTTAAAGACTATCTCATGAATACACAATTGTTGATCCCTCCAGATCTGAGTAAACCTTTATTACTCTATATTTCAGCAACAATACTACTGGCCCAACATAATGTAGAAGGGAAAGAGTGTGTTGTTTACTACATCTCTCGCACACTGGTCGGCTATGAACTCAATTACACACCTATTGAGTGAGCTTGCCTAGCAGTAATCTTGGCAACCACTAAACAAAGGCACTACCTGTTAACACATAAAGTACAGCTCATTACAAAGATCGATCCACTAAAATACTTACTTAGCAAAGCAGCATTGACTGGCCGCTTGACCAAATGGGTGATGATTCTAAGTGAGTTTGACATTGAGTATGTGGACCATAAGGCTATCAAGGGTCAAGTTATTGCACATCAGTTGACCGATGCACCACTCATAGGCGATCATCCTCTTATTTCCAATTTTCCAGATGAAGAGATATTCATGATCATAACATCACAACCATGGAAACTATACTTTGATGGTTCATACACTAGGCATGGTTTGGGGGCAGGCATTCTGTTTATCACACCTCAAGGTGACAACATCTCGAAGTCTTACAGGCTCACATTTCCATGCACAAACAACATAGCAGAATATGAGGCCTTGATCATAGGACTCCGACTAGCCATACAATGGAAATTGAAAGAGCTACAGATATATGGTGACTCCCAACTGGTCATCCGATAAGTAACCGATGATTATCAAACCAAGGATGACAAACTCATGTCGTACAAGAAAATGGTGGATAGTTTAAAGGCATCATTTACTACTATCACCTTTGAACAGATACCCAGAGATCATAATCGAGCTGCTGACGCTATGGCTACCATTGCATCTCTCCTAGATCTTCCACAGAATTCAACACGCTATGAGTTCTTGGTAGAACAGCTTTGGATTCCCTCTTATGATATCCCTGAATCCGAGATGATATGTTTCCTTGTCGGTTCTGAATCCCCATGGTCCGGCGAGTTCTACGCCTACCTCCATGATCATACACTTCCTCCTAACCAATCAAATAACCAACGTAAAACCTTCATTCGCCAAACCGCTCGATATACCATCATTGTTGAAACCCTATACTGACGCAGTCTTGATGGTACTCTCCTTCGATATCTAGAACAAGATGAGATAACAAAGGCCTTGGAAGAGGTACATGAAGGAATTTGTGGAACTCACGCAAGCGGTCGTTCACTAGCCAATAAAATCATACACGCTGGATACTATTGGTCGTCCATGGAAAAAGACTCTTACTATTTTGTCAGAAAATGCAAGAAATGTCAAATTCATGGAGACCTGATACATGCACCAGCACAGGAATTGCAACCAATCACAACACCATGACCCTTTTGTCAATGGGGACTTGACCTTGTGGGTAAAATCCATCCATCTTCATCCAACGGCCACAAATTCATTATTACCGCCACATAATACTTCACAAAGTGGATCGAAGTTGTTCCACTTACCCAGGTCATCGACAAGCAGATTGCCTCATTCATCCTTAATTACATCATCTTCTGGTATGGTGTACCCATGTCCATCATCACAGATAACGGGCTTCCTTTCAAAAATCAAGATGTTCGTGAGCTCTGTGAGAAGTTTCACATTCAACATCACTTTTCTACTCCCTATTACCCACAAGGAAATGGTCAGGCCGAAGCATTAAATAAAAACATATTGAGAATCCTCAGGAAGATAGTCAATGATGTCGGTCATGATTGGCACGTTCAATTGAATCCAACACTATGGGCGTATCGAACTAGCATTTGAACCCCTACGGGCGTAACTCCCTACTCACTAGTTTATGGCGCAGAAGCCATCCTTCCTATTGAGGTTGAGATACCATCTCTATGGGTTTCCTTGCATAATCTCGTAGATGATGAAGCATACAGAGTCTCACGTCTTCAAGACTTAGAGCTACTTGATGAGAAGCGACAAGCTGCATACAATCACCTCAAAGCCTATCAACAACGCATGAGCAGAAGCTATAATCATCGAGTTAGACCTCACACATTTGAGTTAAGTGATCTTATTCTTTGAGAGAATCCTCATAACCAGCCAAACAGAGAACATCAGGGAAAGTTTGAATCAAACTGGCTGGGTCCATATGTTATCACTACCGTATTTGGGTCTAGGGCATATCAGTTGGCTACTTCAGAAGGAGAACCGCTCATAGATCCAATCAACAACATGCACCTCAAATGGTTTTATACACAAGTTTTACAGAGCATCAGGCTCCCATACATACCAAAAAAGCACCAAAAAAATCAAAATAGTAAAGAAAAATCATGCATCCAAACGGTGAACAACCACTCTGGTGGCATCTTGGGTAAGTGCGATGGTGAAAACCTAGAAAACATGTACCACTCATAAAGGCTATGGCTCCATTATCTTTTAGACTTGTTGCGATCACATTCATTGCATCCACTCATCCATCATTCAAACCATGGCTTGTTATTGATCTACAATCAAGGATAGTACTTAATGTGTCTTGCATCCCGTTTTTTCATAGTCATGTCTAAATTGGAGGCAATGCCCTTAACCTATTGATAGAAGTGGATTCTGCATTGCTTATGATTCATTGGGTTCTTTATTTGTAAAATTGTCTCACAAAATACCAAAAACATTCAAAAACAATCGCAAAATACCAAAAACATTAAAAAACAATCACAAAATTGAAAAACAATGATAAACATAAAAAATCAATCAAAAACATGGCAACGCATTGTACATATGCATCCAAGAAGATACCAAACAATCATTGTGAAATACTCAAACGATGATCACTTATCACATCAACCAAACAATCAACATCGACACGCAAACTGTCTTAACAAGGATGCATCCTTCCTTACCAAAACAAAGACAAGATGACATTTTTTCTTTGACAAGAAAATTTTGTTTAAGCTATCAAATACTTGGTTGGTTTGTAGGTTATTTATTCATTTATATCAGGTTCCTATGCTACTATGGGATATCCACAAGTGATTAGAGTGGTCGTGATGGTTCCTACGTATCGTTTGTTTGTTTATCTTTTGTGAATTATTCCAATGAAATTTTGGGGCATGTACTAATGGTGTCTATGTGGGAAGTTCATTAAGCTACATGATCATATGTAAAATACAGTCATGAATCACTATGGCTTGCTGACTATAGCATATACCTCGACCATATGAGCATGAACCATTATGGAGGGTCCATATTCTTTATTTATGTTGTTTATTTGCAGGTACAGTGCTCCATCCTTGGTTCCTACTGCCTCGTCCAAGATTGATATTACCATGCTCAATGATGAAAATTAAGCACTATGGATTGTCATTCCATCTCATCTGTATATATTGCATTTCATTGCATTCATCCATCCATACATTCATAGTAGCTGCATATCATTCATACATAGTAATGACAATGGATGTATACTCTATTTTGCTCTTCTTCCATAGGAATGGTTCATAGGTCCTCCATTTCTTCTATCTAACATCAAACCCCCCCCACCCTCCCTATCTTGATCAAAAACATCATCATAATCCCTTCATCGTGTCCCATCAACCCAATCAAGCCACGTTCATCACCATCCATCTCTAACAGGAGGGGTTGCGCTTCCCATCCTTAGTCATCCACACAATCAAGCCAATTACTCTATCTCCATAGGCACATCGACTCACACACACCTAGACTATCAATAGATACTCTGATCAAGTATCTTTGGGTCTCAATAGGTAATCGATCATGGCAAACCTAGACTACAACAGACATTTATCATAATGACCTAGTCTCAACAGGGCTGCCATGATTCCCCACAACCATCCATCACACACACACACTATCAATTGATCAACCAATCAAGCACAATCATAACGGACAATTACATCAATTGTCTAAGTCTCAATGAGTATTTTGCTTCAAATACCTTGACTTCATCGGGCAATTACATCAATTGTCTAAGTCACCATTAGGTCACTTTGATTCACTTACTCAAACTTTATCCTGTCCAAGCGAACAACTGACATCAACTGTCATGCTTTGACTCGCCCGGGGCAATTAAACCAATTGCACCAAATTGTTCAACCAATTTTGATCAATTATACAGTATCAATCAAAAACACAAACACTACATTTGCGTCGTGACCCCGTGTACTTTCGAGGCTTGCCGTTTCCCCATAGTCACTTCGTTTTCTTCCATTCTTTCACCGTTATTGCTAATTTCTTCTATTCTACCCCCCCTCCACTTCTCGTTCTTTTTCGAGAGATCGCCCAATTTTTCAAAAAAATTCGGCCCATCTCTCGAGGCGGCATACCACCCACTAAATTAACATTTATGGGACATATTCCTATTTTTCTTTCTTTGAAACGATGCGATAAAACCACACTATCTCAAAGAGGGGCAAATGTAGTCACATAAATCTGTCCACTTAATTAAATGAATATTTAGTATTTATTTGATTATTTAACCATCAATCAATAATTAATATTAACCATCAATCAATAATTAATATTTAATTAATTATCTTAACCCTCTTCTCCTATTAATTAAATAAATTATTTAATTTATTTGATTTAATTCACTTAACCAAATTCAGACCATTAATTAAATAAATAAATCATATTTGTTTAATTAAATCTTCTCTCACATTTAAATAAATTAATATTTATTTAAATCCCCCAAAATCTCATCTCTCACATTTAAATAAATTAATATTTATTTGAATCACCTTTATCCTCCACCCACTTGCATTTTCCTACAAATGCAAGTTGCACAACTATTTTAAATAAATAAATTATTTATTTAAAATCTTATTTATCCTCACCCACTTGAAACCTTTAATGGTTTCCCTTAAAGTCTTCAAACTCAATGGCTTCCTTCTAGAGTCTTCTTAAGCCTTTAATGGTTTCCCTTAAAGTCTTCAAACTTAATGGCTTCCTTCTAGAGTCTTCTTAAGCCTTTAATGGTTTCCCTCAAAGTCTTCAAGCATTTAATGCTTTATCTTCCATTTTCTCATGTAAATAAATTAAGATTTATTTAAATAAAATAAGATTTATTTAAATAAAATCCAAAATTCATATTCACATTTAAATAAACTAATATTTATTTAAATATCTATCCAAATGCAAATTACACCATTTAGTTGAAATAAATTATTTTATTTTAATTGAAAATCCCAAAATTCCTCCCACTTGCATTCTCCTACAAAATCCACTTGCATGCCTAAATCCCTTCTAGATTCTTCTAACTCCTTCTAATTAGCCTAATCCTATCCTAATCATTGTCACATTCCTAAATAAAAGGAAGTCACTTCTCAAAAACCTCCAAAGTCTTCAATAACCATTAAAGGCTTTATGTCTTCAAATGGTTAACCTCTAAAGTCTTTCAAACCATTAAAGACTCTTACATAACCATGTATGGTTAACTCACCTTTTACCTTTGGTTAGAGACTTTCCTCTAACTTAACCATCCTTTTGACTCATGGGTCTCTTCAAAGAATTTATTTCTTTGACTAAGGTAACCATTTAACCCTTGCACATTCATTTATCCCTTGGATAAAAGAAATATCCATTAACCTAACCCTAACCCAACCCCCTAGGGTAACCATCATGTCCCCTCAAGCATTTAATGCTCCTTATCTCTCCTCTCAAGCCTCCTCATGGTGACACTTGTCAACATGGGATTGGGTTGAAAGTCTCACATGGATTGAATATCTTTCAATCCTAACCCTTGTTAAGATTGCTCAATCTTAACCCTTCATTTCCCCATTTCTTCTATAAATAGAACCCTTCTCCTCAAGCAAAGAAGGAAGCATTAGAGTATTGTTTCTATACTGGTATTAGCATAGAGCTTTTTCATAGCATCACTATCTACACTTGCATAGCGTTTGTTTATCACATTTAAGCATCTTGAATCTCCATATGGCATCCATGGCTAGTGCTAAAAGCTGAGAGCTACACTCATGTGGGACTTGGAGAGGGGAGAAACAAGGGAGAAGCATCAAAAGACATCATGGAAGCATCTTAGGGAGGCTCTTCTCCTTTCTTTTGTTTTGTTAAACTTCTTTCATGCTTTTTGAAATCTCTTTTGATATGTTTGGAATAGTTTTTAGTTCTTTGTTTTGGTTTTATGGTTGAAACTAACTTATTAACATTGAAATTTGTTGTTGCCTTGTACCCATTTCCATGACATCAATGACTATTCAAGAATGACATCCTACAAGATAAATTACAAGCATTTGACAGATTTAAGATATTTAGGAAGATGGTAGAGAAGGAAAGTGGGTACAAACTAAAATGACTAAGATCAGACCGAGGTGGAGAGTTTGCATCAAATGAGTTTGAAGATTATTGTGAAAGACATGGAATCAGAAGGCAATAGTCAACCCTCAAGACACCATAGCAAAATGGTGTGGTAGAAAGGAAGAATAGGACAATCAAGGAGATGGCTAGAACCATTTTAAATGAGGCCTTTTTGTCGGACATATATTGGAAGGAAGCAGTTTATACTACTGCATATACCTTGAACCAAGTTCAACTAAGAACAAACATCATAATGACACCTTATAAGTTGTGTTTTGACTGGAAACCATCAGTCAAATACTTCAAGGTATTTGGAAGCAAGTGTTTTATCAAGAGGGATATGGATGGTTTAGGTAGTTTTGATTCCAGGAGTGATGAATGAATCTTCCTTGGTTACTCAACTAACAACAAGGCCTATAAATTCTACAACAAAAGACTAAGAAGAGTTATTGAGAGTATGCATGTAAGAGTTGATGAGGATATGCATAAAGGAGACAAGCACAAGTGAACCGGTATGATGATTCTGGTGATGAAGGTGAAGAATCTCAGTCAGACAATGAACCAGAAGAAGCATCCAAAAAGGTCCCTAATCAGTATGTGTAGTTAAACCACCCGAAAGAACAGATTCTAGGTAATAAGAGTGATGGTGTGCAAACTAGGAGAAGACTTTCCCGGAATGAGGAAAAATTAAATTTATGTCTTATGACCAAAGTAGAACCTGAGGCAAACAAAAGTCAGAAATGGATGGATACCATGGAAGAAGAGCTACAACAGATTGAGAAGAACAAGACTTGGGAACTAGTCCCTATACCAGAAGACAAGAACATCATTGGCACCAAATGGGTCTACCGGAACAAGATGAATGAAGAAGGAAAAATTGTTAGGCATAAAGATAGACTTGTTTGCAAAGGATACTCTCAAGTAGAGGGCATTGATTTTGAAGAAACATTTGCACCGATGGCTAGACTAGAAGATGTTTCTAGCTTTCTCAGCCTACAAGGGTTATAAGGTATATCAAATGGATGTAAAATTTGCCTTCCTCAATGTAAATTTGGAAGAAGAAGTGTACATGGAGCATCCCGAAGGGTTTCTATTATATGATAATGAAACCTTTGTGTGTCGGTTGAAGAAATCCCTATATGGTTTAAAGTGGGCTCCTAGAGCATGGTATTCAAGGCTAGATCAGTATCTGAAGGAGCAAGGATTCAAAAAGGGGAGTGCTGACAATAATTTATACATCAAGAAAGATGGAAACTACATGATCATTGTTGTTGTAAATGTAGATGACATAATTTTTGGAGGCAACAAGGACACCCTTTGCAAAGGATTTGCTGATCATATGCACTTAGAATTTGAGATGTCAATGCTCAGAGAATTGACATACTTTCTCAGTTTGTAGATATCACAGCAAGATAAGGGAATCTTTATCTCACAAACAAAGTATGCAAAGGATATGTTAAAGAAATTTCAAATGGAGGACTACAAACTGGTGAGTACTCCCATGGTGACAGGAAGAAAATTAAGCAAGAATGATGAATCATTGGTGGTGGATCAGACATTGTATAGATCCATGATAGGTAGCTTATTATATCTTACTACTTCTAGACCGGATATAGTGCAGGTAGTGTGCATGGTGGCTAGATTTCAAGCAACACCTAAGCAGTCATACATGAATGTCGTAAGCAGAATTTTTACGTACCTACAAGGAATGGATTGTGGTACCCCAAACAAGGAGAAATAATCTTGGAATTATTTACTGATGTTGATTGGGCAGGTTGCATTGATGACCGGAAGAGCACAAGTGGTGGTGCATTCTTCCTAGGCGATTGGTTGGTCTCATGGCATAGCAAAAAACAGGACTCAGTCTCTCTATCAACTGTTGAAGCAGAATACATTGTTGTTGCTACATGTTTCTCTCAAGTGCTTTGGATGAAGCAAACCCTCAAGGACATATAGGTGGACATCTCTGATCCTATTCCCATTCGGTGTGATAACTCAAGTGCCATCAACATATCAAAGAATCTGGTGATGCATTCAAGGACAAAGCATATTGCCATCAAGTATCATTTTCTCAGAGAGAAGGTTGAAGGATAGGAAGTAAAGATGGAATATGTCTTCATAGGAGAACAAGTGTCAAACATATTCACCAAACCATTACCGATAAGCACTTTTGAGTACTTAAGATACAAGTTGGGAGTTGTGTCACCTGCCTCATGCACTTAAGTTTGTAAGGAAATCTATGGTTCAGGGGGAGTTCATTGTAAAATATCCTATATCTTGAACCATCTGCTTGACATAGGGGGAGAATAAAGTACCCTGACCCTTTGTCATTGTGTCAAAGGGGGAGAAATTACCGGTAAATAAATCTTGCAGTAAGTTGACATCAATGCTAAAGGGAGAGATTGTTGGCATTATTTGGCATTATATTGTCATTGATGTCAACCAGTATGGAATGGTCACTGGTGATTAGGTAGTGGTGATCGGCATGAAGGATGTGGCGTAAATGTATATTACCGGTACATATGAAATGCATCATCTACCAGTAAAATAGGCTCACCGATAAAGAAAGCAAGCAAGCACAAGAAAAACAGAAGGATGCAAACTGGTATACACAAAGAAGGTTAATGATGTCGGTAATGGAATGAGATGTTGGACCAGCATGTTTGATGGAAGGCTAAGTTGATCCACTGACAAACAAGAGGTCTGCAGGTATGAAGGCCCAATAATGAAGTTAGGTTATACTGGTAAGTTGAGTTGAACTGGTAGTCAATCTTGGTCGGTGAAGGATGTCAAACTGACATAGAAAACCAAGCATAGGTGAATTTCGATAAGGATGATAGGTGGAAGCCAGGTGGTGATCACACAGAGTTCTGTGAAGTATTCATCATTGTAACAGTCAACAAGGAGGTCAAATTTTATGAAAAACCCACAAATCATGGAAGGATGGTAGAAGGTTGTGGCTCGAGCAAGACAAGGTGGAAAGTGATTGAACTGACCTTAGGAGAAGATCTGATCTTCGTACCTATTTGTTGAAGGAAACAACCAAGCCGTTAATGGCGTGTGACAGAGAAACACAAGAAAGCATAGTGCAGACATCCAAATGTAGAAAACACACATTGGAATGCGTGGTATTGGCAGTGTTGATCGCTGACATGGAGATCATCACTGTAGAAAAGTAGACTCGATGAAATCTTATACGGATCGAGTTGGTGAAGGGAAACCCTAACACGCCACCATTTAAATGTTGTTTTTGGTAGGAACCCTCATAGATAAATATGTCAACTCGAGACTGAAAGGGTTTATGCTTGATGCGAGGTGTGAGAGGAAGGAGAGCCTAAGAAATATCATTTGCCTTATAGTTAATTCTCAAAGAGTTAGAGTGTGTGTTAGCAGGTAACCGGTGAGAGGGTCTAACTGGTAGAGGCAGAGTAACCGGCAAACTGTTGTAGTTCTAATAGTCAAGAAAACTGGTGAAGAGTCATTGGTTAGGAAGGCATCCAAGAGTGAAATAGAGGAGTGTGAGGCTGAGGGAGAAAGAAGAGAGGCTGAGAGAGACCAATGAGTGATCAGATAGACTAATTTGATTATCGACAATGTGAGAAACAGTGAAGAAGAGGAGGTTGTTAACCGACAAAATACATGGATGAGGTGTTGTAGAACTCATTTGCAACCAGGTGCTATAACTGTATCAAAATTGTATTTCATTATACAACATCGAGTTGGAGCTTGGTGTAGGGTTGGTTCTCCTTGGTTTGGCTCCCTAAATCAATAGGGGTTGGTGCTCCTTGGGTTGGTGCCCTAAATAATTATAATCTATTATTTCATTGTGAGACTGGATTGGAGCAGTAGACTCCATCACCATTTCTCACCGAGGTTTTTCTCATATTGGGTTTTCCTCGTGCATCTGGTGTTGTGGCTTATGCATTTGTGTGTTTGCCTCTTTTGATATCCACTCTTTTATTACCGGTTTGATTGTTTAGTGTTTAGGTTATTAACCAGTACTCAAGGCTTTGTTTAAAAAGGAAAATTTTTAGGAACCACTAATTCGCCCCCTCTCAGTGGATTCATTGTGTTCAACAATATTATAGATAATGTGGAAAGGAATGTGTAAAATAGTGAAAATGGAGTTCGCTAGCCTAAACATGCAACTAGGAATAAAACCCATTCACAACACATAGTTCATTAAGTTCAATAAAGTTCAATGCGCTCAACATCAAACCTATTGGAAAGGGTTGGGCACAAATTGAATTCCATTCACCTTGTTTTAGTTGAATTGTTGTAATTGGATGTGAAATAATTAAATGCAAGAAATAGGGATAATGATGTAAAATTGAGAGTAATCAACATAAACATAGAGTTTTGGGACAAATATGCAAACATTGAGCACAGATCTAGAAATGAGGAGTAGAGGAGAACTTGTGTATAAAATTTGAGCTTGGAAAACATGGACTATGGGGTTAGCAACCTAGTTTTAAAGGTGTTAGATTCAGACATTGGAAATAATTTCGAGATCAAAACATCACTTAAAATCTCCTCTTGAAATTTGTCATAAAAGTGGCAAACACTATTCACCAATTTCCAGTGTTTAGGATTTTTTGGTTCTTTAAAATCTAGTTCAATTTGTCTATATCTGTACTTTTTGGATCTTTATTCCTTTTGTTCAGAACCTATCACCTGTACAGACAAGAGAGGGAAATTGTTGGGTTGATAGGGATTTGCCTTGGTCAAACCTTGGGTTTGGAATTAACCCTATGATGGGTAGAATGAAAAGGATTTTGTGAACTTATGAGGCTAAGGTTAGATTTGAAAATTAAATGCTTAACTGAAATGTTATAGCTTTTCATGAATCTCCTTTATGTTAAAGTCTTCATAAAAAGGTTGATGTTGTCATATAGAATTCGTGGACGTATTCATAAGAATTTGATCATGGATGCCATCTTGAATGCTTGAAATCTAAATACTTGACCTCTCCTTCACTGCTCCAATGATGCTTGATTTCTTTCTCACTTGAATTTGAATTGTGGAGTGAATTCTCTTGATGAGAGATGTTTCAAATGAGGGGATAAGAATTTCTTTTATACCTATCCTCATGAAACATGTTGAAAATTATGAAGAAGCCCAACATCAAAAATCATTTTTTGCTCAACAATTTCCAACCATTAGAGGGTTCAAATCTAGGCCCTTTTGATCTATACTATGGCACCTAGCACCCTAATCTAGGAGGAATATGGCAACTAGCACCATATTTCAATCCATCTAGGCTAAATAAAGGTCTATAAGTCAAAGAAAAGAATGAGGATCACAAATTTGGCATTGGTGTGGGCAAAATCAGGCATAATCAAGGCATAAAAGGCAAAAATGTTAAAGTGAGGCTTAAGTGAGTATGAAATTGTATGAGGATATAATAAATGTGATACTACATACTGAAGATTCATGTGACTAGAAAGGACAAGCACATCAAATTAGTTTACGAACAACTATTCAATTATCTATCCTTATCAATTGAGAAGAGATGAATGAATATTACATTACATATAAATATGAAAAGCTTAAAGTGCAAATCCCATGATCTTCCAATTGTCTATTAGTTTTGAGAGTCTTACTAGTTTACATTTCATTGCATGGTTTAAGTATGTACATGTACTTATATGGTGATATAGCTAGGTGTGTGTGTGGGGGATTTGTGAATTGAATCACATTGATGCATGATGAAGCAAAGACTAATGTGCATGTGTAGTGGTTAATGATGACACCATATTTTGCACACAAGGTATGTGTGTTGTGAAGAAGAGTGATAAATTTACCAAGACTTATCTAGGTGCACATAATATTCACAAAGGCTTGCATGGTTACACTCTAATCATTCACTAAGCTATAAAATTGAGCATATACTTATCAAAGATTTTCCACTTTTCTTGATTATTATATCATCCTACATTAGGGATATTGAACAAATGGTGTGAATCATAGTGTGGTAATTTGACTCATCTCATCTTAATAATTGTTCACCATTCAAGATCCAAATCCAAAGGATTTTAAATTTATGCTTGCTCAAAAAGAGAAGGAAATATGGCTTGATAAATTCCACATTTAACATGTTGGATGCAATCTTAAATATTGTAGTAGATCAAATAAAAAAAGAATTCCCACCAACTACATGTAAAATGGTGTTTAGATCATTAGACAAAGACATTATTTTTTATATAGAACCTTAAAATTCCAATGTTGAATATACAACCAAAATTTGTGGATAGCCTTGAAAAATTGAGGTGTGTGGTATGGGATGGATGTGACACTCTTTGTATTTCTATTATTAACATCAGAGAATATATTGATCCCATTGGAGAACACTTTGGATGTGTTTTAGAAATGTGTGTGCTCTATCTCCTCCTTGTTCCTATGTGTGTGATTCCATTTATGGTGATGTGTAGTAGGATATGTCAAAGGGTGTTGTATATTGGAATCCTAGACATGTTTGGAAAGGACTATGCCACATAAAACTATATAGTGCTCTATGATAGACATGTTGGACATGTAGCATCTTATCATCCTAGATATGAAAGTGTACATTGTTTTAGATGAAAAATAGGTGTAGAAGTGTACAGTTCATCTCCTTTGTTTAACCATCTATCTATAGGTGAAAGGTTTTGAATGGATCAAAGTTTGTATCCAATAAATTCCACAAGTATTGTCAAAATGAATTAACAAATAATAGGTCATGATCAAGCATAATGGATGTAAGTAGCCAAGATTTTACCTAAACATGATTGAAGAAATTCACTAGCTTTGTTATCTTGTTGCATGTGGTGTAGGCCTATAAGAAGCTCTAATACATGTTGAATAGAGGTTCTCCTAGTCAGAAAGTTATGATTAACTAAGTCCAACATCATGACGAGTGCATAGACTGGTGGTTGGCTAAGAGAATCCACTACTTAATTATCTCCCCCTTTCTTATAATCAATCACCAAATGATACTACTACAAATATGTTATCCACTTCAAGTGGTGTATCCTTTAACTTTATATATGTATATATGCTGAAGTGTCTTGTGATTAAAATTAATGATTATTCCCATACATAGAAACATAGTGATATCATTTATTAAGGGCTTGAAAAATGACACAAAATTATTTATCATAGGTGGATTAGTGATGAACCATGTCATTAAATGCTTTGAATGGTAGGAAACCATTTAAACATCAAAAGTGAGTATTGTGTTGAGTGCATAGTCAAATGCATCGATATGAATCTCAAAGAAGTGCACAATATTAACTATTGCTAATATGGTTTAGGATAGAGAAACATCTTAAGATCCTAAAAAACATTTTATTGCATAGGGGTCCAATCTATTTGAATAAGAGACAAAGTGATGTGTAAGATAACAAGGACAAACTTGGAATAGAATTTGACAAGTGTGAGAAATATACACAATTCAGTGATATTGCATGAAATTTTAACAATTTTTGAATCATATTGATTTTCTTTAGATCTATAGGGATTCTTGCATGATCTATGATGAATCCCATATATTAAATTTGTGTTGTGTTGAAGGCATTCTTTCTAAATGTTTCCTACAATATGGGTTTTTGCAAAGTATCTAGGATGCACAAGACATGCTTTGCATGCTCATCCCATTTTTTGTTGGGATGAGATTGTCATCTAAGTATACAATGTCAAATTAATTGGTGAAGTACCATAATATGTCATCCATCAAGTGCATGAATGTAATTGGTGTTCTCGGTGCTCCAAATTATATTTCATAATCTTAGGGAATACACTTATGATCTATACTTTTAGACATGTCGATTTATAATAAGAAAGGACTCATCATCGAATACAATTCATGTGGGTCAAATAATAAGAGAAAGTAAATTTTCTAGACTTATATCTTTGGAGGGCCAAGTAGGGTATTATTAGAGGTCTTGGAAGATAATTAAAAAATAAACAAATAATTATTGGTCACACAAATTTTCCACCCCCTAGTATAAGGATATCGTTAACATGGGGTTATTGTCACTAAGAACCCTCAACATGGGGTTACTAGTCTTACAAACCAAATATTTTTTAATAAAACATATTACAATTAGGTTATACAATAAACTAAAGATGCACAACTAACCTATATCTCCAAAGGTAAATCCTTTACAAATTTCATACTTCACATGCAACCTAATACCCATAAATAGACACCTCTCTAAAAATGGCATACATGTTCAAACTCTAAAAATATGGTAAGATGATCATTTTGAGTTATACATTGATAAGTAAAAATTAACCTACACCCTATGAATAACAAGAGGATGTTTCAATGAGTTGATGGATCAATTACTAAAAGGATTGTATCATTAATCCATTATTAATAGTGTTAATATTGAATAAAATGTTCAAATGTATGTTAACATGATCCTTATAGCAAGATATGAATCAACGTAGTTTGAAATACACATTTGAATCCCATCAATATAGTTACAATTTTATTTGAATACAACTCACAATTTCAAAAAGTTTCGCAATGTGACAAAATTTTCTTTACCATCCCTAATTGATCAAAGAAAACCCATATTCTATTATTAAAATAACTTTCAAATTCTTTGAAAGATGATATACAAAAATTGATACAATCAACCAATTAAAATATAAAAATAAACTAGTCAATGTTGTCCTAAAGACATATGTTATCCCTTAAAATTCTCAACCAACTATTGGGTCCCAAAACTATTGTTCCAATTCCTAAAACTAAATATCTCTCACAAGGCTAGGGTTGTCATCATGTAAGTGAGATAAGTTCATAAATAGAACATCGAGAGTTAAAGGTCAACTCTACAATAGTGGTTTATCTTTTATATGCTTTAAGTTGAGCTTAAACTCAAGAGGGTATTCCTATGGGATACTTCAATAACTATTAAATTAAAACAAAATGGATGATTAAAAATTAATGACAACAAAACCAAACTTTCTAAATTGGCCCCAAAGATTGTTACTAAAACAAGAACACTTGGCTTCCTCAAGGCCCCTTTATAATTAATGAAAAAATGAAATCATAGCCAACATGAAATGAATTCATTAGAAGCTCATTGAATAGAAATCCCTAGTTATGATATGGCGTTATGAATACATAAAACTAATCATAAGCCTATGCTAATAATTTATATTTTGTTGGATCCATGGTGTGAGATTGTTTCATGATTTTGACTAATACTTATTCATTTGGAAATAGAGTCAAAATTCACTGAGACAAGAACACATTGAAATCAAAGGACTAATGAGCTATGCACTTACATACAACAAGTATCATGAAACTTATAATAGAATATTATTATTCATCCATAATATAGATACATAAATATAGACATTATAAGAAAATACCATTACAAATATTATGATATTTCTAAAATACTATCACATTCATCTAACTCAAAATTAAATTCATGTCAGCAAATGTGGTAAAGAAAAATGATCAACATGATTAATCTCCCTTGATTACATAAGTTTGTACTTGATCGAAAAGTACTAGATTGGAATCAGTGGCTACCTTGCAACACTTTAGCATCTTAAGACTGGGGAATGAAACCAACCTCCTCTAAAAATGTTAAAAAATATTCCTTATAATAACAATAGAGAAAAAACCTAATATGAATCACTATAATGCCCTCAAAATTTCTAGCTAGGGATGAATCCTACTCAAAATGAGTCTTCTAGATAGAGGGAGGATATTTTCATTTATTTCTAGTCTTTGGGAAAGTTTCTACCATTAATACAAGTTGGTGAAGTATATAGAGGAGAAGCACACAAAAAATTACATGTCTGAAATTATTTGACTCCATTGGGCATTTATAGATTAAATTAACTATCTTGTGATTTGTCAAACAGTTGGGTGATTAGGATTTAATATTCTTAAACCACCCCCAAAAAATAAAGAAGACTCATCAAATTATTAGAGTTTCGCTAACTCACCATACCATCAAACTTGGGAGAGAAGCATGAAAATATACAATGCCCCAAAGAAACACAAATATCAAACATAAGGCTATTAGGCTACCTTAGAATTGCATACCATGACAAAGGAGATAAGACACTCCAAAACTATGAAAAGGCAATGACATCAATAAAATGTGATGTCAATGTAGATGGAATTGCTTGGGATGAATAGAATTACTAGAGGAAATGAAAAGTTTAAAGTTTCAAGCATAGATGGAAAGGCATGAAGGGATGGGAAAGACCAAAATTATGAGAGACTTGGAACAAATTTGGAAATAACAAGAGAAATGTCATGAGGTATTAGACTTTTGAGGGATGCATGACCAACATGTCAAGTCTAATGGGGGTGGAGCGATTTGAAACTCTAAAACTTTGAAAGACAAAGAATTAACTCTTGAGGAATTAGGGAAGTAAGGGATGGTAGGAAGGCAAGAGAAAACCCAAAACTTGAAAGGCCAACAAGTTGAACACTTTGGAAATTTTCAAAAGGCCTCAACAAGGTTTTATACTATTGGGGATGGATGAAATAAGTGATTGAATAGGAATGGTTAAATTTCAGGCCCTAATAAGTATTCAAAGTAATTGATGAAGTATTAGAATGTTGATAAATCAAAGAAACATGGACCAAGGGATGGTAGAGGAGGAAGTTTGAGAGGTTGATCGATAGACATAAAGGGCTTAGGATTTTAATAAAATTCCAAACTTTGAGAATTGTGAGTCATCTTTGTCCAACTTGGGAGGGATTAGCTTTTCTTGAGTCATTTGCCCCCCATTGGCTTCCTTGAGCTCTTATACTTAGAGAGGATTGACCTTCTTTGTGTCATCCTACTCATCTATTTTATTCATCATGGATATTATTACACCTTACTAAAGTGTACTTAGGAAATGCATTTCATAGTAGTTTGGGTATGAGAAACTTGGGTGTTTGTGCCACATTGGGATAGTGTGTGTAGGACAATTTCCACCTTTTATGGTGTGATCTTGTTACTACTCTATCATATCCACTTATAGTGGAGTGATAATTCCACCTTCGGTGGGTGATCCACCTCATGTGGAATATTTTATTGTTTCTCCTACCTACCACACCTATTT
Source organism: Cryptomeria japonica (assembly GCF_030272615.1). Classification (NCBI taxonomy): domain Eukaryota; kingdom Viridiplantae; phylum Streptophyta; class Pinopsida; order Cupressales; family Cupressaceae; genus Cryptomeria; species Cryptomeria japonica. The sequence goes on along the minus strand of NC_081407.1, from coordinate 948,418,907 downwards.
CCTACCTACCCTTGTTTCTTATTGAGCCATATGTCATGTTTGTGTGCTCACATATCCATATAGCCTTGCCTATATATGCAGGCTCATCTACATTGTATGTAGCAACTATTGATCATTTATCTATTGATGAGAATACAGTTTACTCTTGTCCCATATTTCATCTCTCTAATTTGTACTTTTTATTGAGCTCTTGATGTTGGCAAAATCTCACATGGTATCAGAGTCATTAGAGCATCATTGATTTGTCTTTGAGAGGCATTAATTCGACGTCAAGAGGTAAATCTGAGGAGCAACATCTTTTGGAGGCGTCCTAGACTAGCTCTGACATCGCCATTGTGTCCAGGAGGGTGTTTCCATGAATTTTGACTATAAATTTGCCTATATTGGGTGAAAGTCAAATTTGGGGCTTGGAGGAAAATTTTTGCCCAATTTGGGTGGTACGATACAGATTTTCGAATTTTTTTTTTTTTTCTTAAATAAATTATTTTCTGCAAAAAAATAAAAATAAAAATTTGTAGAAATCTTTTATTGAAAAGTTTTAAAAAATATATTTAGGGGGGGTATTTACCCCCACCCCTGACACCCGTACTTCTCTGTCACTACAACAGGGTCTACAAATTTTGTCGGCTTTTGAGCCGACCACCATACTTCCGTTAGCCTGTACTTCTCCTTGCTCTGGCCCTGCTTCGGTAAACTCCTCCAATGATGAGCTCCTCCCGGCAGACCGACCGTCGTCAGCCGTGTTCTTGTTGGTCGTGCTGTCAACCTGCCACTCAAGATGGCCCCCGTCGTAGTCGCATCACTTCTGCCGACCCTCGTTGCGGCCGTATCACTCCCATCGGCATCCCGTCACCCGCCAGTCGCTCCCTGCCTCTGGTCGTCTGTGACTAGTCAGCCCTCTACACAATCATCTTTCCATGCAGTCACCGCCTAGTCACCCTACCACATGGACCCGCCAGCCACGCTGACCCCGCCACACGGACAAAACACAGATCGATGATTTTTTGCTCCTAGAGATCGGTCGTACGACCACGTCATCAACCACATCACTCAATGCCACATCAGCACACAATAGGGTGCCACGTGGAAGCACAATCATCGGGCCAACTCATCTGACACATCATTGTTGTACCTATTCCACATCGGATTCTGTATGCCATGCATACCATCTGTACCTTGCCACGTCATCCGTTCGTACAATACGGACACCTAGTCAACAGGGGAGGTGAATTTTTGGTGATGACCATATGACCATCAAATTTAATCACGCAGTTCACCGACGTCATCATTTTGTGAAAATTTATCAACCCCCTCCCGTTGAGCTTTTCGATTTTGCAGTCCAACTTTGGAAGGGCATATCTTGCCCATTTTTGCTCCTTTTTTGGTGCAATTTTTTTTGAAAAGGGCTAATTTTTTGTGTACTTTCTCATGGTGGAATTATTTTCTGATTTAGATGGATAGAGTTTTCAAAAATCTCAGTTTTTGGTGATTGTACTTGTTCGATCCCCGTTTCTACAACTTTCAGGACTCCATTTGGGCTCATCCGAACTGCTTTTCAGGTACCGTATTTTTTGAAAGTGCATAATTTTTTGTCTACTCTCATAATATGCTATCAGTTTGCAGTGATTTTGGGTAGAAATTGTACTTTCAACATATGGTCTTTTTTGGCCAATTTGGCACTTGTATTGCATAGATCTATCTTGCTGGTCTTTTGCATTGTAGTTCTCATCCTATCAGGGTAGTTGTAAAACAAAATTAGAAGTCCACCTTTCCATTGTTTGCAAGTGGCCTATTGTACACGCACTACATATAAAGTGCCAAAATCATCATTTGGGGGGGAGTCTCTTGTTGTTTTGTGATCTTGTGTTCTTTCCATTTTGCTGCTATGGGTTCTCCTAAGTTTCCTATCTTAACTCCTCATAATTATGCTACTTGGAAAATTGATGCATGGAGTAAACTTATGGAAAAAGGACTAACTCATTATATTGATGAAACTATTATTGCTCCCGCTGATCCTAAGGCTGATCTTGTTGGTCACTTAGATTGGCTAACTAAAAATATCATGGCAATTGGTACCTTAAGAAAGTATGCATCAAAGGATCTCATTTTTCATATTGAGAAATGTACTCTAATCAAGGATGCTTGGCAAAAGTTTCAAGACTTGTATGGTCAAGTTGATGAGATTAGGGGATATCAGATTGATAGTGATCTCACCATGTTAGATCCCAAGGACTTTGATACTATACAAGATTATGTCACTAAGGCAAAAGGGTTGAGGACACAACTCAAGGATTGTGGCATTGATAAGAAGGATACTCAATTGATCTTCAATTTTATGGGCAAGCTTCCACAAGAATATGCAACATTTGTTTCTAGTTTCCAAACCCATAGGATGACAATGAGTTCAAGCTACACAATGCCTACATTTAATGCTTTCGCCGAAATATTGATGATGGAACAAACTAAGTTGATAAGCATGGGAATTCTTAAGGCTTTTAAGTCTCAAGCATTAGTGGCAAATCAAGGGAACAAAGGAAATCAAGGAAAGGAAAACTCAAACAAGAAGAAATGGCAATCAAATCCTAAGGACAAAGCATCACCTTCTCCACAAAAAGGAAGTTCATCATCTTCCAAGAGGGACAATTCACCAAAGAGGGAGAGACCTACTTGTGCCTATTGTAAAAAGGTTGGTCATGGCGAGCATCGTTGCCATTCTAAGAAGATTGATGAGCTCACACATATCCTCAAAAAGAACAATATTGATTTGCCTAATACATACAAGAAGGAGGATTCATCACCTTCTACTTCCTCACAATCAAAAGGGAAAGGGCAAGCATTCATGGCTTCTAAAAGTGAGAAGACTCACTCTTTTGGGACAAGAAAAGGAAAAGCTCTTTGTGCTACTACAAGTCATGATTCAGGGAGATGGCTTCTAGATTCAGGGGCTTCTCATCATATGGCATCTTCGTAGACTATGTTCTCTACATTTGAGCCTTGCACCATGCCGTAGATTTTGATGGGAAATCATACATACATGGATGTGATTGGGAAATGATTTATTGCCATTGGAGATAACTCCTTCAATGATGTGTTGTTTGTACCCCATTTGACAAACAATCTCCCTTCCATCTATCAAATCACACATGGCGCAACTAAGAGAATTATGGAGTTCACACCTGAGTCATTTTTTATTAGAGACTTGGAGACTAGAGCTATCATTGCGACTGGGGTAGTTGATCATGCATCTTGGTTATACTCCTTTTTAGATTTTGTTGATGAGGATGATTTCACATATGATTCTACATATGATGATTTAGATTTTGAGGAGAACTTTGGGTACTTGAACTTGGGGATTCTCACATGTGACCCCGTTCTTGAGCCTTGGACTTCATCTCCTCCTATTGATATCACATCACCTATTGCACCTGATGATGCAGATAGTGCAACAGTTTTTCCTTCTTGTGATTCAGTGCAGTAGGATATATCTTGTCTTCCAGCTTCAGTTTCATGGGATGATTACTTGATAGACATTGTAGGTTTGTTTGTGGAATCCTACATTGCAGATTTGGGAGACATCATTGATTATATTCATCTTCTCTTTGATGAAGATGATCCTTCTTAGATTGTTGAGAGGGAACACTCTGACCCTCTTGTTAATTCTCTACATGATCATTCTTTTGAGGTTGACATGATTGTGGATTCTTTTGTACACCAATTTGAGGAGGTCTCTTTATGTTTAGAGGAGACATGTAAGTCTTTGGATCATGTTCTACTTTCTTCTCCACTAGATCTTGGAGTACCTTTTTCAGTAGTGTGGAGCAGTCCACCACCTTTGGAGGGGGTATCTTTCAACATCGACATGGGGACACTTGAGCAATTTTAGAGACTTCATTCATCATGACTTTTTTTCCTACATCTTCCCTTCGTGGTTGGGGATACTTCATGGATACACCTTTGGTTTTGTTTCTTCCTAAGGGGAGGAATGTTGTTTGATGTTCATGGAGCAGTTTCTTCATACATCATTGATCTTCTATCATTGGTGCAGTTCTACATTGAGGGGGGGGCTACCTAGCTTCTCTTCTTATCTCATATGGGGGGGACTTTTTCCTCACATGAGGTTTTGTTCCTCACATACTTCTATGAGAGTTCTCTTGTATAGCTTTCATCTGTCTTTTGGGGGAGGGTTTTTTCCCATTGGGTTTTTCTCTCTTTCCCCGCTTTGTGAGAGATTTCATTGCATTGGTTTGCATGCATTTTCATTTGTACATGGATACCTAACATGGCCATGTAGTCGGGACCCATCTTGCATTTCTTAGTTGCATTGTAGACTTAAGTGCATTCCCCTAAGTTGCACTTAAGGGGGGGTGTTGGTATAAATAATTATTCATCATGGATATTATTATACCTTACTTAAGTTTACTTAGGAAATGCATTTCATAGTAGTTTGGGTATGAGACACTTGGGTGTTTGTGCCACATTGGGATAGTGTGTGTAGGAGAATTTTCACCTTTTATGGTGTGATCTTGTTACTACTCTATCATATCCACTTATTCTGGAGTGATAATTCCACCTTCGGTGGGTGATCCACCTCATGTGGAATATTTTATTTTTTCTCCTACCTACTACACCTATTTCCTACCTACCCTTGTTTCTTATTTATCCACATGTCATGTTTGTGTGCTTACATATCCATATAGCCTTTCCTATATATGCAGGCTCATCTACATTGTATGTAACAACTATTGATCATTTATCTATTGATGAGAATACGGTTTATTCTTGTCCTATATTTTGTCTCTCTAATTTGTAGTTTTCATTGAGCTCTTGATCTTGGCAAAATCTCATAGCTCCCCATTGGCTTCCTTGATATCTTATACTTAGAGAGGATTGACCTTCTTTGTGTCATCCTACTCATCTAGGGTATTGGCTTCCTTGAGCCATGCCACCCCATATTGGATTCCTTGAGCCCTTATACTTAGAGAGGATTGACCTTCTTTGTGTCATCCTCCTCATCTAGGGTGTTGGCTTCCTTGATCCATGTCACCCCATATTGGCTTCCTTAAGCCCTTATACTTAGAGAGGATTGACCTTCTTCGTGTCATCCTGCTCATCTAGGGTGCTAGTTTCCTTGAGCCATGTCATCCCATATTGGCTTCCTTGAGCCCTTATACTTAGAGAGGATTGACCTTGTTTGTCTCATCCTCCTCATCTAGCTTGTTGGATTCCTTGAGCCATGCTTCCCCATGTTGGCTTCCTTGAGCCCTTATACTTAAAGAGGATTGACCTTCTTTGTGTCATCCTGCTCATCTAGGGTGTTGGCTTCCTTGAGCCATGCCTTCCCATATTGGATTCCTTGAGCCCTTATACTTAGAAAGGATTGACCTTCTTTGTGTCATCCTACTCATCTAGGGAGGGTGTTGCTCCTAATTTGTCTTTTTACCCTGCAAGATGGCAAGATCGTGCTCTGATACCATTGTAATGTACCCTTTTGGGGATTAACCTTAGTTTAGTCCTGAGATATCAATTTTAAGTTAAAATGAGAAATGTAATATATTAATCAACATAACTTAATTAGAACTCAATACATTCTATTGTAATATTTAATTTAAATTTTAAGATTAATTTAGAAAGTAGAACTTCTCTTGATAACTCTCTCTTTGATTCTACAGATTTGATATTTGTAAGGTGGTCTTGATCCATTTATCTGATACTTGATTCATGTAGTCAATATAGTGTATCACTATTGTCCCCCAAAAAATGATTTTCATCTTTCTCTCTAATACCATTCATATAGCCCTTTGTAGAAAGGTTGTGACTTTTCTATGTAAAGGTGACCATTGATCGGTTGTGAGTTTTCTTTAATTGCTTTGACTTTAATTAGAATCAGAATCATTAACTGGTCTTTTTAGGAGATCATGTTCCCTTCTTTACAAAGGTTCACTTAATGTATTTAGGCTTACTCTTTAATCTTTGGCAAACTTAATTTTCCCAACAACATGAATGCTACAGATTATTACGGACCATTGCATTGGAGGTCTCTTTAAGAGGTATAGATTAATCGCTATCATGATCCAATCCTCCCCATCGTATGTGCCTTACATGATCTCCTATATTCTTTACTATTCTTTGTTGTATGGGATTTGAATATAAATATTATTTATAGTTACAAGGATCTTTCTTCTATTTCGTTCTAGAGCTTTATCATTTGGAAGGGGATATCACAAGAAGCACACCAAAAATTACTTGTTTGAAATTATTTGGCTATATTGGGCCTTTATAGTCATTAAATTAATCTTCTTGTGATTTGTCAAACCTTTGGGTGATTAGGAGTTAATATTCTTAAACCACCCCCCAAAAATAAAGAAGACTCATCAAATTGTTAGAACGTCACTAACTCATCATACCATCAAACTTGGGAGAGAAGCATAAAAATATACAATGCCCCAACGAAAAAAAAATATCATACATCGATTTATTGGGGTACCTTAGAATTGCATACCATGACAAAGGGGATAAGACACTCCAAAACTATGAAGGGGCGATGGCATCAATAAAGGGTGATGTCAACATAGATGTGATTGCTTGGGATGAATGAAATTACTAGAGTAAATTCAAAGTTTTAAAGTTTCAAGGATAGATGGAAAGGCATGAAGGGATGGGAAAGGCCAAAATTATGAGAGATTTAGAAAAAATTTGGAAAGATCAAGAGAAATGTCAAGGTATTAGACTTTGGAGGGAAGCATGACCAAGATACCAATTCTAATGGGGGTGGAGAAATTTGAAACTCTAAAAATTTGAAAGACAAAGAAACAACTCTTGAGGAATTATGGAATTAAGGGATAGTAGGAAGGCAAGGGAAAACCCAAAACTTGAAAGGCCAACAAGTTGAACACTTTGGAAATTTTCAAAAGGCCCCAACGAAGTTTTAGACTATTGGAGGTGGATGAAAATAAGTTATTAAAAAGGAATCGTTAAATTTTAGGCCCTGATAAGGTATTCAAAGTAATTGATGAAGTATTAGAATGTTGATAAATCAAAGAAACATGGACCAAGGGATGGTAGAGGAGGAATTTTTCAGAGGTTGATAGATAGATATAAAGGGCTTAGGATTTTAATAGAATTACAAACTTTGAGAATTGTGAGCCATCTTCATTCAACTTGGGAGGGACTAGATTTCTTTGAGTCATTCGGCCCCCATTGGCTTCCTTGAGCTCTTATACTTAGAGAGGATTGACCTTCTTTGTGTCATCCTACTCATAGAGGGTGTTGGCTTCCTTGAGCCATGCTACCCCATATTGGCTTCCTTGAGCCCTTATACTTAGAGAGGATTGACCTTCTTTATGTCATCCTACTCATCTAGGGTGTTGGCTTCCTTGAGCAATGTTGCCCCATATTGGCTTCCTTGAGCAGTTATACTTTGAAAGGATTGACCTTCTTTGTTTCATCCTCCTCATATAGGGTGTTGGCTTCCTTGAGCCATGCCACCCCATATTGTCTTCCATGAGCCCTTATACTTAGAGAGAATTCACCTTCTTAATGCCATCATGATCATCTAGGGTGTTGGCTTCCTTGAGCCATGTCGTCCCGTATTGGTTTCCTTGAGCCCTTATACTTAGAGAGGATTGACCTTGTTTGTTTCATCCTCCTCATCTAGGGTGTTCGCTTCCTAGAGCCATGTCACCCCATATTGGCTTCCTTGAGCCACGCCAACCCATATTGGCTTCTTTGATCTCTTATAATTATAGAGGATTGACCTTCTTTGTGTCATCCTACTCATCTAAGGAGGGTGTCGCTCCTGATTTATCTTTTTACCCTGCAGGATGGTAAGATCATACTCTGATACCACTGTAATGTACTCTTTTGGGGATTTACCTTGATTTTGTCTTGAGACATCAATTTTAAGTTAAAATGAGAAATGTAATATATTAATAAGCATAAATTAATTAGAATTGAATACAGTCTATTGTAATATTGAATTTAAAATTTAAGAATAATCCAAAAAGTATAACTTATCTTGATAACTCTCTCTCCAATTCTAGAGATTTGATGTTTGTAAGGTGTTCTTGATCCATTTATCTAATACTTTAATCATGTAGTCGGTATAGTGTATCATTGTTGTCCCACAAAAAATGATTCTTATATTTATTTCTAATAACACTCATATAGCCCTTCATAGAAAGGTTGTGACTTTTCGATGTAAAGGCAACCATTGATCGGTTGTGACTTTTCTTTAATTGCTTTGACTTTAATTAGAATCAGAATCACTAACTGGTCTTTTTAGGAGATCACGTTCCCTTGTTTACAAAGGTTCACTTAATCCACCCAGCAACATGAATGCTACAGATTCTTATAGACCATTGCATTAGAGGTCTCTTTAAGAGGTACAAATTAATCTCTATCATGATCTAATCCTCCCCATCATATGTGCCTTACACGATCTCCTATATTCTTTACTATTCTTTATTGTATGTATTTTGAATATAAATATTGTATAAATAAAAGGACATTTCTTCTATTTGGTTCTAGAGCTTTATCATTTGGATGGGGACATCAAAATAAGCACACCAAAAATTACTTGTTTGAAATTATTTGGTTCCATTGGGTCTTTATAGTCATTAAATTAATCATCTTTTGATTTGTCAAACCTTTGGGTGATTAGGAGTTAATATTCTTAAACCACCCCCCCAAAATAAAGAAGACTCATCAAATTGTTAGAACATCACTAACTCACCATACCATCAAAATTGGGAGAGACTCATGAAAATATACAATGCCCCAACGAAACACAATTATCAAACATCGGGCTATTGGGATACCTTAGAATTGCATACCATGAAAAAGGGGATAAGACACTCCAAAACTATGAAGGGGCATTGACATCAATAAAGGGTGATGTCAACGTAGATGGGATTGCTTGGGATGAATGGAATTACTAGAGGAAATGCAAAGTTTTATAGTTTCAAGGATAGATGGAAGGCATGAAGGGATCATAAAGGCCAAAATTAGGAGACTTGGAACAAATTTGGAAAGAACAAGATAGATGTCAAGGTATTAGACTTTTGAGGGAAGCATGACCATTGTCAAGTCTAATGGGGGTGGAGCAATTTGAAACTCAAAAACTTTGAAAGACAAAAAACTAACTCTTGATGAATTAGGGAAGTAAGGGATAGTAGGAACGCAAGGGAAAACCCAGAACTTGAAAGGCCAACAAGTTGAACACTTTGGAAATTTTCAAAAGGCCTCAACAAAGTTTTAGACTATTGGAGGTGGATGAAAATAAGTGATTGAATAGGAATGGTTATATTTTAGGCCCTAATAAGGTATTCAAAGTAATTGGTGAAGTATTAGAATGTTGAGAAATAAAAGAAACATGGACCAAGGGATGGTAGAGGAGGAATTTTGAGAGGTTTATCAATAGACATAAAGGGCTTAGGATTTTAATAGAATTCCAAACTTTGAGAATTGTAAACTTTGATAATTGTGAACCATCTCTGTCCAACTTGGGAGGGACTATCTTTCTTTGAGTCATTTTCCCCCCATTGGCTTCCTTGAGCTCTTATACTTAGAGAGGATTGACCTTCTTTGTGTCATCCTACTCATCTAGGGTGTTGGCTTTCTTGAGCCATACTGCCCCAAATTGGCTTCCTTGAGCCCTTGTACTTAGAGAGGAATGACCTTCTTTGTGTCATCCTACTCATCTAGGGTGTTGGCTTCCTTGACCCATGTCACCCCATATTGGCTTCCTTGGGCCTTTATACTTAGAGAGGATTGACCTTCTTTGTGTCATCCTCCTCATCTAGGGTGTTGGCTTCCTTGAGCCCTTATACTTAGAGAGGATTCAACTTCTTTGTGTCATCCTGCTCATCTAGGGTGTTGGTTTCCTTGAGCCATGTCATCCCATACTGGCTTCCTTGAGCCCTTATACTTAGAGAGGATTGAGATTCTTTGTCTCATCCTTCTCATTTAGGGTGTTGGCTTCCTTGAGTCCTTATACTTAGAGAGGATTGACCTTCTTTGTGTCATCCTGCTCATCTAGAGTGTTGGCTTCCTTGATCCATGTCATCTCATATTGGCTTCCTTGAGCCCTTATAATTAGAGATGATTGACCTTCTTTGTTTCATCCTACTCATCTAGGGAGGGTCTTGCTCCTCATTTATAATTTTACCTTGCAGGATGGGAGAACCATGCTCTAATACCACTATAATGTACCCTTTTTGGGGATTAACCTTGATTTAGTCTCGAGTCATCAATTTTAAGTTAAAATGAGAAATGTAATATATTAGTAAACATAACTTAATTAGAACTGAATACATTCTATTGTAATATTGAATTTAAAATTAAAAAATAATCCAAAAAGTAGAACTTATCTTGATAACTCTATCTCTGATTCTACAGATTTGATGTTTGTAAGTTGGTTTTGATCCATTTATCTGATACTTGAATCATGTAGTCGGTATAGTGTATCACTGTTGTCCCCAGAAAAAATGATTCTAATCTTTCTTTCTAGTACCATTCATATCCAGGGTTTACTTTAGTGGTGAATATTCACCAATGGCGAATGTTTCAAGTCGGCGACCTGAGAAATGACGAATATATTGTACCAAATGGGGGTGGCTATGTCACGACAACATTATCAATTTCCGTAAAATTCACGACCCGATCGCAATATGTTTTATGTAATTAATTGTTTCTATGTGAGGATTTCGCCAAAACAATATATGGTGGACACATGGTAAATTTAATTTTTTCGCCTACACTCTCTGAGGTTACCTTAATAGACGACCATAAATCACCTATAGGCATATGAAGATTTGTTGGCTAGGAGGACCCAATTCACTCGGCATTTTTCTAACGCATGTCTCCATTCACCCCATTTTTTGCCAACCCTATTGTATTTCCCAATTAATAGGACGACCCACAATCGCCTCGAAAATTACATAAATTGTGTTATAGTTAAGCAGGATTCGCCAAATATTTGTATACCATATAAAATTCCCACAGAATTCACCATATAAGGATTGGTATAAATACATTCAAAGATTAGATCTATCTCTACACAATATGGTGGGTTCTAGGCTTTGAATTTGGATCAATAGCGAAGTTTCAAACCAAGGAAAGTCATTGGTGTTGACTGCATTGGAAACTACTAGTGACCTAAAGGTGAGCGATCATATTTTTGAAGTGTTATAATATTATTATGAATTTATCTATATTTATTTGCACTGTTGAGTTCATTCTTATTTAGTGGGGACCCGTCAGTGCCAAGCGGTCAACTGGAAGACCTTAGACATCTAGATTATAGGTCATAGGGCCAATGAAACATATATTATACTTTATAGTCTATTATTATTTCTTCAACAAATTGATATTTTTTTCAGCCTTTATTTCATTGGAGATGTCGAACAAGAAGAAGGGTAGGAATCCTAAATGTGGGGAAGGCTATGAGAGGCCAACAAAATGCAGAATTTTGTCTTCGTAATTTGGATTTGGCAAAGATTGTGGTGAAAATTAGGAAGGTACATCATCATAAGTACAAGTACAAAATTTACAACCTACACCACATGTTGAAGACAACAGAAAACCTGATATCTCAGATTAGGATGAACTTGAAGAAGATTATCTGGTAGATACCCATGTTAGCCAGAATGATATAATCGACTTGGGTGATAATGCGATAGATGATAATGCACGAAAGGGGAAAAGAAAATCCAAATCAAAAAAGGATCAACCAAAATAAAAAAGGATCTGGAGTGGGATATGTTAGTGAGGAATTTTTAAATTAATTAGGCATCAAAATATCCATTCATTGAGCCAGTGGAGAATCCAATTGAAGGCGAGCCTCCAATAGAATGTAGGTGTAAGATTTGCACTTGGAAACATAACAAGGAAAAGAGGTTGTAGCTAAAAATTGACACCATAGAAAATCTAATGGGTAAAGTTTATGAAAAATAAATGATAGACGGAGTTGAAAAAATAGTGATAAGATGGAAAACAAAGGAGGAATGTAAGCATGTGAGGAATGCCGAAGAGTATTATTTTTATGAGAAAATACAAACGAAGCCTGTTGAAGTTAAAGGTTCTATTGAAGCTATTTTTGGAAAAGCAATGCAAATAGAAAAACTGGGAAAAGATGTTCAGTTAAGTGTTGTTTTTATATTTTGAGCAGAGGACGTGCTATGACACATTTCTCATCAATTAGTCGTTTGTAACACTTTTTCAAAGTTCCTAACTATCCTAATAGTCATTGGTCAGTAAACAATGGATGGGAATGGGCAAGTTGTCTTGCTGAGGCTGAAAAAGAAGATGTCAAGGAAAAAATAAGAGAGTCAAACTTTATTGCATTTTCTTTAGATGAAGTTACGACAATAGATAATACTTTGTGGGTATGCATGCATGTTTATATTGTACAGAATCATGCCCGCCAACCTCATCTACTATATGTTGCTAAAATGAAGGATAGTGCGACAACGGATAATTTATTTCAACTAGTAACAAGATGTTTAATTGAATATGGAGGTATGGATGACATGACAATTGCCAAAAAATTGGTGTGTGTTGGAGTGGATGGAGCTTCAGTAATGCAAGGTCACAGGAATGGTCTTTGTACAAAGATGGAAACTTCTTTTGCACCCTACATTGTTGGCATTCACTGCATGGCTCATAGAATGAATCTAGCTTTTGGAATTGTGAGCAAGTATACTCCAGTAAAAGAATTGAAATTTTAATCAGAGAGCTCTACTCACTTATGTCAAAGTCCCAAGCGATTTATGGAATTTCAACACTTTGTTGATGGAGTAATTGATGGAAACAAGCTTCTCAAGGATAATGATACCAGATGGATCTCTTTAGATGGTCCAGTGTGAGGCCCTACCCCGAGCCCGTCATAGCACTTCTTAATTTTTCACTATGGACTTATCGTTTGATACATTACTTTGATGCACTATGAATTTAGAGACTATTTGACAGATGATATGATATAATTGGATATAATATATCCCATATTATGTTGATGGTGTTATGATTCATGTATGCATGTGTAATTGATGATTTCTTTATATGATCTCAATGATGTTGCAATTTAGTTAATGATCACATATGGATTGTTAGGAATAGTAATTGGATTCTATCTTTATTGTTCTTTGATTAGGAGATCAAACCATGATATGATGTGTAATTAGATTCTATGTATTTTAAAGTGTATTACTTCATATATGTATGCATATTGTTTTGGACCTACTGATGTGCGGGTTGAGATGTGCAGGATATTAATCCACGTGACCATGGAAATACACGGGAGAACTAGAGCCAAACATATGTGCGATTGTAAAGCCAAGGTTTGTCTATTTGGAGAGACAATACCTCATTTGTAATATGTTTATTTTGATATAAGTGAATACATGTGGGTGTGTTCAATTTGTTTAATTTTAATTTATTTCACCTTGAAAAGGCATGTCCAAGTGTATGTTGGTGTGTTGTATTTTATGGTGTCACTTGACACTTGTAAAGTGTTGTGAGCTGGCATGGCATGTGACATATCCTTGAGAGGGAAATGTGAAACACTATGTATTTTTTAAACCTCATTTAGCTTTCCCAAAAGGCAACTTGGTTAGGGAGCCCTTGGTATGGTCAAATCAATTTTGACCCGTAGGTAAACTTTAGGTGGGTTTTTGGAGGGTCAAACTAACTCATATATTTCAAGTTAAGTCATCTTTGAAGGCCCACTTGATATACCTATGGGTAAGGGACGTTTTTGGGCATAGAACCACTCACATGTGATTGTCGAGTCACTTCAAAAGTGATCTTTTCTTGATGGACGAAAATCAACTTTTAGGAGATTGAGTCTTGGTAAAGATAACCTTTCATTCTTGTGTTGGATGCACTTTCCCACCTTACACTTACATTTTCAGTTTCCTCTTTTAGAAACCTTGTAAGAGGGTTGGGAAGACCAACCTATGAGCTCTCACCATCCTTTTCCAAGGAAGTTGGAAAGTGTGAGGAGAGTCTACTTAGGAGAAAAATTCAAACTTATAACTCATCACCCACTCTCCAATTTTGGAGATCAAGAGTTGTTGAATGAATTGAATTTTGAGGAAGAAAATTTAGCTAAGGTAAAAATCTTGTAGTTGGTGGACATATTGTTGGCTTGGGTTGGAGGCTCTTCATCAAATCTTCTTATCACATTCCATTGTAGGAGTTGAGGTTGGTGTATTGTCACCCTTAGGTTTTAAATGCATATTTTAGTGGTTTTATGTGAAAATATGCATATTGTAAAATCACTTGTTTGTAACTAGAGTTTTGGTATTATTGTGAATTCTTGGTTGGATTGTTGCATAGTGTAGTATGTCTTCTCTTGAATATTGTTTATGGGAGCCAAGACCAAACTCACCCTTGGGAGGGTAGAGTAGTCTTCAAGTGAAGGGATTTTGACATTCATAGGGTGTAGAGTCTCTCTTCCGGGAAGAGAGGGAAACAAGGATATGAGATCCTTGCTGCATTTTATTTTGTTTAAATAGGGGGTCATAAGTGAGGATTTGGCTTGAAAGATTTAGGGAGTCATAAGGGATTTATTTTTATGGTCACGAGAGACCAGGTTTGGAAGGATATTTTTGTTCTTGTGATGGCTTTGGTTATTGTATTATACCTGTAGATCTCCCCATGTCTAGTCCACCTTCACCCCACTTTAAAAATGTCATTTTATGACTATGTGTTAAGCTTGGGATGGTAGTTTTTGTGTTGAATGTTCCCCCTTTGTAATCTGGAAATTGTATGTGTGTTAAGCTTGTTTGTAACCTGTTTGGTACCTAGTTCTCGCAAGCTCGAAGGTGGCCTTGGTGCAGAGGCACTTAGCAAATTTTGGTAACTTTGTTTCCAGGATGTTGGAATCATGTTTTTAGTTTTGTAATAAGGCCAAGAGGCCATTGAGTGTGTTCTCAAATGGTTGAAAGGGCCCTGAGAGTCTTTGTTTGGCCAATGTTGGATTGTCAGCTCTTAAGGGTGCCAAGTAGAGCACTTAATAGGATAAGTTGTTTTTGGGTTAATGTAGGTTGGTTGATGTTGTTTTGAGATTATTAAGGTCGTATGAGTCATTTGAAAGTTACCAAGGTTGAGTTTGAGCAAAGTTGCTCGTCTATGTAACAAATTGCAAAAGTTGCTAAAGTTGCTCATAGCAACTTTGCAACATTTTCATACACCAACGACTAGTTGGTTGACACATTCGGTTGTGAGCATGTGTAACTACTCCAAGGCCAGTATAAGGCTTGGAAAGGTCGATGATAATTGGTTGTTGAATGTTGTTGAAGATCTGAAGCAAATAAACTAATTTGATTTGCCATTTGGTGTGTTCTTCTGAGTTACCACCTATTCTTTGCAAGTTTGTACGGCCCGTATGGATTGACACCTCCAAAACAGGGATATGGATTGTTATCCTGGTGTCTTACCTTCATTTGTTTTTTATTTAGAGTCTTGAAGTGTTGTAGTTTGTAAATAATCTCATTTTGTTGCAGGCGGGTTCAAAGGTCCTAAAAACCAGGGTTTTGAGACCAAAATGGCTCCAACCTAACATTCCAGGGTGGATATCCTCTCTTAAACCTTTTGGAATGTTAGGTTGTTATGTATATTATGTTTTCTTTTTTGGTTTTGAGTCAGGGGAATTCAAAACAAAGATTTTCCACCATACCCTAGGCTTGACACGTTGAGTTGGCAAGCATTAGGAAGAGCTAATCATGAAGACCTTTGATGTAGTTAAGACTGGGGGTCTTATCAAATTACCCAATCTTGTAGCCTTAACATGCCATCCACTCCAATTTACGAAAATAAAATCTGAAACATATCTTTATTGGAATTTTTAAATATACATTCATACAACAAAATACTTCAATAAAAATTACATATATTGAATATTTCAACAAGAAACAAAATTTAGACACTTTATAATGTTTCTAGGCACTTCATGCCTACAAATCTTAAAATCCTCATATTTTCACACCTTCATGGCTTCACTCATCTTTTTAAATCTGATTTTTTTCTTCATAATATATCTCTCATGGCTGCCTTAAACACCTACAACACACCTGCAAATTATTCTCTCTTATTTTTTTCTTTTTCCTCTTAGCAAGCTCATTGCCAACACTCTTCCTTATACAATTCTTTGGAGAAACTTGCAAGTTCTTTCTCCAACCTTATTTTTGTTGATTGGTACTTCTTAACACCATTAAAAAGATGAATTTTATAGAGGTCAAAACATCTATGAGGCACCAAACTATGGCACCCAAATATGTTCTTTCGTTTCCCTTAACTTGACCTCTCAAATTCCTTCAAATACATGAAATAAAATATAATTTTGTCTTTCAAAACGTTATGGCACAATATACAATGACTTTATGATATATTTCATTTGAATATGAATAAAATATCAAACCAAGTTGTGTCCTTGTTAGACAGCTCAAATAACTAGAGGATAACTGAAAGGCGAGGGGGGGTGATTCAGTTGCCAACAGATTACAAAACTTTAAGAATTCAAATACTTATTATCGAAACACATAAACCAGATACCAGAATAACTGATATAGCAACTAAGCATAAACATAAATCATAAAATAGTTACCATCCATCCATAACACATGACACCAATATTTGTACATGGAAAACCCGGTAAAGGGAAAAATCACGGTGAGAAGCCTACCCACAGTCAGATTGATAAAGAGGTAGGGCAAGGGGGTTGCCCAATTAGGCTTGTATTTTTACCAAGTGATAGGTCCTTAGCTAGTTTCAAGGTGTAGTCACCAAAATCAGAGTGCAAAAAGCTTATAGGCAACCTAGCAACTCTCCTTGATCCACCTCCCTAAGTCAAACACTCCCTGGTTGCTCAAGGGCTTCAACTCCATTGTTTTAGGATTTGTAGTCTAACACCTTACTCTCTCAATTGGAATTCATTTCCTCTATCCCTGACCTATTCTCTGACTGCACAAGGTCTCCTCTTGATGAATTATAAGTTTGTGTCAAGTTCTACCCCCATGGGTGTCTTTGGTCTTCTATGGTTTGGAGCGTAGTAATCCTTCACAAGTGCTACAAACCAACTTATGGAGTGTACCTCACCAAATGTGTTAAATGCATGCAATATTAACTTGTTTCAACTGGTTCTGATGGGTTTTATGCTTTACAACCTTCCTTTGTGTACCCGATTTGACAAAAAACCATATTTTAGGCCTAAAACAGGCTACAAGGAATTAGCCCTCTTTTGGGGGTTTTGTGCTCATCCTGCTCCAACGATGGACTTCTAGACAAAAAGAACCACATATTATGATACCCTTTTGGAAGTTCTTGAGGACTTTCTAAGTTTTAGGGTCCATTAGGCCTCCTCCATGACTGTCCCAAAAATGGGTGCAAAAAGAAGGGTTTGCTAGGGTTTTGATGGCAAGAATCAACTTGCAAGCTAGAAACCTTCAATGTGAATGATGCAACCTTAGTTCTACCATGTCACATACTAATTAGGCCAAAATAAAGCAGTTTTACATCTTCAAAGGTTAGAGAACAAGATTTTACAAAAGATGCTCATAAGGAGTGTGCAACATTTACAACTTTTTCCTTTCTTGCTTTCCACAAACACATCATTGCAATGAGTACCAATTACATCCAAAACATGTAAAAATGTCTAACATTAGTGACAAAGGAGAACCAAATTATCCCTACACAAAAAGGCATTAGGCAATTACAAACCAATGAAACATTCACTGTCAAAACTTGTTATCACTGCACTTTTCCTCTTTCACTGCATTTTTACTTCAACCTGCATTTACCCCTATCAAAACTCTTTTTCAAAGGTCTGTCTGATGCCTTTGATCATTTCTCTACCTTTTAATGTTTGTTGACCTTCATACCTTCTATTTGGAAGAGGAATATTGCATAAACAACTCAACTTAAAATGCAAAAATCAGTCATAATTGACTGTTACAGCCAACTGGGCGTTTCAACTTTGCCTAAAGGATCATTAATTGATCTTGGCAAACTCCAAAACCCATGGGTAGGGTCAAAGACCACTCCTTGTTCTTGTTTGCAAACAAATAGAAGGAGATACAAAATTTTACAAACACCAATATATGGTGGAGAGTAAGCAAATGAGTGGAAACCAACACCAAAACAGTGACTCACTATTTTTTTACACAATTTTCACAAACTGAAAAATGCAACCATCTTCATCATGGCTTGGAAAGCCTCTTTTCTTTCACATACAACTTGAACATCAAGACAGGTCTGCCCACCTGATGAATGCATTTGCTATAGAAGAGCAAAGCATCAAACTTCTTCAAAGACCTGTTGTGACCATTTCACACATCGCCCCATTTGAAATGGGGACCCCCTCTTTTTGCTCCTTTTTTTTTGCTCGCTTTTCGCTTCGCTTTTAGGGTTTTGTTAGTCAGTCAATTGTCTAGATTTAGGGTCAAGCCTTAGGGTTTTAATTGCCGTCTTTTCAGGCTAGAATCTAGTCAATTTTGAGAGCTTTTGAGCTTCTTTTGTAAGAATGCAAATTCTGAATGCAATGATTTCGCCAAAATGGTCTATTTTCAATTGGAATTTTTTTGAGTGCAGAGCTTAAAATTGTCTAAGTGTTGAAGATGAAGTGTGAATTTTTGTCCAAATGAGTAATTTTGACCAAATTTTGACTTTTTTGATTTTTGATCCCGGGCATGGGGAATGATTTGTTTTCGCCTTGTGAAGTGATTAAACTTGTGAAATCATGTTATTTTGGCCTGTAGGAGCAAAATCGCTCCCGTCCCTCAGTGAAGGACCGAAGCTCGTTTTCAAATATCTTACTGTCCCTGCAGAGTCAAGATGAATTTCGAATTGCAAGTGGTGAAGAAAGGCGTGATCTTTCCGTTGAATATAAATTGAAGAATTTCACGAACACGGAAGTGCCTCAAGGAGTCAAAATCGCTCCTGTCCCTCAGTGAAGGACCAGAGCTACAAATCAAATATTGCTTTGTCCTTGCGAGATTTTAACGACTTGACGTCTTGAAGAGATCCAAGGAGATGCATTTTACCAAATGAATATAACTTGAAGTGCCGACATGAAGGAGAATGACCCAGAATGCCAAAATCGCTCCTGTCCCTCAGTCAGGGACCAGGGCGAAGTTCTTTGTA
This sequence comes from Cryptomeria japonica, assembly GCF_030272615.1. Taxonomy (NCBI): domain Eukaryota; kingdom Viridiplantae; phylum Streptophyta; class Pinopsida; order Cupressales; family Cupressaceae; genus Cryptomeria; species Cryptomeria japonica. The sequence goes on along the minus strand of NC_081407.1, from coordinate 948,399,770 downwards.
GTTCCCGTCCCTCTCCCAGGGACCAGAGCGAAATTCTTCATAAGGTACGTTCTAGGCAAAAATAAAGCAAGTTATAAGTTTGAAGGCAAGAAATGATGTGACTCTAACCCGTTGAAGACAAATTGAAGATTATGAAACGTCAACAAGGGACCTAAATACCTAAGTTCGCTCCTGTCCCTCAGGGAGGGACCAGAGCGATTTTTACTTTAGATGATTTTCTTGCTCAATTTGAATGGACCCCAAGGCATGGGTGAATGGAATGGAACATTACGAATCCGTTGAAGATAGTTTTCGAAGGTGATAAAGTGAAATAAAGCCCACAAGAGTAGGATCGCTCCTGTCCCTCTCCAAGGGACTAGGGCGATATAATGATTATACTATCGTTCCTCCAAATTCAAGACTTTCTAAGACGGAGAACAAGGTGGCAAGGACATCTTAAGGCATCTCCATCAAGCACAAAGCATCAAGGGTCATCAACATTAAACGAATTACATCAAGACCCCCAGTTCGCTCCTGTCCCTCAGGAAGGGACCAGAGCGATATTGAATATATTGGCCAATTCATGCAAAAATCACGTTAAGTCAAGACTTTACAAGGTCGTAAAAGGTTCAAGGCGTCCTTTGAAGGTCATATACCAACGTGTTGAACGTTAAAATGCTACCAATTTGTGCAAAAGGCCTATATCGCTCCTGTCCTTTGGACAAGGACCAGAGCGATTTGCATAGGATCCTTCATTTTCCTTCAAATGCATGTCAAGGCAAGTTCACGCAAGATCAAGGACGTCCTTTAAAAGGCAATGAACAAAGAACCAAGATCAAAAGTTTGCAAATTTGAGCCAAGACACATGGATCGCTCCTGTCCCTCTCCAAGGGACAAGGGCGATGATCCTTCCAACGTTTAAATGTCTTGTGGAATTCAAGCGAAATGAGCATGGAATAAAAGAATAGCATTGTTTGTCCTTCACAAAGATGATTGAGGCTCGAATTTACAAAGGTCAAGGAGAAATTATGAGGATCGCTCCTGTCCCTCTCCAAGGGACCAGGGCGATATTTGCCAAAACACCTATTATCCTTCGAAGATCATAACAAAACAAGTTGCAAAGGGTCTAAAACGCCATTTGGAAGGCAATGAACGAAGAGTTAGAATCAAAAACGATAAATTTCAAGCTAGAAGACAAGGATCGCTCCTGTCCCTCTCCAAGGGACCAGGGCGATATCACATTTAAAGACATTCCTTCGCACAAACAAGTCAATCAAACTCGAAGGACCCAGCTAAAATGTCGATTGGAACGTGGAGATGAAGACTTTGGACGTCAAAAATGCAAAGATCAAGACCAAATTGATGGATCGCTCCTGTCCCTCAGTCAGGGACCAGAGCGATGAGGTATGTATATTTCATTTTCAAATTTTGGGGCCCAAAACAAATATTTTTGAATTTATTTTAAATGCTAAAATTCGATATGTTTTGAAAATTCAATTAAATGGCATTTAAATATTGCGCTTGGTATTAATTAATTATTTTGCCTTGTAAAAAAAAAATCGAAGTTTATTAAATAATAACGATGGCATTTAATAATTAATTATTAATTTAATAAAAAAATCAAAAGGAGCGCTTGGTTTATGAAGGTCGGCCTTCTATTTTGTTTAAAAAATCGTTTAAATTGCCTTATTATTTACCAAGTCGGCCTATGTGGAGGTGAGAGGTAAGCGCTATAAAAGGAGGGTGAAAATCTTCATTTTCACATTATCATTTTTTGCCATTTCACATGCGATTTGGAAGACAAAGGGAGAAGTGCGAAATTGAGTTCAAGTGCGAATTTCATTTCAAGTTAGGGGGTGCAAATTCATATCCAAAGGAAGGCGCAAACATCATCCAAGGAGGTGCGAACTTGGTTTTCACTTGAGCGAATTGACAAAGGATCGATCATTTAGAGGAGATCACGTCAAGGACATACCAAAGGTGGCGAATTTGTCAAATGCATTAAAGATCACGTCAAATACTTGAAGGGTGGTGAAGTTGATAAGAGGAACGTTGATTTGAAGATCACATCGAAGCTATCTAACGTCAATTTTGCCTAGGCGAATTTTTATTCATTTTGCATTCTAGAGTTAGCTCTCTATTGAGGTATGGCGATTTTTTGCTTTATTGCTTTAATTTTGAACGTTAATCGTCATAGCTTAAATTTTGAATTTCGAATTCCTAGCTCAATCGTTTTATTTTAGGAAATGATAACTCAAAGACTTATCATGAAGTTTCCTAAAATTTACTCTCTAATCTATGTTATGCATTGCAATATCTAGTTACTTATTATGAAATGTTGTGTAGGTATGGCAACCCCGAAGGCGGGAGCATCCACCAGTCGTTCAGCTCTCATGAAAGAAGATCAAAAGACCGAAGAAGTGGAGACCAAGATCGTGTCGAAGTGGAGCAACATTGGAGATACAAACTTGGGTAACTTCAGCACGAAGAAGTTTCGAGAGGTCCCTTACATTGGCAAGCCATCACCTGTCGCCCGGAGAATAATCGAGAGTGGCATCATTAAGGCAGTCGGCTTTCCTCCAGCTGTTCAGTGCCATGAGTTGATGATCGAGTGTGCTCGTCACTATGATCCATAGTCCAGAACGATCGTGTCCAAAGAGGGAAACACTTTGGCGTACCTTTCAGAGGAAGCTATAAGTGAAGCTTTCCATCTTCCAGAGCACAAGGACATGATATACAAGAGCATAGAAGGAGCCAGATCAATGTACGAAGATGATCCAGATGCTTGTCTAAGCATAATCAATAAGAACTGGTTACTTAAGAGTCGTCCCCGTCTGAGCAAGGTCCCGAACACACCGCACAGGATTGATTTCCAGGAGGAGTACAGAGATTTTATTACCATGCTCAACCGAGTTACAGGAGCCCCTCACGCCTTCTATTTTGAGAAGTGGATGTTCTACTTCATCCAGGTGATTGTTCAGGGAAAGGGTATGATACATTGGGCTAGGATGATTAGCCATTGCTTGGACGTACAGTTGAGGAGACTCAAGGCTACTAAGTCCTTCCACATGAGTTCATATGTCATCTATGCCTTGATTAGGAGTGTTGAGTATGCAGGACTACCTCACAGAGGAGTGATTGGAAGAGGACCCGACGAGGTCAGAGCTTGTGATTCCTATGCCTACTTGCATCATCCGCCAGGAAGCAACTACAAGCTAGTTAATGATACCTTCACGATGAACATCACAAGGACGTTGCAAGGTGGAATTCACAACAGATTATCTCAAGATGCACAAGAATTCATAAAGAGGTATGGTGCTTGGTTCATTCAGTTTCCCAAGTTCACTTATATTAGAGTGCATGGATGTCCTTTACCTCCATACATGTTGCCGAGATATCCGACAGACAGAATTGTGTTACTTGAAGTAACAAGACAGTTGGCAACATATGCGAAGGCATTTAGACACAGACATCAGAATGGAGTTCCAGTACCCATCATTTTGGGCAATTCAGTTGAGGTATGTCCTAATGCTTTAGCCATGGATGACGCAGAGAAGGAGTTAGCCTTGTATTCTTTTTCATCTTTTGCTTTGAGAGAAAGCTTTGATCCACATGGACATTTAGAGGAGACAGTCGGCAGAAGGTTTAGGCATGAGTACCAAATAGAAGATTTTATGATGAATCTCTTAGATGATCTTGAAGTGAAACGGAAAATGCATTCTAGATTGCCTTTGGATTTCATCAGGAAATGCAGGATTTAGAGAGTGGCCGACCAAGCTCAGGACAGTGGCAGACATATCCAGTCTTCCTATGATCGAGAAAGCAAAACAATAAGGTTAGATTGGAATGAGCCTGAGGTCATGGATCTAGATACTTTGATGGCACCAGTCTTGTCTTGTACTCGCAGATGGGTTGACATTCAGCATCAGAAGTTGAGAGAACAAGGCATAACTATGACTTTCACTTTGGAAGAGAAACCAGCCGAAGGTGGAGCTAGTGTGAGTGAAGGCAATCCTAATCCTAGAAATTCAGGTGAAGGAAACCTTCGATGTGCCAGTGAGGGCAATCTCCATTCAAGAGGTTCGAAGAGGAAAGAGAGACCTGGAAAGAGAGAATCTTCCAAGAAGAAACAAGAGGCTAACAGAGATCGATCATCCGGTACTTCTTCTAGACCTGAGAAGAGAACAATTCAAGTGGAAGAATCCATGGAGTCTATGGTACAGAATGACAGGCAGGAAGGAGGACAGGCACAACATGGGTCACCAGATGGATCTCTCCAAGACTATGAGTTAGATGAAGATAAAGAAGACAATGCGATGACATCTCCTCCCAGACAAGAAGAAATAGTGCACAAAGAGATTCAAGTTCAAGAAACAAGATCGATTATCCCAGATTGGTTGAAGGAAAGATTAACCAAGGTGATCATAGTAGAAGACGAGGACAATCCAATTGATTTAAAGAGCCTTGTTGGACGCTCACACGAAGTAACAGAGAAGAGGAAGGCTACCAAGATGTCCAAGATGATTCAAGATGAGACTGGATCCAGGAAATTGCAGATAGCTACACCGGCAGTAGACAAATATGAAGGTGAGATCCTAGCAGAGGAATATGATATATAGACATTTGAGCTAGGACCATCTACAGCAGAGCAGACTTTAGATGATGCCACCGATTCATTTGAGGCATTGAAAGACAAGCTTAGAGAAGAAATGGAGAAGAACAGAAAGCTTGAGAGAGAGGTCGGTGCATGGAGGACATATTTCAGTCACATCAATGAACCTTTGGGACGTCAGGATCCAACTAGATCACCAGTGCAAGCACTTCCACTTCAATCAATCAATGAGGCAAAAAGATTCAGGAACATGGTCCAACGTACAAGTACTTGGATGGATAAATCTCATACAGTGGCCATAGAATTTGTAACAAGGATGATGAAGATTATTCATCAAGCTATCCAAGTTCTTGAGATAATCCACAATTTGATGATAACAGTAGCTGCATTTGCCCATACCAAAGATGTCATCATTCTCATCTTGAAGGTAATTAGACACACATCAAGGAAATTTTTAGCGCAAGAGAAGATCTTGGATGGAGAATCTCACAGTTTGTTTCAGTGGTCAACCTTGCTCCATAGGAAGAGTGTTTTCTTCGAGGACATCAGTGTTAGATGTGGCCAAGTTGAGGAGGTGATCAATCCGATCCAAGACAGAGTATTTGAGGTACTTCGTACCATTCTTGGCAGAAGGATCGAGGTCGAGACAGATGTGGATATGCAGGAATTAGAGGATAGAATCAAGGTCATCTTTTGCAAGGACGCAAATGTTACAGATGAGCAATATGATCAAATGTTTGCCACCATGCTCCTGATTGAAAGAACAAAGGAACTTGAATCTACTTGGGACACAGCTCTTCTAGATGCATTCGATCAGGTCATCCACTTGGAAGAGAGTATGAAGAATCTTCCCGAGATTCCAATTGCAGAAATTGAAGGAATCGTGACAAGATTCATTGCATATGCCAAAAAAGAACATTGGAAAGGGAATAAGATTCTAGATGAAAGGTTGTTATAGATGACATGGCATCTTATTTGTCATTGGTTTATGTCTCCTAGGTTTTTGTGCCAAATTTAATATTTGGCTATGTATTTAATATTGTTCAGTAAAAAGGAGGCCATTTGTAACAAACCCTAATTAGGGTTTAGGTGTCATGATCTTGACCGTTGATCTACTTTTGATCTGGACCTTTCATTGTAATTGGGGATGCTATTTATACCCCCATTTTTCATTTCATTTGGTAATAGTCAATAGTTAGATATCAGAGAGTTTATTGTATTAGAGAGATTAGAGTTAGAAGCAATTTTATTTTGTAGCAAGATTGAGTTTTGAAGAGAGGAATTCAAGCAATTGTTGTACATGATGACTTGGAAATCAATAAAATATTGAAGTTATGGTGTTTTTTTGCAACTTTCTTGGTTATCTTCATGGTTGTTTAATCTACTTGAATCATGCTCAATCAAAGTAATGTGTTAGTTTGAAGGACATAGTGTGAGACTTGATTTTTGGTAGGATTCGCTTTCCATACCACTAGCTTCTTGCTGATTGTAGGAACGCCTTGCGTGGTCGACTGGAGAATACTTTGAGTCCCTTAATCTTCAATCATTATTGTATCTTGGATATGTACCTTCATGGTAGTGTCTTTGATCTTTGATGCATTGAATATCATTTTGTTACCTTAGAAGATCGCACTAATTTCAATTGAGTTGTTATCTTATGGCAAAATTGAAGTTGGTTGAATCTTGCCAAGTCTTGTCTACACGAAGTCATTCTTAGGGTTAGATTAGATTAAACCTCTTTCAAACCCTACTCTTTTGTTATTTTTGAAAAGTTTCTTTATTTTAGCAAATCTTGAACTTTCGGAATGCGTAAGACCCCTTAGAGGAAACAGCAAATCACATCATACCGCTGGAAGCTTGTCCACACGTAGAGACCCTACTAACCAGAACCTTGGAGTCATCCTAACTGATCCTTTATGCAAATCTTCAGCAGTTAGAGACTTTTTCTCAAGAGAGGATAAGATGCCTATTGGTATTTTATTCTGTGTATGATTGTGTACAAAATACACGTCAACAAGACCCTAGCCAAATGGCACACTTGCCTAGGGCTCCATGGCCACAAAACTTCTTGCACCTGCATTTTTGAAATAAAAACATGCATTTACATATCTTACAAGTTTACCAACTGGTTCTTGGGAAGCCATGAACATTTAGGACTTCAAGAAGCCAAGTTGGTCAAGCATCCTTGCCAAATTCCTAGACAAGGCAGTGAAACTGTCAAAACCAATTAATTTTGCCTAGAATTCAAAACTTAATGAAATTTGATGCCACCAAAGGGAAAATTTTTAGGAAACATAAGAGAACTTGAAAATGTAAAAACAATACGGCCAAGTACAGCAGGTGTACGGACTACTGCTCACATGGAGTTAAAACTTAGAGAAAAACAAGGTAAAAACTAGTGCAAACTGAAAAATGCTTGATATCTCCACGAAATCAACCCTTACAATGGTTAGAGAAGGAGAATAAATACCTCTACAAGTCATTTATCCTCCTGTATGGAGAGGTACATGTCCAAGAGCACTCAAATTTGACATTTTCATGTCTAAAATGATAACTTTTAATGCCTAGATGATGCAAGGTTGACCTCAAAGGCTACCAATCACCTAAGAACACTACTCACACCTAAAAACCAAGCACCAAGCATGTCTAAAAACTTTTCAAAACAAAAACACATTGAAAACTCACTTTTCCCAACATTTTGCCAAGCAACTCCAAACTGGCAACTTTGAGCAAAAAGATGAAAACAAGAGACATGACCACACAATGAGTTCAAAACTCATCCAGAAAACTTAGAACAAGTCAAAAACATCTTAGACAAACTTTCCAACTCAAGACTAACAAAAATCAAACCTGCTATCAAACCTATGATGAAAGGAAGCTAGGTGCTCCTGCACCACAGATAATACTTCTGCAGTAAGTATGTGATTACAAAGTGAGGGGTCTGCACATGCAGGAAGGTCAACAACCTAGAGCACACTGCTCATCACAAAAGGAGCCCCACTGAATACAAAATAAATTTAGACTACAATCCGGAAAGAAGAGTGAACTGGAAAGATAACATCTCCTATGCCTAAGTACAGTTCCGGTTAAGCTTAGTACTGAAGGTCTTAAACCTCTCTTACCAACCCAATTCAATCACCTATGATAAACCAAAACTCTTGCATATGATTACAGTATTATTCACACACAGATAATCACATATCCATTCTATAACCATGATCTACAAAGAGATCTTACATCATATTTATACCAACCCGGTACCTAAACAATTAGGTTGACCACCTAAAAGGTAATACAATAAATTCATAACATAAACCCGCAATCCAATGATCAAACAAGTCAGCCTAAGATCAAAACAACATAATCCAATCAATGAATCCATCCAGTAACGCATCGGGATCACCCATCAACACGTTACATAAGTCGGTCCATAACCTAGCAGAATAAGACTAGACCCAACATAGGTCACCATAAACCAAATCCAACAACACCGATCAACACGAATATGAACAAGATAACCAACAACATCCCAAAAGACATCTAGAAGTTGTGCCAACACCACTTATCACATGCATCAAAAGATCTTCAACAAAGTTATATCAATAAAACCCTTACCGGTGACCAAAAGGCTTCCTAGAACAAATGATAGTATCTGAGTCATCAAATCGTGAACCAGTTGATCGTGATACACATCTGAATATCATGAATGACAGATCCAAATCAATTACACAAACCAAAGCATACCAGAGCATATTGAATCAATACATAATTCAACCACTCTACCAGAACCAACCGAAAACTGGTAAACAACCAAAACAGTCGGTGTTGCCATCAATGACAAAACATCAATGCAACGCATAATAAATTCCTCCAAATTTCCAAAAATCTCCCCCTTTGGCATTGATGGCAACACTATATGTGAAAAACATCCAAGTGCCAAAAAGTGCCAAACAAGTCCCCCCCTATGGAAGACAACCAACAATCTCCCACAAAATGATATAGAAATGACACCAAACTCCCCTAATGAATATATCTCTCCCTTATTCTTTTCACAAGAATTAACTCTCCCCTTTGACATCAATGTCAACGATCTGACATAAATATCAAAGAAAAACCATAAATCCTCTGATTCTTACAACTAACTACTCCCCCTGAGTAGTAGCACCACCACATCAATCTGGAATGAGTAATAGCTCTGATAATGCATGTCGGACTTATGCAAATCAGCATCACTCGAGTCTCTACCGGAGGGGCAGAAACCCCCAAATCTGTCTATGGAGTACTCAAATGATTCTTTAGGCAAAGGTTTAGTGAAGATGTTTGCAATCTGCTCTTTAGTGTTCACATAAACCAGTCTGACTTCATTTGCTTCCACCTTCTCCGTCAAAAAGTTATAATTGATAGATATGTGCTTTTTCTTAGAATGAAATACCAGATTCTTTGATATATCAATAGCAACAGAGTTATCACAGTGAATAACTACCAGTTCATTACAATCCACCTTTATATCCTTCAACATTTGCTTCATCCATTGAACTTGTGTACACTTAGTAGCAGCAGCACCATACTCAGCTTGAGCAGTATTTAAAGAGGTACATGACTGTTTTTTGTTGATCCATGAAACAAGTTTCTTTCCAAGAAAGAAAGCTCCACCGGATGTGCTCTTCTAGTCATCAACATCTCCAGCCCAATCTGCATTTGTATATGCATATAAATTAAAATCCTCATTTTTAGGATACCACAAACCATATTCAGTTGTTCCCTGCAAATACTTGAAATCCCTTTTCACTGCACTCTCATGATTTTCTCTAGGATCACTCTGATATCTTGATACAATACAAATTGCATTCATTATATCCGGTCTAGTCTAAGTCAGATATAACAAACCTCCAATCATATACTTGTACCTTGTAGGATTTACCGGTGCAGATGCATCTTTCTTTGTCAATTTCTCACTTGTAACCATCGGAGTACCAACCGGTTTAGAATTTTCCAACCCAATTTTCTTCAATGACTCTCTAGCATACTTAGTTTGATAGATGAAAATACCTTTATTAGTTTGAGTAATCTGCAAACCTAAGAAAAAATTCATCTCCCCAATCATAGACATCTCAAATTCATTCTTCATATTGTTAGAGAGTTCCATACACAACTTATCTTCACCTCCAAAAATGATATCAACAAAGACTTCAATAATCAATATGTCATCATCAATGATCTTATAATATAAATTACTATCAACATTACCTTTACTGAAACCAAGCTTCAAAAGATATTTATCCAGTCTTGCATACCAAGCTTTAGGGGATTGTTTCAATCCATATCAAGCTTTCTTTAACCTGCAAATCATGTTTTTGTCATCTGAAAGTGAAAATCCATCAGATTTCTCAATATAAACTTCCTCTTCAATATATCCATTGAGAAATGCACACTTAACATCCATCTGATAAACCTTGTAGTTCTTATGTGCAGCATAAGCAAGAAATAATCTCACAGCTTCAATCCTAGCTACCAGTGCAAAGGTTTTATCATAACCAATTCCTTCCTTCTGAGAATATCCTTTACAAACCAATCTAGCTTTATTCCTCACAACTTGTCCATCTTCATTCAATTTATTCCTGAAAACCCATTTAGTTCCAATAACATTCTTATTTTTTAGGTCAGGAAACTAAAGTCCATCTGTTATTATTTTCTATTTGATCTAATTCTTCTTCCATAGATTTCATCCAACATTCATCTTTACAAGCTTCAATTACTGATTCTGGGTCAACTTCAAAAATTAAACATACCTCATCAGCTGCCAACCTTCTTCTTGTCATCACTTCTTTGTTTTTGTCTCCAATGATCTGATCTTTTGAATGATTCAACCTTGCATACCTAGGAGTCTTCTGATTTTATGTTCCTCTGCCCTGATCTTTAGTTATTGTTAAATTTTCTAATATTGCCGGAGTAACTAGCTCAACATTTTGTTCTAGTGTAGGTGCTACCGGTTCAGTTATGATCTTTTCTACTGTCAGTTCTCTCTCATAAGTTCTTATTTGACTTATGTTCTGCTCATTCACCTTGACATTTGTGCTCTCCAAAATTCTCTGCAATCTTTTGTTATAACATCTATATGCTTTGCTTTCATTAGAATAACCAAGAAATATTCCTTCATCACATCTAGGATCAAACTTTCCAATGGAATCATCTCTTTTGATATAGAATTTATTACCAAAGATTATAAAATACTTAACTGTCGGTGTATGACCAAACCATAACTCATAAGGTGTCTTACTGGTATCTCATTTGATATGAACTTTGTTGAATGTGTATATTGTCATGCTTTCAGATTCTCTCTAGTATACATGAGGTGAATTAGCCTTCATCGTCATAGTTCTAGCTGCATCCAAGATAGTTTTGTTCTTCCTTTCCACAACTCCATTTTGTTGAGGTGTTCGAGGTGCAGACAACTGTCTCCTTATCCCATTCTTCTCACAATAGCTGTTAAATTCACCGGATGTGAATTATCCACCCTGATCTGACCTTAAGCATTTAATATTCAATCATGTATCTGTCTCAACTTTAGCTTTAAAGATTTTAAACTTTTCAAATGCTTCAGACTTCTCCCTTAGAAAAGTAACCCACGTCATTCTAGAATAGTCATCAATGATTAGCATGAAATATCTATCACCCTAAAAACTTTTGATTCTAGCAGGACCACACAAATCAGTATGAATAAGATCAAAAACATCATTAGATTTGTCTTGCATACTCTTAAAATAATTTCTGATTTGCTTTCCCATTTGGCATTCCTTACATACCAGATTATAGGGCTTTACAATCTTAGGTATATCTCTAACTACCTTAGTAGAACTGATTTTCACAATGTCATCAAAATTCACATGACACGACCTCTTATGCCATAACCAACTCTCATCAATTTGTGCAATCAAACATGTCTTCTCACCAGAGTTCAAATGAAAGATGTTACCTTTAGTTTGTGTACCGGTTGCAATCTCCAATCCAGATCTATTGATAATCTTGCATTTTCCATCCTTGAACTATAATTGAAATCCCTTATCCACCAACTTTTCTACACTCAAAAGACTATGCATTAAACCTTCAACATAATAGATGTTATCAATGTTATGCTTACCATCCAATAATATTGTTCCTCTTCCTTTGATCATGCATGCTTTTTCATCTCCAAATCTAACCAGACCACCATCAAATTCTTTCAAAGATAAGAACTTCCTTTTATCTCAAGTCATATGATGTGAACGTCCACTATCAATCACCCATTCATCCTTGTCTTCAATTTTAGTAGCAAGGGCCTTCTCTTTGGGTACCAGATCATCTTCCTTGATAGCCAAAAATACATATTCCTTACCATTGTCGGATCCACTAGCTGAATCTTGTGTCGTTTCATCATCAGAATCAATCACACCTTTGCCATTAACAAAGTAGCACGATTTGTCTTTGTTCCTCCTATACTTATGCTTGTTCTGATAATCATGGTCGTTAGGCCTAAAAGATCTTGTAGTTGCTTCTTCAAATCTTGAATTCCTTTCAAGACATCTAGATGCAAAATGACATATCTTATTACATGTAAAACATTTAAAAGGTGATTTTCCTTCATACTTACTTCCTACCGATCCTTTAGGTACTCTTCTAGCAAATAAGGCTTCAAGTTTCTCAAACTCTTCATCTTCTTTCTTCATATCCTCTAGTTCCTTCACATATAAAGCTTTCCAATCACTCTTGCCGATAGATGATGTAGATGCATGAAAAGTAGGTTTAGATTTTATAGCTCCAGAAGGTCTCAATTCCTCAAATTCAAAAGCAGATAACTTCCCAACCAAGGTATCCCTATTAACAAAGGTGTTTTCCATAGTTCTCGGCTCATTAATTGCAGTAGCCTTCATCTTATAAGACGGTGGAAAATCTCTCAGTACTTTAGAAACTATTTCATCTTCGCTCGGAGATCCACCACAACATTGAATTCCTATAACAATCTCATTAACTCTCTCCATAAAACTAGTAATCATTTCATCTTCTCGAGTTTAGCAATTTTAACAGTAGGGTCACCTTAATTCAAAATCTCCAATTTTTCCCATATAGCCTTTGCAGTTGATTTTTCAGTTAGTCTCATTATTTGCTGATCAGAAAGTGCACACAAAAGGGCTTCTCTAGCTCTACAATCATTCTCAAGCTCCTTATATAGGCCTGCTGGAGGAGGATTTCCAGATGTTGGATTAAAAGGTGTTAATCCTTTCTTAGTGATCTCCCAAATTTCATTTCCAGGGAATCTCATATGAGTCTCCATCAAAATCTTTCATACCCTGTAATTTGTTCCATCAAGCCTAGGAATTTCTCTCCAGAAAACAACTGTAGATGTATTTGATGAACTTGAACTGTTAGATGTCATAGGATCTTCCTCAAGCAGTTAAGCTTCTATAGAGAGGACCAAGCTCTAATACCAATTGTTAGACAACTCAGATAACCAGAGGACAACTGAGAGGAGGGGGGAGGTGAATCAGTTGTCAACAAATTACAAAACTTTAAGCATTCAAATCCTTATTACCGGAACACATAAACCCAATACCAAAATTCATAAACCAAATACCGGAATAACTGATATAGCAATTAAGCATAAACATAAATCACAAAGAAGTTACCATCCATCCACAACACATGACACCAAGATTTGTACGTGGAAAACCCGATAAAGGGAAAAATCACAGTGGGAAGCCTACCCACAATCAAATAATACTTTTGCAGTAAGTATGTGATTATAAAATGAGGGGCATGCACATGCAAGAAGGCCAACAGCCTAGAGTGCACTACTCATCACAAAAGGAGCCTCATTGACTACAAAATAAATCTAGGCTACAATCCGGAAAGAAGAGTGAACTACAAAGATAGCATCTCCTATGCCTAAGTACAGTTTTGGTTAAGCTCAGTACCTGAGATCTTAGCCTCTCTTACCAACCCAATTCGATCACCTATGATAGATCAAAACTCTTTCATATGATTACAACATTATTCGCACACAGATAATCACATAACCATCATATAACCATGATCTACAAAGAGATCTTACATCATATTTATACCAACTCGGGACCTAAACAATTAGGTCGGCCACCTAAAAGATAATACAATAAATTCATAACATAAACCCACAATCCAATTATCAACCAAGTCGGCCTAAGACCGAAACAACATAATCCAATCAATGAATCCATTTGGTAATGCATCGGGATCACCCATCAACACGTTACATAAGACGGTCCATAACATAGCAAAATAAGACTGGACCCAAAATAGGTCGCCATAAACCAAATCCAACAACACCGATCAACACGAACATGAACAAGATAACCAACAACATCCCGAAAGCCATCTAGAAGCCGCACCAACACCACTTATCACATGCATCAAAATAACTTCAACAAAGCTTTGTTGGTAAAACCCTTACCGATGACCAAAAGACTTACTAGATCAAATGATAGTATCTGAGTCATCAAATCCTGAACCAACTGATCGTGATACGCATCTAAACAACATGAATGATAGATCCAAATCAATTCCACAAACCAAAGCATACCGGAGCATACCGAATCAATATCATAATCCAACCACTCTACCAGAACCAATCGAAAACCAGTAAACAACCAAAATAGTTGGTGTTGCCATCAATGACAAAACATCAATGCAACACATAATCAATTCCTCCAATTTGCCAACACTCCTTTGGTAATTGAAGAGTCATTAATTATTTTTTCAAAATTTACTACATTTTCTCTCCAATTCAGTACCCCAAACTAAAAGAATAACACGAGAATGAAATGTCAAATTTTACTTTCTTTATGCATACTTGTAATACTCCACAAGATGCTCTTGAATCCCAAACTACACCAAAAATGATAAAATTAAATATGAAAATAAAAAACATATTGGTGATGTAGGATTTCTTGTGAGCCCAAATGATCCTGCATAAGACACACCAGTTAAGAAGTTTGTGACCATAGCTCCCAAATGGATTTGAGTAATTAGACTACACTTTCAAGTTGAAAATAACTTTGCAACATACTCCAATGTTGTGAATAGGTACCCTGTATTAGTTTTCTTTTTGCTTTTCTTCCAAAATTTGCTTGGAACATTTGTCATCCTTCTCCACCAAATCAACTATCCACTCCTCTTTAATTTCATGGGATTTAACACACCACAATTCAACCTCCTTCACCAAATACATTTTCCCCTCTTCTATTTTCTTGTGAGATTCAAGCCACTATAATTTGTCCACCTCCACCAAAAGTCTTCTTCACCTAAACTCAATTCTTCTTAAATTTTATCAAAAATAATTACTTCCTCTTTTATACCTACATACACTACTTCACCAATATAATTTTAAAAATCATAACTATTTAACACCTTTTCTTCTTCACATTCTTCTACACCTACAAACACTTTACATGTAATAGTTTGAAACACGCTTATTTATTTTAATAATAATACCTTCATTATATACCTTTTCATCCACCATTTCTTTCATTTCTATAACATCAATATCACATTTTAAAAAATTAGAAAAAGAACATTTTACCTCTGTAACATCTAGTGTTACAACTCCATCCTCTATCTTTATGCCTTCAAAAAGACATTTTAACAGTTGTCTCTTCTATTTTTTATCGTTTTCTTCTATATTTTCTCCTTCAAAGAATCTTTCTATTATTCTCATCTCCTCTTTTAGCGAGAGATCATTAAATTGCACATCAAATTTAGGAATCTCTAAGTCAATTTTTTGAAAATTTTCATCTTCATTTCCTATACTCAAAACATCACTTGCAAACATATTATGATAAAAAAAAATGGGACTTAGCTTCACTCTTTTTCTAGTTTTCTTCATTTTTTCTCTCTCTCATTTATATCTTTCTTTTTCAATCTATTTTCATTGACATACAATCATGCTTTAGTTTTTATCAATTCTTCCCAAGCCTTCTATTTCTCTTTTCTTCCCAATATTGTTCTCGGAATTAAATTCTTATAGTTCTTTTCAAAATGCCATTCTTTATCCTCTTCTTTGAAAACATCTTCTCACATGGGCTTCACTTAGTGAACTTGGGTTATATCACCTTCATTCATGGCATACTAAAGAATCCCCCTATTTTCAAAAAATATTTCCCTACTCCTTTTTTTCCACCCCCTCCCAATACACATCTTGAATTAAGTATTTGCACAAAATATTGGATTTTTTCATAGCCCGAATTTAAAAACCCCGTATTTTCACTAATAGGCAATATATTGCACCCTCATTTTTTGGATATTAAACCCCCCAATATGAATGCACATGATATGATATTGCCTATTTAGTGAAGCCCCCATGCATCTTCTTCTTTTTTAACAATTTTTAAAATTTCTCTAAGAGACTTACGAGTCCCCTTCCAGTCACAAGGTTTCATCCTCACTAATATCTAGAGTATTAACCCTTTGCAGTCATCAATCCTCATTGCAACAAAAATTATCACATCACACTACCCTCTACCCAACAAAGACTCTAGATGATGCACCTCTCAAGACCCCCTCTACCCACTCTCTCTTAGTGGAGAAAGTTGTACACCTTCTACCTAACTTTATCTCTATTGGAGGATACAAGTTATAAACCCTATCTCATGCCTACAAAAACAAACTCCTTCATACATGTTGCAAGAAAACTCTTTCGCAACCCTCTCTTTTTTCCAACTCTCTCATACCCCAATCTTCAAGCATGCTTCAAATCATGCCAATGATCTTTTGGCTTTGATACCATTTGGTGCAAATAAGATTAGGGAGTCTTATCAAACTACCCAATCTTGCAACCTTAACATATAATCCAATCCAATTTATGAAAATATAGTATGACACATATCTTTATTTAAACTTTCAAATGTACATTCACACAACAAAATACTTCAAGAACAGTTATATACATTAAATATTTTAACAAGAAACAAAATTCAGAAATTTTACATGTTTCTAGGCACTTCAAGCCTACAACTTTTCAAATCCTCATCTCTTCACACCTTCATGGTTTCATTCATCTTTTGAAGTATAGTTTTTTTCTTCATTATATAGCTCTCATGATTTCCTTATATGCCTACAACACACTTACAAATTATTCTTTGTCTTCTTTTATCTTTTTCCTCTTGGCAAACTAATTGTCAACACTCTTATTCAAATCTCTGGAGCAACCTACAAGTTCTTTCTCCAAGATTTTTGTTGTTTATTTCTACTTCTTAACACCATTAAATGCTGAAATAGATGTTAAAATATTTGCAACATCAAATTGTGGCCCCCAAATATGCTATTTCATTTCCCTTAATTTGACCTCTTAAGTTCATTTAAAAATATAAAATAAAATATAGTTTTTTCTTTCAAAATGTTATCACACCATATACAATGCCTTTCTGATGTATTTTCCTTTGGAAAATGAATAAACTACTAAACCACGTCATGCTCTTTTGGTAATTGACGAATCATTAATTGTTTTTTCCAAAATTTACTAGTTTTCCCTCTATTTTGGCACTCGAATTGAAAGAATAAGACTAGAATGAAATGCCAATGGTTACTTTATTTGTGTAAACTTATAACACTGCACAAGATACTCTTGAAGCCCAACCTACACAAAAAATGCAAAAATTAAACAGAGAAAAAATTATTATTTTGGTGATGCAAGATTGCTTGTGAGCCCAGATGCTCCTACATCAACCTTGGATTGGAATGGGAACATAACTAGAAAATATTGTACATGTCTCAATCCATTTTCATGTCATCCTAATCATCACATTTATGTGTTTTATCTTGAGGAGCTTAATTTAACCTGTCACTTAAGGACTCAAGCTTGTAGGATCGCCTACATAATAACCTTCTACAAGAGAGAAAAGCAAGAGCATAGATTTTCAATAATGAATGCAAATCTATTAAGATCAAATGTGATCGATGCATTGGCCTAAATGTACATATGCAACCTTTCTTATATAGACAGGGTTCATAGATAGGAATAACTAGGATGATGACAAGTGTCTTAATCCTATCATCCTATGTCATGTGACAAACAAGTGACAAGATCACATGCCTACAAGATACTTCTAGAAGGAATCCTAACTCGCTAAGTAAATATGTGAACATGCGTGAAAAGGTCCTAACCAAAAACTAGTTAGAATATACCTAGTTGAAAGGGGGAAATGGATAGGAAATACCCATGTTCACACCAATGTGACCAATAAAAGACTATTCATTGTTTAATGATAACTTGGTTGAACTAGCACTAACTATTTGAAACCTGTGTCAACTACAAATATTACCTACTTCATTATGGGTCCTAGGAGGAATTGTGTATGGAACTACATTGAATTTGGAGGATACTAACTCAAGGTATATCGTAAATGGTTATTTTACATGTTACAAGGGAAGCATACTTGATACATAAGACAATATGCCAAATCCCAAGGCTATCTAGAAATCAAAGCATTTAAATGTGGGGCCTTTAAATCTTATCACATCTATGTACAATGATGTACTAAATTTTCCAACCAACACACATCAATTCCACATTGTTTATATATAAAGAATTTTGATACAATTTAAGGCTAATGGACAAAGGAGTGATAGGTAGCAATACAACAATTATGAACAAAGTTTTTGTAAGGCTCAACCTTATGTGTGATTATTACAACTCCTTTCTCTTTGGTGGGATCCATTATTGCCAAATAGTTGAGATGATTAATGAATTGTAACCTTGTTTTGGTGTGGTGTATCATCAGTCAAATTGGTGAATCTTCTTGTTACTTTTCTCTCTCTAAACTTAGCTTAAATATTTGATGCAAATTATTTTATATTATCGAATTTGTGTTGCTAACCATCTGACTTAGTTATGGATAGTATATGATCTTTTATGATTGAAATTATCTACAACATACATCCTATAATGAATGAATTAGGTTGAATAGGAGATAAAGAATGGCCTTTAGTTTACGCATGCATGCACACTCACTAGCTAGCTAGCTATCAAAAATCGTGTGTTAAGATGACCAGGTTTTAATAAGAATAAGAATTTTCATGACTTTGTTTAAATTTGGATTCATATTTATTTGGGTTAAAAAGCGATAAAATGTAAATTTATGCTTTATTATAGTGGTTTTAAAGATCTCATATATGTACCTAAGGGTTAGACACATTATGAAGTTCATATCTTTAACTTATAATTGAGTTTTGAATCCTCTTCACTGTCCTTTAATGTTTGTGACAAAATGAGGGTTGAGGTGGAATGGATGATGTGTTATCATCCCATTCCATCCTCCAAAGTTTAAGGTTTGTTGGTTGTTGGATAACCTTCCATGGATCACACATTAGGTGGACACATAGAAGCTCATTGGGAAGAATATCTCAACTTCTCAATAAGTGCTAGAATCGTCGACTGGGGGGTCGAGCCCCTACAATTCTAAGGTAGTTGGTATATAGTTGGAGGGAGCCCCACAGGATCCAGAGCCAGTTTACTAAGAACCAGTACCACCAATAGCAAGGGAAGCAGCACCAATAATAGAGCCAAAAGAAAAGGTTACAGAAGCAAGGATGGCAGCAATGATTGTTTAACTGACTAATTCCAAGAGAATAGGGATAACTAAGGAGATTGAATGTGAAGTTGATAAGTTCACCTTCACACTGAAAGATTGAAATATTTATATTTCTATTTATTTTCTTTTGTAAATGAAGAAAGGGTTTCTTCTAATAATTTTTGGGAACCTTATTTTCCGTTATTGTTCTTCTTTATAAATCTATTATTCTTGTGTAACTTTGACAAGGAAGAAGTCTTCAAAGGGTTTTTAGGGGAAAAAGAAAAGTGAGATTCACAAGAGAGATGGAGACCAAATGAGTAAGACATGGCAAAGGAAGGAGACTTCATCCCTATAATTCATGTAATAAGATCAATCCTCCCATTTCCCTTTATCCATTGTTTTGACGTTTTGAAGATATTATTGATTTGTAGAATTTTTTTTGTTAAAAATGGTTTAGTGAAATTATAGTAGTTCCTTTGTGATTTGTGCTTTGTGTTTGGAGATATTGTATTTTGGTTGCTTGAGAATCTTGTGGTATTGAAGAGGTTCTATTGTTACATGATATTCCTACTTCATTTTCAAATATATTTGTTCCATCTTGTGTATAATGGAGTTCCTGATGATTCACTCTGGTTAGGGAATGGCTAGTCTTGATTAAGGCATATTGGTAGAGTGAAGAGAATTTCTCCTACTGTTGACATGTCCTCGTTGGAGTTTCCATTATGGTTCTTGAGAGACTAATGGATGTTATTTCATTGAGTCAACTTGTACTGAAGAGATCTTATTGTAAAATCAATGAAGACTATGAAGTTGCAAGTTTTCGTGTGAATAGAGTAAAATCGTATTAATTCTAGTTATAATAAAATGAAATGGATTCCTATGTGTGGATTAAATGTGTAAAGGATGTAATGATTTTATTGGTATTCATTATATAGAAATTACGAATGTATGCAAACAAAACTCTATTTGGATGTCAGTAAGAGATTATCTACAACTACATTGAGGAATACTAACATATTAAATTGTGTCCATATCTTAAATGGATAATTTTTTTCTAACTAAATTAATGCAATACATTAGAAGAACATTTCTTTATGCACAATTGTATAAACATTATATATCTTCAAAATTTACATATATATTATTAATAATTTGAGCTAAAATCACTAAATTTCATCTTCACACGAATGTCATTATGACTAGCATTCCAAGTCAACAAGGGAAATAATGATAAAATAATAATCTCTCAACAAAATGGGTGTCTAAGTACACATTAAAAGATTGTTGGAAATGCATAAAATAAAACATTAGGATTGTAATTAAATATCACACTACCCTAACACCTTTTGCTTAGGCAATCATTTAACTTCCCAAGTGCATGACAAATATAATGTCTTGGCAAATAGTCATTTTTCATGGCTAGTTAACAATTCTCATACCCTAGGGCTATAATTGGTTGGTTAGCTAGTCAGGCAACATAGGTTCATATATCTACCCTAAAGGATGATGACCTTTCATTGGTCATAAGCATTGTTCATTTCCACAAATGGATGTTAATGTGAAAAGACTAATAACAATAAGCAGAGGCAATGGCAATGAAAGACAAAGCGTGTTCAATCAACTGAGAAGGCAAGTCAACATAGAAGTGTTTCTCTCCAATCTATGATATTGGAGAATGCCATCATAATATGGCTGCCATACATTGTTATCGTAGGAGTCATTAACAAGATGTAGGCAACTCTAAGAACCAAATTGATGGGAGCTATCATAAGTCATGTTGGCTAGTAAACATATGATTTTGTTTTCCTTGAAGTGTGTGGAGGTGTGTGAGCTTGACTATAAACAATAGAACTTTGTAAAGCTTGTTGAGCAATATCATAGCACATGTACATTGCAGAATGGTAGCATGAAAGCCTAGCTAATTCTTCTCAAAGTTTTCTGCCAATTGAAGGGTTTCTCTAGTATTAAAATGTGTTGCAATTGTGTACGTTTTTGCATGATTATTTGTCTTTCCATATTTTGGAAGTACTCTTAGTGTTTCCTAAAGCTAAATATACACACGTAAATTCATCTTGAGGAAGTTATCTAGATGCTTTTCAAAACAAATCCATATTACTCGTGTGTCAAAGTATGGCATAGCTGCCCCAGATTACAAATCAAGCAATGACTGCATGATTTCAACCCCCTTGTTCACCCATAACTAAAATTCTAATTCGTAACCTATAACTCATCCACCATTTGAGAAGAAGATGCATATTATACATTATGCTTAAAAGTTCCTGCATAGGACCATGGGGTTATTGTCATCAAACCATACAAAGGCAATAATAATATACAAATAAAATACATAATAATGAGGTACACTTTACATGATTCTAGGAGAAATCAATTGTACACATTTCTTCTCAACAGGCTTAAAGAAGTAATTTTAGTCCACCTTTGAGAAATTTTAATGTGCCAACAAAGATATATAATAACATTGCATGAGGTAATTGCAAATGATGTTTAACTCTTTGACTACAACTAAATACAAATATGTTCAAATGTGCAAATATAATTTGTTCGTCATTTACCCCGATAACTTACCCACTTCAGTTTTAGGTAAGCTACCATGTAATTATACAACTACATTCAATTGAAACAATAACACCCTGGCCAATTCCTCCAAAATCAAGTCTCTAGCCAATCAGTCACTTGAGCTCACATCCATAGGGTAACTTCCAAGTACTCTCATGAATGTTGCAAATTCCTACACGTTAAAACATATTGTCAATTTGTTTACAACTGCATGTAAAGGTGCAAACACATTTAGGTAACATATGGAAACCTGAAACATCCTTTCCAAGATTGAATCTGGGATGTGTGTAAATTACTGAATTAGGGAACGAGTTGCCATTGTTTAAAATACAATACATTTATGCATCCAGTAACCAAAAATGTAAATTTACTTTTACCATAAATTCGTTAAAATTTCAGATCTTAAGAACAAGCAATAAAGCATGCCACTGCACTCGAACACAATGTGCATTCCATAAACGCATATAGTCCTTTTTATTCCTAGTTGCAGAGCTTTAATGAAGACATTATTTTCAAATTTCAGACAAATGCCTACTTACAAAAGGCAAAAGCATACTATGAATTGTAATACCTTCAGAACTCAACTTATGGCAATCCACTCATTACGTTGAAGAATGTTAGAGGGTGGATAAGATATACTTGACGTGGAATGCACTTTTTCAGAACATTTCTAATTGTATTTTCATTTAGATCCAGCACCCCATTCACATATACCACATTTTCATTCCTCCAACCTGTTGATGTTGAAGAAGAAACAGATATAAATACCTGTAGGTGCCCAAGAGCATTTTGTGCCCGTGCATCAGCCATTGAAGCTTCAAAATCAACATAGAAAAGATAATCAAAATACCTGCAGGGTGAAAATACATACATATAATACAATTAAAATATGATTCCAACTCAAATAATTTCGATTAATTTAGGTTCTTGATATTATTTATAGTGTGTCCAATGGAATAAACTTGAGGAACTCATGAAAAGAATTAATTAGTTCCTCTTAGGGACCCTTATTTGAGAGTAAAATTAGAAAGAAATCTGGGAAACTAGCGAGTAAATATACTGACTTGGCAGACCCATTGTTGCAACCATCCATTACACGTAATGGCCGTTTTCTTTGGGGACGGCTCTCTATCTGAAATAAGGAGCAACATCACTTTCAAATAAGGTATTAGAATTCATGGCTGCTTCCAAAATTACAAGAAACAAAATTATTCAGTTAACCAGCCAGCCATCCATACAGCAAAGCATTCACCAACAGTGCTATCAGAATGTCCCATTTCGTACTTGAGAATAAAGACCTATAAAATCTAAATTAGGGTGTACTCTATATAAGGTTCTCTAACAAACTGAAGCAAGAAATCATATTATATCATCAATGCAGTCATTGATATTATTAGATCAGGTACAGTCCCCATAGAATGATAACCTTACTATTTCTTGCAAGCTTTTACTAGAGCTCTCTTCATCATTGTTTTCTTATTGGAGCAAATATGAAAGAACTGGGGGCACACCTGCTGCAGCATCAATCACCACATGTCAAACTTAGAGGACCCCATTTGGCTAAATGCCACATGTTAAAGGATCTTGTTTGGAACCCTTAAATTATCAAACCACATAATCCAAGTGAATGGAAAGGAATCCAGCAGGATACGAACCCTGACCATCATCACAATTATATTACAACCTTACTGCTAGACTAGACCCTCTGTTTGCAGCCTTCTTTATTGTTCTCTGAGAATACAGCTCTTACATATTCCAAAAGGAGCTACAGACATGCTTATAGTCTCTATTTTTATCGGAACTTAAGGTCTCATTTTTTTTACTGACACCCACATATATTACTTGATACTTTATAATCAACCGGCATTATTACTACAACTAGAAATGAAGAAAAGAGTTTCCAGTTTGTCTATGGACATTTATATGAAATTCCTTAACAGTTTTGAGATAGTTTTGAAACATTATGCAATCCAATTTCAGGAGTTGAGGAGATGAGTTTCAGGTATAGCTGGAAAGACCCCCATATTTTTGGGGATGGTACAAGGGACATTTTGCACTAGAATTAGGAACACCCACACAAATATATAAAAATATATAAAAATTAACTAATATAGTATAAAAATAACAACCAATGTGAGTAATTTACAAGCAGCAAGAAATGATATTGGATATAGAAGAACAGTCAAGAAATCATGACAGAACCAAGTATGTGTAGTTTATGTTTATAGTTTATACCAATTTTTAAAAAAACAAATGCATGAATGAAGTTTTTTAAATTAAATTTAGGAAGATTTACGTCAAATTTTAAAAATATCCAATCACATAGTATCCGGCATGGTTGGAAAATCAAGGTTTTTTGGGCACACATGGGTATAGTATCCAACATGTATCCAGCCCATATTGGATACATATCTGTTTCAGATAGGGGGAAACGCATGGTCAAGGAGGGACAAAGGAGTATCAAGCTACTCTATTATTTAGTAATGGTCAATTAGCTTTTAGTTGTAGGATTTAATAAAATCGGAGACTAGGATGTAATTTATGCTTTATTAATTTATTCTTTATATTTCAACATTCTTAGAGAGGCTTGTCACCCTACATTGTAAAAATATATAAGAAAGCTCTCGCTTCTTATTTAACTAATAAATATCTTGGTAATCTTTATGTGCTCTATTTTTTTGTAATATGATATCAAAGATCAGCTAGAGCTTCAGAAACTATGAGAGCACAAAGACCTAAGGATTTATTGGTAGAGATGGATCAAAAGATCAGCAGTAGCATAGTAAAGAGCCAAAAGAATTCATATAACAAATTGTATAGAATCATGTCCGTTTTGGAAATTCATGCAAGGATTTATTGTTGAGAATTTTGCACAGATTTTTAATGAATATTGATAGTTTTTTCAACAAGTAAAATTGTGTAGTTTGTTTAGAAGGCAAAGTCACAAATCAGTTTATGGTAAAAATCATGCTAGTTTAAAGGAAAAAAATCCCGCAAGGTATATTTTTAATTAAAATCATGCCAATTAGGGCATGTGGAGGTCACATGGCTGTTTAAGGTTTAAATCATGGATTTTTTCTCAAAAAAAAAACCAAGGCTTTAAATCACAAATTCAGGTCTTCAGGTTGAAAACAAAGTGCCAATTTTTGGTGTTACAACTAGGGTTTCTACTACAAATCTAGGGTTTTACTTTTGAATTTGTTGCAGGCTCTTTCTGCTGCAAATGAAGGGTTTCAAAAAAAAATGGCAGCCGCAACTACGGCACAAATTTCTACAAAAAAAAATTTGCAGCAACATTATCAGGGAGGCATTGACTTTTTGTCTGACTCCAAGACTACAAGTTGAGGGAAGAATATTTTAACATGTCCTCACCACCCAAGATCATCTTGGAAGCCAACTAGAAATTTATTTGGTAAAAACTACAATACATGAAGCAATATATGTTGACTATTTTCTAGAATAGATGTCTTGAAAAAATTACCGTCTAGCAATTGCAGGTAAAGACCAAGACAAATTTGATAAACGTGACAAAGATGTTGTCATATTGATTGAATTCTCTATTATAGATGAAAGGTATCTCTTCAAAATCAAAGTACTTATCCATTTCTCCTATCTAGTCTAGGAGTTCTTCTCCATTCAAACTCCCTGAATACACTGGTAGGTCCATCTCGACCTTAGAGCCATCATTCTAAACAGCCTTAACAACCTTTCCATTCTCAACTCCTCAAAATCTCTTTCTTCTTCTTGTTCTCCTTGTGGTGTGCTTTATTCACCCACTTCTTCTTGGTCACTCACATCTCCTGAGACCACTCCTCTTCTCTGATTTGTCTAACTCTCAACTGCATCAAGCCTGGCTTGAAGGATTTTTGTCAACTCCCTCATCTCTCTTGCATGTTTGTCATAACCCCTCTTTGGACATTGGATTAAATAAATACGACAATTAAAACATTTATTAATTAACATTTAATAATATTGGAAAATCGTCTCATTTATGAGACTTCACGATTTTCCTCTAAAGTGAGAGGGTTGTCATAACCCCGCATCCTAGTGATGTAATTAATACTAGTTTTTGTGATTCTTCATCATAATAATAAATTATCATTTATTATGTAATTAATTATTGATGTTAATAGTAGTATTAATCATTCATTAAATTTAAAAATAAAATTTATTCTCACTTGGCTCAAAGCAACGATTGTATTGAAACCCTTGCTTGTTACACAAGGTAAAACAGCATTGAGTAAGATTATTAAATGCTAATATTTAAATAGTGGCCAGGTACAAAGTATCATAAGCAAGACCTTAGCATCTAATAATAAAGATAATACTCAATGATATCTCCATTACCGATCAGAAAATGACACAAGAATAATCGCTATAGATTAGCGATATAATGGAAAGGAATTGATTCACTATTATCAAGCATCGATGGGTTAAGTAATAACAAAGAAGATGATAGATACGCATCATTAATCGATATTATGACAACAACTATAATGCTAACGTGTAATTTGTTAAAAGGCACGATTAGTGGCAACAAAGGGCAGTGATTTGGACGAGATAGAAGACGTGTCTTTTCAAACCACCTCATCGCATTATATACTGAGACAATCAAAATCACTTTGAATGGGAGGGGAGTGATATATATAATTACAGTTTAGAAGAACAGAAGGGGGGAGTCAAAAAGGTCCAATATCCTGTGTATGAAAGCCCAGGATTATTCACATCTGACACAACACTGCATATCCTATGTAATATCGTATATATCAGAAATAGCATCATCTCTTTATCTATAAGTAATACAAAATCTCATTCATAGCATTCATATATCGGTCATGAAGAGGATTATGAAGGAGCGGTGAGAATTCCATAAGTTTAGTTATGATTAGGCATCAATACATCTCCAGACAGCAGTGAGTATAATATGCACAAATTAATAGGCTGAGAGGCTACAGCAGATATATATGTGAAACACATCATCAGATTTAATTATTCTATTTAACTCAAGCAGCACTCAGAAAACATATGTTAATTCAGAATCATTTATAATTATCTTGTGATGTGGAAGCAAATTATAAAGGAAGGAATTCCACGTGGGAGGGGGGCTTTGATCTGCCAGAGATATCAGAGTTAAGGAAAAAAGGACTTCAATAAAACATCAGATTTGTTAGTATTGAAATAAGCTTGCCAAAGGTGCTTTGTGGGCCCCAAACAATCAGTAGCTGAATACTTGTTATTCTGATTTCTATAGTAGAGGGACCCACAAACGGTGACTGCAGCATTAGGAAAGATTTCACAATTATTGTGTTTTTTTAACAGCACCACTAAAATGGAATGGGACCCACTTGGGAGATATTGGATTATTGGTTGTGCTTTTATTTCAGCCTTTCTTAAGCCTAGCAAATTATTGTTTGTGATTTGAACAACCAGCATTACCAAAAGGTCAACAATGTTCTAAGAGGAGTTAACGGATTGAAGGTTTTGTTTGGGAGAATCATTTGTGTTTTTTTTTTATCCATTCTCCACTAATTGTGAGATGTCAATCCAAATGGTTTCAGAAGATGTTTACAATATAAAATATATCTCAAATCGGAGAATCTATCAAGATAAGTACTACTTTTCCAAACTAGCCTTAAAACTTTAAGTCGAATATTATAATGAAATATATTCAATTTTGATAAAGTTATATTTATTAATGTATCACAGCTCTCATATTAAGTTAAAATTATTGTCTCAGGACTGGATCTCAGCAAATCCCAAAAGGGGACATTACAATGTTTCTCCTTCAACCCACTCACCTCTCCTGAGACCACTCCTCTTCTCTGATTTGTCTGACTCTCAATTGCATCAAGCTTGGCTTGAAGGATTTTTGTCAACTCCCTCATCTCTCTTGCATGTTTCTCCTTCAACCCACTCACCTCTTGGCAACTGGATTCCCTTTTGGAGGCATTCTTGCTTCCCTTCACTTCATTTTTTCCCTCTTCTTGACCAACCTTTGCTCTAATACCAATTTGATGCAGAGGTAGGGGCATGTACAATGGTTTCAACACACAAAGACGATGATCACATACTCCATCCTTCTTGACATCCTTGGATGTGTTATTTGGCTTCTAGGCTTGGGCAACCAATATGACTTGAACCGTCATCATAAGGGCAGAGTCAAGTATCTTGGCAAACTGATCAAGGTTTGAAGACACAGGACTAATACTCGAAGGTAGGCTTTCAACAACTCTACTCTCTCCAAAGTTGACAACCATAAGTCTTACCCAGCTTGAATTAACATTTATTGATAGCCAAAGGCCAACTCAAAGCACATCTGCCCCTCTCAACCTCACTTGGGAACCCTACACAAGGTTTACACACATCATACTGGTCTTATAACAATGAAAGACTCCCCACTGTAACTCTGTTTGCAACATTCATATGACTGGCAACATTATTGTGACAGGTGGGTTACTAGGACAGTCATGATTACATGAGTTCTCTTCACACTATGACCTTCAAATAAGTGTCTTTTAAATTGGTAGGGTCCCTCACACATCCATTCAACACCAAACACCAAGGCAGTTTCAACCTTTTGCCTTTCAATGCAATTTTGTCCCTCACTGGTTTTTCAGTCTGATACATAGGGATATCAGACTTTCATTCCATCACCACATGTGCAAACTCTCCCATCCGTCCTTGCAAGTCAAGAATATTAAAGTACACATGGAAACAAGTCATTCCACCATTTTTGGGGATTTTCTATTGGTGGAATGAAAAGATGTGCATTTTCCTAGTTCACTGGTTACCCTACCTAGGGTTTGGACCAGTTTGGAAAGAAATTGTTGTAACTTGCTTATTACTCAATGAAAATGGATACAACAAAAAGATTTAGAAAGTAGATTCAGTCCTCTTTCATTCCCAACCAGTCTCAGACTTTTATTTTGCAAGTACAGTCCGTATCAATTGCTGCAACAGCTTGCAACTTCCAGAAAAATAAAATCTAATAGGGCGGCCTATGGTAAAATGGCCATAACTTTCTTGAAACTTGATAAAATTACACCAAACCAACGGAAAATGAAAGATAACTCAGTCCTCCATCAATTACAATTGATTTCAGACCAGTAAAAGTCGTACAGAGCCGTACAATACAAAAGAGCAGCAAAAAACATGAGGAAAAATGATGTGTTTTTATTGCTCCCATTTCAAATTTTCATCAACCCTTGGTTCGTACAATGTAGGCCTATTTATGCCCATACAATCAGTTTTCATCATCCAAACCGACCCCAACTACCATCTAACAACTTTTTGAGAAGTTGACAAGAAAATGCAAAGTGGTCAAGACAACTTTGCCAATTTTTGACAACTTTTACAATTTTGAACCAATTGACCCCAAACTTGCACAAATGGGTCCAAATGAACAATAATGGCCTAAAATGGCCTTATTAACATGAAACAACACAAAAGGAAACAAAAAAACAACTTTGACCATTGTAAGCACAAGGGTGCTCCTACACCAATTTTGTGGTGGAAATCTCACCCTTGCATTCTCCAGTGGGAATCTAACACCTCAACCCGAACTAGCCGAAGTGCCCTCTCCCTAGCCTCCTCAGCTTCCTCAAGAGAGTATGTCACCCCTCATAGTCTGTAAAAGACATCCCTATAGCAATTCTCCATGCAATGAAGTGCAATGAGCACTCAGCCATATCGTCCAACCATAGTGGGTCTCAGTGGATGCCATGTTGCTAACATGGCTAATGTCTCCACGCTTGGCCACCCTTGAGATATGAAGCACCTAAAGAACGTAGTCGACATAAAATGCCTATTGTTATATTTGATAATATTTGTTATCTGCCAATATATTAATTGTTTGTATCAAAGTTACAAGACTTGACGAGTCCCGAGGCGGGTCGCCTTTGCCAAAGCCAGGCGACCCTAGACTCGAACTCGGCCGAGTCTGGCCGGGTCTGGGCAGACTCGGCCGAGTCTGGCCGGGTCTGGGCAGACTCGCCAAGTCCCGAGCCCTAGACTCTGTCGCCCAAGCAACATAAAAAAAGAAAAAAAAAATTAATATGTTTGTTTTAAGTGAAACTAAAGGTAAATATATTTTGACTCTCACCCTAAAAAGTCATTTTTCTTGTTTGCAAACACAAGGAGAGAAAAAGAGGGTTTTGAGCAAAAAAATAGAGGCACTGAAGAGCAGACCAACAGATAGAGGAGATTGCAATTGTTGATTGTTTGTGCAAGTTTGTAGCTTGCATTCAAGCATTTAAAGGTGTTAAAGAAGGATTTGGAAGAGGTGTCTAGCAAATTTATAGAGGTAAGTACCAATTTTTTGCTATTTTTTTATTTTCTTATATTCATAATTCCATTTTTTTGTACATTTGTTTTGTTTTTGTTTTACTTTATATTGATGGAAAAAATATGAAAGTTGAAACCCTAGAATTGTTTTTTCTTTCTATTATTTATTTTTAAGTTTTAATTTATTTAGAATAAGAGACATTATGCTGATATTTTTCATTTATAATATATTGCAGCATAATGTCTCAGCCTACCGGTAGTGGAAGTGGTGCCCCAGTTAGAGAGGATAAGGCTTGGAAGCATGGCATCCTTGGATCAAGATAAGAAGCAACATGTATTTATTGCAAAACAAAATATAATGGGGGAGGTATTAACCGATTGAAATATCACATTGCACAAATAGAATGCATGATGCAAATCCATGCAAAAAAGCACCCCTTGAGGCTATACATGAAGTGCAAGCTCAATTAGAGGAATTTAAAGAGAAAAAAGAATTAAGAAGGAAGCGAATGGAAGAATTTTCTAGATCTAGAAGTAGTGATATGTGGTAGTGTGAGTGTGAGCATTGGGCCTTGAATTGCGAAGTCGAGTGATCACTAATATTGGCTCCTCTAAGCCTTAAACTTCTAGCCTCTAGGCTTTCATATTCCATGAATTTTGTAGACATTCGACACTATCTATATTTCTAATATGTTATTTAGTTTATCTTATTTCCTTAAGATCAAGCCTAAAAATTGCATTTATACTTATGTGATGAATGTAAACTTGTGTATGTGTTCAAAGCAGCTTCTATTTGATGAGATTATTGTGTCTTTGAGGTTTATTTAGTAAAAAATATGTGAAACAAGTTTAAAATCATTAAAAATCTTTGAACTTCTTGGGTTTTTCAATTTGCCGAGTCTTGGCCGATTTTTTGTCAAGTCCGGGCACCAAGTCCAAGTCTGAGTCAAAAATCAGCTTGTCGAGTCTAAGCCGAGTCCGAGTCTTGTAACTATGGTTTGTATTAAGTAGGTTGTCACTCTCGGGTAGTTAATGTGTTGGTTTCTTGATAGTTGTATTCCTCTCAGCAACCGTCGAGTCCTTTAAATATGTTGTGTACCGCCAAGGAAGGTAGTATAGTATAATCAGATCTATTGTAATCCTTGGCCGACCATTTCTACTCTTCTCCTCTGTAATAATTTCATGTGCAAATGAAGATATAACTTACTGTTGTGTTTGATATGCGTTATCATGTATATTATTATTTCATGTATTTGATTTATCAAATATAGCTGTAAACAAAGAATTTTCCCTCACACTCCAACTGCATGAATGCCAAATCTTCTTAGCCTCTGTAACAAGAAGGGAAGCAAGGCCACTATCCATTTAGTGGGATAACTCTGCAACCTCACTCATCACCAAGGTCATGTCCTACAACTCACCCAAGTACCGTTGCACGGTGCCAATTATGTCATGTGAATCTGGTCAAGTGATCTCAATATGTGTTCCAGGAGTCTCATCCTTGGTGGATGACTCCTTTGAATCCTCCCCCTCTGGAATGTTTAGCCGTTTCAGGTTACTACAATCCTGTAGGAGTGGTATCTCTCCTAACCTCCTCTCAGGGCTATTCTAGCTGATATCTCTTTGGCTATGACCCCTTTGGTAGTGGCTCATCTAGTAATGGCCCTTCTGGCTAGGCAAGCACGATCTTGACCTCAAGCTCCACTCTCAGGGCTACCTTCTCTAGCTGCACAACTAGCTCTGCCTCCCCTGTTTGAACTGCCTCAAGTGCCAGGGGTTCCAAGCTCTCATCCGAGAGACCTAGCAATGGTAGTGGTGGAACATCAATTGGTACACCAAGCATACCCAGCCAACTGTCAATCTTCTTTGCCTCAACTATCCCCTACGTACCTATTGTTGCCACTTGATTGCCTTAGGTTGCAACAGCCAATGGTGCTGCAACTAAAACTATTCCCACCTCAGCCGACGATGATACTTTTGTTACAAGCGAGAATGTGACTGGCGGAACTATCTTGATCAAAGATGAGATAGTCACCATGGATGTGAGTCCTCTTGATATCTTTGTTGCGGATGATATGGTCAAGAATGTAGTCTTTCCTATGTAGAGAAAATATATAGCACATAATTATATAGAGAAAAAAATAAACCATAAACACATAGAATTACGTGGAAAAACCTAGTAAAACTATACCAAGAACAAAACCACAAGCAAAGATCTTTTATATTATTTCTCAAGAATTTTCATAGTTACAACAATCTTCAAAAAGTGTCAAGAAAACATGACTTCTGGTAGCATTTTACATCCGAATTGTAGAGTCTTAATTGAAGACAACTCTCCAAAAAAAGAAAGTATGACTCGTGCAACTACATGTCAAACAAATGTCGAAATGGCTAAAAATAACACTAGTGTCATATCCATTCTTGACTATACATCACTGCTGGAATAACACTAGAATTGACTTCATATTCGAACATGCTAGTGGTCGTCGCACTAATACTAAGTAGGCCTCCACTACTACGGAACCCTCCTCGAAAGTGGTAATCTCGAGAGTGGTTGTCTTCGTGTATGATGATAACTTAATCACTACATAGTCACTACTCTCCACTATTGCTCTCATCTCCTCCTCTTCCTCGGCAGTTGTGTTGTTGGTTGAGCAACCTCCTCACCACCTACCTGGAACCATAGATTGGCCCAACAAAATGTGGTCAACCATGTGGGATCCAAATATCCTGCTGGCTACAACCTCCCCCATGTGTCAATGGGCACTTGTGTGTGTATGGCACCCAACAGCAACCTCATGGCGTGTTGGATCATGTGGAATGCCTTGTGCCTTACGCACAAGAACTAATGTATCCTCTTTGACAACCCTCTTGCCCAGTTGTATACCTTTTCCTACACTCAAGCCTATTATAAAATCTATCATCCAAAATGCAATATCTGGCGCTCGGCTAGCTCTTGTCAATCTACACTTCATAAGGTCAAGCACGCATTTCCACTCGACAGTGGCAATAAAATTCTTCTCAAGTCCTCTATTCCCTAGACTCCAAATATTGTCAAGCTCCTACTGTATCAAATCTTGTCTACATACTCACTTGATAAGTGCCTCATATTGGTGGGTAACTTTTGTAGGTTTCCTCACTGATCTCCCTATTGAGGGTATGTTGAATACTCTCGTGAATTCTAAGGGACTATAAGAAATGGTAACCTGGCATCCCTTGTAATCAATAGACTTGCAAGTCACCCTGTTATACTACACAACCATTGCCCACAAGTACTAATAAAAGTCCCTCAAATTAAAAAAATGGAAGTAGTGTCACTTTATCAACCTGAGCATGGCAAAGTGCAACCTTCAATACATGGTCCTCCTATGTAGTCTGCCACCAACTACAACACACTTTTGGTGATGTTCCCCAAGGCAATTGAATTTGTCTTAATAACATCATTGCTCTTTGCCTTTCCTACTATTCCTATTGTGATTTGAGGCTTGTAAGGTTTCTTCCCTTTATTGCTACTCGCATCCATACTCTCGACTGAAATTGATGAGTTCACTTCCCTAAATTTAAATTTATAATACTTCCTTTGTAAACGATTAGAATAACTTGGCTGAGTATGAGGCCATTCTCTAAAAATGTGCAATTTCCAAGGATGCCCTACTGTACCACTTACTCAATGGTGTCTACCAATTGCAATTCTTCTACTACCCAGACCAAGTCGTACACTTAGAAGTGCATAGGAAACATGTCGTACGCCAAAAATAGTAGCAAGGTTTTGTGTGCCAAAGGACTTGTATTGTCGTACGATATTGACTAGGTGTTGTCTGCTTGGCAAGTAAGTATTGCATTGTGGGTGGATGATTGCCGTACAATGCTTGAAAAGGGAGGTCATACTTCGAAAAAAAATTGTGTTATTTGTTGTCATACAATACACTCCAAGAGTCACACAAGGAGATCTTGTAAGTGACGTGACATGCTTGTGCCAAGAGGTCCTACTAGAAATAACTGAAGATGTTGCACAAGAGTTGTAGAAGGTTGTACGTTGAGAGTGTTGTTGTATGAGAGGAGAAGGTCATATGATGTTTAACCTTTGGAAGTCGTAAGATAGGAGAGATGAGAACTATTCTACCAAGTAGGACACCAAACGCCAAGGGGAGAAATGAAATAAAGAAAAGATGTCATATGATGAGCTTGTGGGTAGATCATTGTACAGTTCTAACAATCTATCATATGCTAAAGTTGTGTGCACATAAAATCATTACCTTGTTTTTGTAATCGCTAGAGAACGAAGGTGAAGGGGTCGTACAACCAAGACTCTTATTTAATAGCTTTGTAGTTTTAAGTCTCCCTAATTTTAGATTGGTGCTTTCATATCCTCCAAAATTTTCCTCTGCAAGGTTCAATTTGTACTTCAATTTTCCCTTATTGTGGCATGCCATATGCTTTTTAAAGGCCAGATTGTTTTTTTTCCCCACCTTTAACAGTTTTTTAATCCTCACCTTTCTATTTTTGGCCTTTAATTGCCCCTTAAGTTTTCCTCCATACTTTCTAATACCTTTTAATTTGAGTACCTTAGTAATTTTTCTCCTTGGCACTTTAATACTTTTCTCTTTAATA
Source organism: Cryptomeria japonica (assembly GCF_030272615.1). NCBI lineage: Eukaryota > Viridiplantae > Streptophyta > Pinopsida > Cupressales > Cupressaceae > Cryptomeria > Cryptomeria japonica. The sequence continues at coordinate 948,365,129 of NC_081407.1, read as the reverse complement.
TTTCCTAACTCCAATGTTTTAATGATCTGTTGCTTTTTTCTGCACTTACTAGCATTTTTCTTTTTTAATTTAATTTTTCTCAGCCTTAGTGCTCCATTTTAAAAAAAAATTCCATTGGTCGGCTGCACTTTTGACTCTTTTTTTTCACCCTCACCATTTTTCCTTTTTGTTTTCATTCTGCAACCCTTCTATAAATTTTCACTTTTCCCCTTGGCCCCAATTCTCTGTAATTTTTGTATCGTGCCTCCACTTATATGTCTTCCATGGCCATCTAAAATATTCTTCCTCACAAAAAAGTACCAATGTATTCAAGATCAAAAAATTTATCTAGCACCATACCTTGTTCAGAGTTGTGACCGTCAAGTAAGTTTTCACCTTGTTGGTTCTATATGACATATTCTCCTTGTATAACTAAAGTTCTAGTAGATTTGTTCACCACTCGCTACATTCTAGTAGGAGGACAAGGTAGGGTTGGTGGCGGTAACCCCTTTTATTTTGCATACTAGATCATCGCTTCATTGTATCCAGATCTTTCTATTATTATCACCAGAGGTGCCATTAGTACTAGTCTAAGCTTTGGTCCTCCACCTTCTTCAGCAAACTCAAGCCGTTCCTCGTCTTTTTAACTCTCTCCTAGATTTTTATCAGCATTGATTTCTATGTCCATTTCATGGCTTGAATATCCGAGTCTTCAAACCGAGTAAGGGTCGTATATAATTTTGGTATTGTTGTGACGTATTCACACATCGCCCCATTGCAAATGGGGACCCCTCCTTTTGCTTTCTAGGGTTGGTTTAGTTTGTTTGTTTGTCTGGTCTTGACTATTAGCCTTTGGATTGGAGAGTTGTCAGAAGGATTGTTAAGATAGCAGGCTCTGCTTAGGCTAGGGTGAGTCAGTAGATGGTCCAGGTCAGGGTTTCTTTAAGGCCTTCCTTAGGTCAAGTTTTACTTTTGTGTCTGGTTTGAGTTTGAGGAGGTCAGTGAAGTTTTGTGAGGGAGTGTCATCTTTGAGAGTTTAAGATTAGTCCAATAGGTGAAAGATGAAGTCCTAGGTATAATTTGATGTGAAGTTGACTTATCTGTCCTTTGGAGACGCCTTGGATAAGTTTAGACCTAATGATTTGATGAAAAGGTCAAAATTTGAGCCTAGAGGAGAGATTTCGCTCTTGACCCTTCCAGAGGGTCCAAAGCGAATTCCTTGGAAAAGACCTAAATTGTCATCAAAAAACATTGAAATGATGTCACCTTGAAGGCGAATCGACTTAAAAAGATGAAGGAATGACCTAGCAACCAAGTCAAAGGGCAAAGTTGAGGAAAAAATGAGAAATCCTAGCCCAAGTAAGAATTTCGCTCCTGACCCTTCCAAAGGGTCCAGAGCGAAATTTCACAAAGGACCTAAGTTTTGACCTAAGTTAGTGAGGGGTTGAGCGAATTTGCAAAGATATGAAAGGAAATGCATCAAAGGGTTGAGTCCAGGGCAAAGACAAGTTAAATTCAAGGAAAATTGAGCCAAGAATGCAAATTTCGCTCCTAACCCTTCCAAAGGGTCCAGAGCGAATTTCTCTATAAGACACTCTACATTGCCCAAAGCTATGAACTAATCTATGTCCCAGGTATTATTGAAGGCAATTCACTTGTTCGAATGAAGAAATGTGGGAAATGGAGTCAAAAATCAACCCAAAATGCAAATTTCGCTCTTGACCCTTCCAAAGAGTCCAAAGCAAAATTCATATAAGACCCTATTTCTTCACAAAATCTTGAACTAGATGCCAACTTGAGGAGCATATTCACTTGATCATGATGGAAGGAGGCCTAAGAAGTTATATCCAAGCCAAGGAAGGGAGGAAAAAGGTGAGAAATGAGCCCAAGTAAGAATTTCGCTCCTGACCCTTCCAAAGGGTCCAGAGCGAAATTCTAAATAGGTCCTGTCCCTGGCCATGGTTTTGAGCGAATTTCTCCTTTCAAGCCATTTTGAGGTCAAGCAAGTGTTGTCTTCATGAGAGAGGGATCCAAAGTTGAGTGTCAAAGGAAAACAAGGTATGAAGAATGAATCTAGGTGAAGGAAAACAAACAAATCTTGAATTTCGCTCCTGACCCTTCCAAAGGGTCCAGAGCGAAATTCCCAAAATCACCTAATTTGCTCATGATAGAAGCTAATATATGAATTCCTAGGCCTTGGAAGAGAGAAGACTAGTGCATACTTGCCTTGGGGAGCAATTTGGGGTAAAGAAATGATGCAATTTGGACCTAATCATGAATTTCGCTCCTGACCCTTCCAGAGGGTCCAGAGTGAAATCCTTTGAAACTCCTATTTTTCACCTTGTTTGAGCTAGGCGAAGGACTAATTTTGAGATCATGATGAGAAGAGGTTTGAGGGCAAGGCCTAAGATTGTGAAATGGTGAAATGAGATCTAAATTGAGCAAAGTAGCAAATTTCGCTCCTGACCCTTCCAAAGGGTCCTGAGCGAATTTTATTATAGGGCCTGTCCCTGGAGAGGATCTAGAGCGAATTTCATTCTAATGCCTTCTTGTTGATGATTTAAGGTAAGAAATCTTATGTTAAGATAAATATATCATGTGTACTTAATCATCTTTTGGTTTGTTTTGCAGGTGGAAGAAAATCAGGCCAGGACAAGGACGACCTATTCTAAGCCCATCATTATCAAGGACACTTCAAATGCATAAAGGAGAACTCAAGGTGTTTTGAAGCGTTGGAAGGCTACAAGTGTTCGAGGAGTTGCAAGCTATCTTTAAAACCTTCATTCTGCCACACAAAGGAACCACATGCTACCAGAGAAGGAGTGACTTGACTGTGAGGCGGCCTCATCAAACACAAGAGGGTCAAGGAGAGGTACGTCATCCATCAAGTACATCAAGGACAGAAGAAGATCAACCAAGGTCAGTGCAAGGGTGCATTGAAGAAGCGGATAGTTTCAAAAGAGTTAATCAAAGTTAGCTTCTCAGCATCATCAAATTGAGTATCAAAAGAGATATGAGCAAACGCCAGACAAGGTGGCATCCCAGTCACTATTCCTCCAATCAGATAGCTCCACCTCAACATGTCCAGATTCAATGTACCTGACTCACCAGTGATGGCACAAACTTCAAGGCACCTACCCCTAACATCTATTGGTCCACACTCATGGAATGTAATTTTCTCGTTGGCTAAGGAAGTTTGTTATAAGAAACCCTAATTAGGGTTTCTATCTTGTAATCCTAGCCATTGATTCAAAGTCAATCAGAGCCATCAATTTGTAAAGGGGTTCTCTATATAAAGCCCTGGCTCTTCATTTGTGAAGGTTAATAGTCAGAGATTAGTTAATAGTTAGGAGTTAGCAAAAGAGAGATAGTCAATAATTAGTAGCTCAATAGTAGATAGCATTTTAGAGTAGAGTAGAAAGAGAAGGCAAAGATTGTTGTCAAGACATTGTTGCAAAAGACATGTAAACTTCATTGAAGGAATGGTGAATTTTGTGTGTTGATTCTACAATTTGCATGGTCTCTATACTTCTCAAATTTAATTTCATGTTATTAGATGAATGGAAGAAATTTGTATGATCAATGGTGAAATTTGTATATCCATACTACTAGCGGTTTGTTGATTGCAAACTTGCCTTGCGTAGTCAACTAGAATCATTCAACTTAAGCTTAACTTCAATTATCACTTCTTCATTGATATGCATCAACCTGACGGTGTCTATGCTTGTAGCGGTGATCTGAACATCATAAAGCTATCCTTAGAAGATCGCACTAACCTTGTGGAGATGATCATAGCATGTCAAAGCAATACTTAGTTAGAGTTTCATCAAAGGTCATCCATTGCTCCTACATTCTTAGTGTTACAATTAGATTCCTCTCCAACCCTTATCCTTTTTTCCCTTTTTAAAAAATCAAGGATTGGTAAAGACCCACATTCCAGTGATATCCAAAGTAAATCAAACGCTAAGGTCATCAAATGTAAGTCCCCTTATGATTCCAACAAAATCACATCATACCGCAAGAGCTTATCCACAAGTAGAGAACCTACATACAAGAACCTTGGAGTTGCCTCGATTGATCCTTCGGCGAAATCTTCAGCATTCGGGGAAACTTTGTTCAAGAGAGGATAAGATACCTTGGTATTTTATTCTGTGTTCGCATGTGCATGAAATCAACAGGTATCATCACGAAATCTTATCTCAATCGGTGTTGGTCCGCACATACAATTGATTAAATAGGGTTTCATTGTTGGTACTACCACTTCTGATATTTCTATGTTTTCTTCAAACTCACCTACTAGTCCTCCCAATCTCAAGTCAAAATTCTCTCTATGCATTGTGTAGTCTATCATGTTTAATTGATATTGGTGTCTCCATTCTTTCTCTGTATAGTTTAACTTCTATCCATTGATACTGTCTTTTAGTAGAGTATCGTCCAAATTATCCAATCTAATGGCTCCATTTTGGCAAACTTCTCGGATTTTAAAGGGACCGAACCATCTCACCTTGAACATACCTAGCTTAATTTCATTGCAACCATTATACTTCAAAACTATCTTGGTTGGAAGTTCATTCTTTGTAGATGTTTTTCATGCCAATACTTTCTCTCTCGTTGCATGTTCTCGGTTGCCCACTATGCAAGCACCCTTCATTCATCAAGTTTGTCCAATTAAAAGAGTCATTCCTTCAAACTCTTTGTATCTTCAAGTATATTCTCTACTACTATTCTCAAGCTTGGAACCATATACTCGGTAGGGACGATTGCTTCCTGACCGTACATCAATTGAAAAGGTGTATGCCCAGTCATTACTTTGTATCTTGTATGGTAGGCCCACAATACGGCTATCAATTTCTCCTCCCAATCAGCCTCTTCGATGCCACATGATTTGTGAATGACTGGTCCTAGTACCTGTTGTGATGTTTTCACACATCGCCCCATTGCCAATGGGGACCCATGTTTTTTGCTTTTTAGGGTTTGTTTTTGGGTCTTTTAGAGTTTTGTTAGTCAGCCTTTGCATTTTGAGTGTCGCCCAGGTGATCAATAGGATAGCGAGTCTGGCTTGAGTGATGTCTGGAATGTCCTGAAAATTTGGCTAAGTCTGAACGTCCTGATCCTGAAATTTGGCTAAGTCTGGAATGTCCTGAAAATTTGGCTAAGTCTGAACGTCCTGATCCTGAAATTTGGCTAAGTCTGGAATGTCCTGATCCTGAAATTTGACTAAGTCTGGAAACTGAAAAACCTCAAAAAACTAGATTTTGCAATATAACTCCTGGAGGTCTGAAACCACTCTCAAACATCCTGAAAGTATATATGGAATATAACTTAAAGTATAAGAAGGAAATGTCACTTATACTTAAATGTTATATTCCATTAAAATTGTCCTGATAGAGAGTTCGAAAAGTCAAATTTCGCTCCTGTCCTTCACTGAGGATCTAGAGCGAATTTCGCTCCTGTCCCTCTCAGGAGGACCAAGGCGAAGCACTCCTGTCCCTCACCAAGGGACCAGGGCGAAAACCATTTAAACATCGAATATGCCTTGCTAACGACAAGTAGAATATGCATGAAGCGAAGGGATAACGTCATTGCTTGCCATATAATGAAGGTTGGTGATTGAAGAAGCAAGATCAAGGAGAAAACACCAAGATCGCTCCTGTCCCTCACCAAGGGACCAGGGCGATATCCACCTTAGAGGGCATTCATTCACCAAATCAAGTTAGTCAAGTTCGAAATTCCCAGCAAAAATGCCAAAATCAATGTGGAGATGGAGGTTTTAACGTCAAAAACACAAGAATCAAGACCAAATTGAGATTTCGCTCCTGTCCCTCAGTCAGGGACTAGAGCGTTAGGTTTGCATCTTTCCACCTTTTTTAAAATTCTTGGCGTTAAATCATTTTTTGAATTTATTTTAAATGCTAAAATCGACAAAATCAAAAAAAAAATTCAATTAAAATAGCATTTAAAATTAGCGCATGGGCCTTTATTAATTAATTTTTTGCCTTTTAAAAATCGAGTTTATTTAAAATTATAGGCATTAAATTAATTAATTATAAATAAAAATGGGGCGCTTGATTTAAAATTTGTTTCATTTTACAAGGGTCGGCCTTTAAGTTTATTTTAAATTTGCCTTATTCACCAAAGTCGGCCTAGGGTCAATATGAAGGTGAGCGCCTATAAAGGAGGAGTAGTTTATTTCATTTTCACATCATCATTTATCATCTTTTCATATGTGATTTGGAGTATACAAAGGAAGTGCGAAATTATCATTCAAGAGGAGGTGCGAATTGTGTTCAAGGTACGAGTCTTATCAATAGGAAGGCACAAGCATTATCAAAGGAGTTCGAGTTTCAAGTTAGGCGAACTTGCCAAGGACATTGAAGAACACATCAAAGACTCCAAGGGTGGCGAATTGATAAAGAGGACGTTCCTTATCCTTGAAGATCACGTTGAAGGCTTCTAACGTTAATTTTGCCTAGGCAAATTCCTCATTTTGCATTCTAGTGTTAGCTCTCAAGAGAGGTATGGCGATATGGATCCCTTGTTTTAATTTCGAATTTTGATCGTCATAGCCTTAAATTTTGAAATTTTGAATTCTAATTGCTCAATCGTCATTTAGGAAATGATAACTCAAGGACTTATTATGAAGTTTCCTAAATTTAATCTCTAATCTAGTTATTCATTGCAAAATCATGTTGCTAATTTTGAAATGTTGTGTAGGCATCAAATGGAGATCTCATCAAGGAAAATCAAGCCGGATCAAGGATGGTCTTCGCCGGGACGATCAAGCCAGGACAGGGGCGACCTCTTTCAATCCAGCGTTCCAAGGCGAGGTACATCATCATCCTACACATCAAGGACACATGGAGTTAGGACAAGGGCTCGTTGAAGAAGCAAATAATTTTAGAAGAGTTAATCAAAGATAGCTTCTCAACGCTACCAAATTGAGTATCAACCAAGTGTCAGATGAGGTGGCATCCTAGTCATCACGTCTCCAATCAGTGAGGTCCACCTCAGCATGTCCAGATTCAATGTACTTAACTCATGGAAGGTGGCACAAACTCCAATGTACCTACCCCGGCTATCCATTGGTCGATTTTTCTAGAGGGGACATGTGTCCAAGCAATACAATTTTATCATTGGTCGAGCATTAAATGTTATGTAATGGTTGTAACAAACCCTAATTAGGGTTTTCATTGTTGAATCTTGGCCATTGATCTTGAATTGATCTAAGCCATCGAATTGAATTGTGGGCACTATATAAGCCCTGACATTTCATTTTGTAAAATTAATTAGAGAGAGTTATAAATAATAGAAAGCAGGTAGTAGATAGAGAGTAGTTAGAAATTGATAGAATAGTAATTAGAGTAGAATAGGAGGACAAGGCAAGAAATTGTTGCCATTGATTGTAAACAAACTCCATTTTCATTGAAGTAATGGTGAAGTGTGTCGTTTCTTGCAATTTGCATGGTTTCTTGTTGAGTCTTCAATCCTAGATGGTAGATGATTAGATGAATGGAGGAAATGCGATTGATTAATGGTGGAATTCGTATATCCATACTACTAGCAGTTTGTTGATTGCAGACTTGCCTTGTGTAGTCAACTGGAATCATTCAGCTTAAGCTCAATTTCAATTTGTCGCTTCTTCATTGATATGCATCAACTTGATGGTGTCTATGCCTGCGGTGATGATTTGAACATCATAAAGCTTCCCTTAGAAGATCGCACTAGCCTTGTGGAGATGGTCCATTGATGTCAAAACAAGACCTAGTTAGAGTTTCATCAAAAATCAAATCATTGCTCCTACATTCTTAGTATTAGGATTAGATCTTCTCTTCGCCCTCATCCTTTTTCCATTTTTTTCAAATCTAAGCCAGTAAGAGCCTGTGTTCCAGCAAAGCAGATCGGAAGTTCAATCATCAGATGTAAGTCCCCTTGTGATTCCAGCAAATCACATCATACCACTAGAGTTTATCCACACGTAGAGACCCTACTAACTAGAACATTGGAGTCATCCTAACTGATCCTTCATGCGAATCTTCAGCAGTTAGAGAGACTTTATTCAAGAGAGGATAAGGTACCCTTTAGGTATTTTATTCTGTGTATGATTGTGTACAAAATACACGTCAACAGTACCTCGTTTGTTGATTCGGCCTAGATATTTGCTCTCAGGTATTACAGACTTGATAGATTGTGAAAGATCCAAAACTCCGTTGTAATCAGCCTAATGACATGATTGACGAAATGTAGTCCCTGATCACTTGTGATATCTGTTTTATTAATTTGGGTCCCTTTATTTAATTAATTAAGTCCTTATGGTATTATTTAAAATTTAGGACCATTTAATTAATTAACTTAATTAAGTCACTTTATTAAAATTGGAGACATTACATACTTGGACATCAACAGTCATATCATAGATCAGACTTTAAGGACAAATATCAGAAATCAGGAGTAAGTGCATCATTTGGACTGATAAAATCAGGAACAGGTCTGATTTAGGTCTGAAAGTGATTTTGTTAAGGCAAATTAGGCCTCCCTAATTCATCTAAAGAAGCAAATCAGCCTTATCCAGCAATTAATTTTACAATTATTAAGATGCAAGGTTGATTTGGATTAATTCCATAGCTAGCTTATTAAGTGAATAGGCTTCATTGCATCAATATTTCACCACTACCCTAACTCACATATCTCTCACAGGTGGAAGATGGCAACTCCTAAACCGAACAAAACTATTTCCCGTCGTGCACTCATCAAGGAAGACTCAAAGAGTGGTGCATTCGAAAGCAGGATCACTTCGCATTGGAGCAAAATAGGAGACACCAATCTCGAGAAGTTCGACAACAAGAAGTTTCGGCACCCATCATACACAAGTGAACCTACCGCTACGGTCAAGAAGATGATTGAAAGTGGGATCATAAATGCAGCTGGATTTCCTCCCGCGATGCTATGCTACGAGCTAATTGTGGAATGTGCTCAACATTATGACTCTACCTCAAGAAGAATTGTGGCGAAGGATAGAACAGTGCTCGCATATCTCTCAAAGACAGCAATCAGTGAAACATTTCATCTACCCGAACCTAAGGACATGGTCTACATAAGCATGGAAGGAGCTAAGTCTACCTATGATGACGATCCAGATGCTTGTGCAAAGATAATTGACAAGTTTTGGTTGAAGAAGAGTAGAGGTGGTATAAGCAGATGGCCCGACAAACTACATAGGGTGGACTTCAATGATGAATTCAGAGACTTCATCACTGTACTACATCGATTGGTTGGTGCACCTAAGGCTTCATATTTCAAGGACTGGATGTTCTACTTCATTGAGACTCACTCATGGCAAGGATGCAATCAATTGGGCGAGACTCATCAGTGAAACATTTCATCTACCCGAACCTAAGGACATGGTCTACATAAGCATGGAAGGAGCTAAGTCTACCTATGATGATGATCCAGATGCTTGTGCAAAGATAATTGACAAGTTTCTGTTGAAGAGTAGAGGTGGTATAAGCAGATGGCCCGACAAACTACATAGGGTGGACTTCAATGATTAATTTAGAGACTTCATCACTCTACTCCATCGATTGGTTGGTGCACCTGAGGCTTCATATTTCAAGGACTGGATGTTCTACTTCATTGAGACTGTCACTCATGGCAAGGATGCAATCAATTGGGCGAGACTCATCAGCAACAGCATAGATCTACAATTAAGGAGGTTGATGCACACCAGAACATTCTATATGAGCTCCTACGTCATATACTCCCTTGCAAGAAATTATGAGTATCCAGAACTTATGTACACGGGCGTAGTCGGAAGGAGACCCGAAGAGATAAAGGTGCATGAGTGTTATCCGCGGCTTAATCATCCACCAAAACAACACTATAGGAGAGTGAATGATGCATTCGCTATGCATATCACGAGGACGCTTCGAAGTGGATTGCAGCGAAGACTCTCTCCAGAAACACAAGCATTGGTAGAACAACATGGTGCATGGTTCATCTAGTTCCCGAAATTCACCTATACCAGAGTTCAAGGATTTCCTTCTCCTCCCTACATGTTACCGCGCTACCCAACAAATAGAGTGGAGTTACTTGAGGTGGTGAGACAACTGGTGGCATATGTCAAGGCATATAGGCATAAGCATGGAACCAGTGTTTCTTTTTCTATCATGCTTGGAGATTCTATTGAAGTATGCCCTTTCATTCATGTAGCTGAGGATGCCGAGAGAGAGTTGGCACTCCATTCACTCAAGACATTCATGCCTAGGGATTGCTTTGATCCATATGATAACATAAAGGAAATTTTGGGAAAGAAGTATGGACACCAGTGGAAATTAGAAGATTATTGGATGAGCATTCAAGATGATGTAGAAGTGAAGAAGAAGAAGATGTATTCCAGGCTACCTCTCGATTTCATCAAGAAATGCAAGTTGTTCCATGTTGCCGATCAAGTTCAGGATAGCAGCAAATATCTCCAATCAGCCTACACTAAAGAAAACAAGGAAATCAACATCAAGTGGGTTGACATGGAAGTCGTGGATTTGAAGGAATTGATGAAACTAGTTTTGGAATTGATGAAACTGAAAGAACAAAACTTAGCAATGACATTTCACTTAGAAGAAAAAGCAGATGGCAAGGATGAAGCGAGCGCAAGTGGGAGTGCACCTCAACCATCTCACTTAAGAGGATCAAAGAGAAAGGAAGATCGTGGAGAAAAAAAGTCCTCAAGGAAGAAGCATAAATCAAATTCAAGTCATCCTTCCTCCAAGCATGAAGAAAAGTTGAATCAGGGAGAAAGACATGAAGACCAAAGGGTAGAGAAGGAGATGAGTCAAGGAGCAAACGAATCAATGGAATCCACAGTTAACAATGATAAAGGGAAGGAGAAATCGTCACAAGGACAAGAAGATCTCATTAAAGAAATCGAAGGAAATGAAGAAGAGGATAATGATGAGACTACTTCACTGCCTAGAGATGAGCAAATGCATGAAGAAACACAAATTCAAGAAGGAAGATCCTCTATTCCTAAATGGATAAAGGAAAGACTAGCCCAAGAAGTAATAGTAGTGGATGAAGAACCAACATATGATATTGTTGGTGTAAATAAATATTCATTATGGATATTATTACACTTTACTTAAGTTAACTTAGGATAATGCATTTCTTCGTAGTTTGGATTTGAGACACTTAGGGAAGTGTGCACATAGGGATAGAGCTTGTAGGAGAAATTCCACCTTTTGTGGTCTTATTTTGCTGTTACACTCCACATTCGGTGGGTCATCCACCTCTTGTGGAATATTATATTATTTCTCCTACCTAACCCTAGTATTTCTTACCTACCCTTGTTTCTCATTGAGCCACATGTCATGATTGTGTGCTCGTACATCCATATGGCCTTGCCCATATAAACAGGCCTATATTCATTGTATTGGTGAATCCAGTTGATCATTTTCATATTGATGAGAATACAGTTTGTTCTTGTCATTCTTTTGTCTCTATTTTTATACTTTTCATTGTGCCCTTGATCTTAGCAAAATCTCACATGGTATCAAAGCCATTGGGGCTTCATTGATTGGTTTTTGGAGACATCGTGGAAGGCTTCTATTTTCGGATCTGAGGAATTGTGTTTTTTGGAGGCATCTTGGAGCGTTTTCGACCTCACCATTGCATCCGGGAGGCGGTTTCCATAAAAATCGAGTATACATTCAACCTATTTTGGCAAAAATCGATTTTCGGGTGTGGAGGAAATTTTCTGCCCAATTCGGGCGGTACGGTAAGGAATTTTCGGATTTTTTTCCAAAAAAAAAAAATTATTTTTTTTCTGAAAATTATTTTCCAGTTTGAAAAATTTGAAAATTATTTTTGGGATCCGTACCTTCTGCCCAGTCAGCAGCACCCAGTCAACGCCCAGTCAGCATTTTCTTTGGAAATTTTTAGACCCCTCTCCGTTGAGCAGTTTGGATTTTTGGGTCAACTTTGGAGGCCCATAACTTGCTCAATTTTGCTCCTTTTTGGGTGCAATTTTTTTTTTGATTTGGGCTAATTTTTCGTGCTCTTCGCAGTGGTGTGCTTATTTTCTGGTTTTGGTGCACAGGGTTTTCGAAATTTTCAGATTCTCTCAGTTGTATCTGTCCGATCCTCAATTCTGCAATTTCAAAGGCCTCGTTTGAGCTCATATGACCTCCTTTTCAGGTGCTGTTTTTTTTTAATGTGCATGTTTTTTCATCTACTTTCATAATCTATGACCAGATTTCCGAGATTTTAAGTAGAAATTGTACTTTCAGATATTGGTCTTATTTGGCCTATTTGGTACTTGTAAATTGCTTGGATCTTAGTTTAGATCTCTTGCATTATTAGTTTGAGTCTCTTTTGTCCTTATTGAGGCAGTTGTAAAATTGAAATCAGAAGTCCACTTTGCCATTTTTTGCAAGTGGCCCATTGTACATGCACTAAGTATAAAGTGCCAAATCATCACTTTTGGGGGGGTTCTTTGATTGAGTGAATTTGGGGGGGTGTCTTGTGTGATTGTGTCTCTCTTTCCTTGTGCTCTTTCATTTTTGTTGCAATGAGTCCTCATAAATTTCCACCTTTAACTCCACATAATAATGCATCATGGAAAATTAAAGTATGGAGCAAATTAATGGAAAAAGGTCTCACGCATTACATAGATGGAACAATAGCAGCACCACCTGATCCTAAGGCTGATCCTAATGCTCAATTAGAATGGCTCACTAAGAATTGCATGGCTCTTGGAACTTTGCGCAAGTATGTATCAGATGACCTCATCTTTCATATTGAAAAGTGTACTACAATCAAAGATGCTTGGGATATGTTTCAGAAATTGTATGGTCAAGTTGATGAAATCAGAGGTTATAAGATTGACAATGAGCTCACCAACTTGGATCCCAAGAGTTTTGATACAATCCAAGATTATGTCACCAAAGCAAATGAGCTAAGAGCAAAGCTTAAGGATTGTGGAATTGACAAAAAGGATGCTCAGTTGATATTCAACTTGTTGGACAAGCTTGCACCAGAATATGCAGCATTTGTGTCTAGCTTCCAAACTCATCGTTTGACAGTGGGGAGTTCCTATGTTATGCCTTCATTTGATGCTTTCACAGAAATGTTGATATTGGAACAATCTAAGTTGTTGAACATAGGGTTTCTCAAGTCTTCAAAGTCCAAGGCTTTGGTGGCTAATCAAGGGAATCAAGGAAGTCAAGGCAAAGATTCCAACAAGAAGAAGAAGCAATCTAAGTCACAACCACAACAGGAAAAAGGACAATCATCCTCTCCATCACAAGGCGATTTTTCATCCTCTTCCAAGAAGGGGACACCACCTAAGAAGGATAAGCCAACTTGTGCATATTGCAAGAAGTATGGTCATGATGAGCATCGATGCCACACAAAGCAAGTTGATGAGTTAACTAATCTTCTTAAGAAAAACAACATCAACTTGCCATCCGCCTACACAAAGAAGGATTCATCTCCTTCCTCTTCCTCACAGTCTAAGGGAAAAGGGCAAGCATTTGTGGCTACAACAAGTTCTTCACAGCAGTGGATACTTGACTCAGGTGCCTCATATCACATGGGTTCTACAAAGGAGCAGTTTTCTTCATTGGAGCCATCTAAGGTACCTCACATTTACATAGGTGATGATACACAAGTAGAGGTTGAAGGGAAAGGTTCAGTTGACATGGATGATGGAACATTTGAGAATGTTCTCTATGTTCCTAACTTGTCTACCAACCTTCTCTCTATCTACCAAATCACTCACTATGGGAATGGGAAAAAGGTTGAGTTTGCACCAGATTCAGTTGCGGTAAAGGAACTTGATGATGATGCCTTGGTAGCAGTGGGACAAGTTAATGACAACTCAAGGCTTTATTCATTCTCCCACTTTGTGCCAAGTTCACCTTCTAGGGCCTTGCTTACTCATTCAAATTCCGAAAGTAAGCTATGGCATGAGCGGTTTGGTCACCTCAACTACCGCTATCTTCAACAGCTCAGCACTAAAGACATGGTCACAGGTCTACCTCGAATCAGTTTTTCAGAGGGTGCATGTTCAGGTTGTTCCATGGGCAAGCATCCCGAGGAAAAGTTTGATAAGGGGAAAGCTTGGAGAGCTTTGGAAGTTCTTCAACTTGTTCACAGCGATGTAGCAGGTCCATTTCCAGCACCTTCATTTAGTAAGGCCCGCTATGTCCTCACCTTCATTGATGACTACTCCCGCTTCACTTGGGTCTACTTTCTTATTCATAAGAGTGAAGTATTTGACAAATTTCAGGACTTCAAGACTCGTGTGGAGAAGCAATCCAGGAAAGTGGTGAAGATTCTTCGTACAGATAATGGAAGGGAATATGTGAACAAGAGACTTGAGGATTTTTGTACATTTGAGGGGATTGATCTTCAGCATTCTGTAGCATACACTCCACAGCAGAACAGAGTTGCAGAACGCAAGAATAGATCTCTCAAAGAAATGGCTAGCTGTATGATTCATGCACGTTCTCTTGATCCCGCTTTTTGGGCCGAGGCTATCAGTTGTGCCACACACATCCAGAATCGGGTTCCTCACAAAGCTTTGCAAGGTATTACTCCTTTTGAAGCTTGGGCTGGTAGGAAACCGATTGTGAGACATTTCAGAGTCTTTGGGTGTCCAGCATGGGCTCGCATACCTCCGTAGAAACGCAAGGCATTGGAACCACAGAGTCGACCTTGCATATTTGTTGGATATCCTAAGGGTGTTAAGGCATATAGATTGATGGATCCTGAGACACATGACGTGTTCATTGAGAGGAGTGTTCACTTTGAGGAAAGCTCTCCTAGCTTAGCCTCTCTACCTCCTCCACCTTACTCCATTGTGGATAGTGATGTTAGTGATTAAGATGATGAGACTCCTTCAACTCCGACTCGCAGGGTTACACCTCCGCAGGGTCCACTTGCAGTTGAGGAGCCTCGTTCTCCACCTCCCCCCAGACCTCGTTGGGCTCAACAGACACTTGAGTCTGCGGGTTCTCTTGTTGGGGATCCTTCAGATACACGGAGAACTCGATCACAACATCAGGATCTTCCACATGCATTCATTGCTACTGCTTCCTATCCACAAACATTTCGGGAAGCATCAGGGGTTCCTGAGTGGGACCAAGCTATGGAGGAAGAGTATAGTTCCTTGATGAGGAACAACACATGGGATTTAGTCCATCTCCCTAAGGGGAGAAAGATGGTTCGATGTAAGTGGATCTATCAGACCAAGTATGCTGCAGATGGTAGTGTGGATAAGTATAAGGCTCGGCTTGTTGCGAAAGGTTTCTCTCAGGTTGTAGGTATTGACTATACTGAGACCTTTGCGCCCGTAGCCAAGATGAACTCCATTCGCTTGACACTTGCTATTGTTGCAGCTCATGGTTGGGTTGTACATCAGATGAATGTGAAGAGTGCTTTTCTTCATGGTGACCTTGATGAGGAGATTTATATGGAGCAGCCGCAGGGTTTCATCCAGGATACTTCCTTGGTTTGCAGACTAAGGAAATCTCTCTATGGCCTTAAGCAGGCCCCCAGGGCTTGGTATGCCAAGATGGATTCCTTTCTTCTCTCAGCAAGGTTCACTAAGTGTCATTCTGATCCGAATGTCTATATTTTGCGACAGGATGACTCTCACTTGATACTTGTGCTCTATGTTGATGATTTGATCATTACAGGGAGTACCGCATCCATCATTAGCAGGGTCAAATCTGCTTTGCATGACAAATTTGCTATGACTGACTTGGGTCTTTTGCACTACTTTCTCGGGATAGAGATTTCACAGTCACCTTCCGAGATTACACTATCGCAGCCCAAGTATGCTCTTGATCTACTTGCACGCTTTCATATGGCTGATTGTAAGCCTGCACCGACTCCCTTTCTTTCCGGAGTCAAGCTTGAGGCTCAGTGTTCTTCTCCACCAGTTGATGCCACTTTGTATCGTCAGCTTGTGGGTAGTCTCATCTACTTGACCCATACACGCCCTGATATTTCATTTGCAGTTGGCATGGTTTCCCGCTTCATGCAAGAACCACATGAGCTTCATTGGAAAGCCGCCAAACGCATCCTTCATTACATCCAAGGTACACATCACTATGGGATTCACTATGTAGTAGGCACAGGACTTCGCTTGGTTGGTTACACAGACTCTGATTGGGCTGGCGATCTTGATGATCGTAAGTCTACTTCTGGTTACAGTTTTCACCTTGGTTCAGGCCCCATTTGTTGGCAGAGCAAGAAGCAGCATGCTATTGCTCTTTCTTCGACTAAGGTTGAGTATCGAGGCTCTATTAATGCAGCGACTGAGACCATTTGGCTTCAGCAGATTCTCACAGAGTTTGGGTTCACCACTCCGCGACCGACAGTTCTACATTGCGACAATCAGAGTGCTATTGCTATCTCGAAGAACCCGGTCCAGCATCAGCGGACCAAAAACATCGAGATCCATATGCACTATATCCGAGAGTTGATTCAGGAGCAGGTCATTGATTTGCAGTATTGTCCTACAGCGGAGCAGGTTGCAGACATATTCACCAAACCTTTCACCGAGAGTAAGTTCCAGCAGTTGCGAGCTCTCTTGGGGGTGCGGGATGTGTCATTAGGGGGGGTTAGCTGACTTCTCCTTCCTCTCTTATGGGGGGGACTTTTTCCTCTTTGAGGTTTTGTCCTTCTTTGAGAGTCTTTTGTACTTTCATCTCTCTTTTGGGGGGGAGTTTTTTCCCACTAGGTTTTCTCCTTTTCTCCGTTTGTGAGAGATTGCATTGCATGGTTTTTCTTGCATTTGCATATTGTACATGGGTACCTATCATGGCCTAGTAGTCGGGACCCATCTTGCATTGTTGACTTGAGTCTTCATTCCCCTAAGTTGCACTTAAGGGGGGTGTTGGTGTAAATAAATATTCATTATGGATATTATTACACTTTACTTAAGTTAACTTAGGATAATGCATTTCTTCGTAGTTTGGATTTGAGACACTTAGGGAAGTGTGCACATAGGGATAGAGCTTGTAGGAGAAATTCCACCTTTTGTGGTCTTATTTTGTTGTTACACTCCACATTCGGTGGGTCATCCACCTCTTGTGGAATATTATAT
This sequence comes from Cryptomeria japonica, assembly GCF_030272615.1. Classification (NCBI taxonomy): domain Eukaryota; kingdom Viridiplantae; phylum Streptophyta; class Pinopsida; order Cupressales; family Cupressaceae; genus Cryptomeria; species Cryptomeria japonica. Next base: position 948,348,043 of record NC_081407.1, on the reverse strand, counting down.
TATTTCTCCTACCTACCCCTAATATTTCTTACCTACCCTTGTTTCTCATTGAGCCACATGTCATGATTGTGTGCTCGTACATCCATATGGCCTTGCCTATATAAGCAGGCCTATATTCATTGTATTGGTGAATCCAGTTGATCATTCTCATATTGATGAGAATACAGTTTGTTCTTGTCATTCTTTTGTCTCTATTTTTATACTTTTCATTGTGCCCTTGATCTTGGCAAAATATAGCAAGCCTTCTAAACTACACTCGAGAGGCCACTGAGAAGAGGAAAGCTACAAAGATGTCCAAGGTGATTAGAGATGATTCAGGATCAAGGAAGTTGCAAATAGCTACTCCAAAAGTTGATAAGTATGAAGGTGAGATCACAGCAGATGAGTATGATATGGAGACTATTGGTTTGGGTCCACTCACCTCCGAGCAAGCTATAGGTGATGCAACTGATTCATTTAAGACAATTAATGACATGTTGAGAGCTGAAATAGAAAAGAATAGAAGATTAGAAAAGGAGATAAGTGCATGGAGGAACTATGTCCAACAATTTCAGCAACCATTGGGACATTAGAATCCAGCAACTACACTGCCACCCTTGCTTCCTATGGAGTCAGTTGATCATATGGAGAAGATGAGGAACTCCGCACAATTGATGGATACATGGATAGAAAATTCATATAACAGAATCAGCAAGTTCATGAAAGGCATAATGAAGACACTCGATACAGTCATAAAGGTCCTTGGGAGAACTCATGTCCTCATAGAAGCCTTCGAAGCATTTGCTTATGCTAGAGATGTCATCATTCCAGTATTACAAGTAATAAGAAAAACACCCAAGGAGGTCCTATCAAGAGAGAAGATAAGAAGAGAAGGATCTACCCCCAGTTTTCTACAATGGAGCAGTCTACTTCGCACAAAGAATATCATTGTTTAGGAGATTGGAAACAGATGCAGTCAAGTCCAAGATGATATGCACCAAATTCATGATAAGATAGTAGAAGTAGCACAAATTGTTTTGGAAAGGAAGATAGATCCTGGGACAATTATAAAAGCTAGAGAGTTGGAGGAAAGAATAAGAGTTATCTTCCATGGAACTGATGGAATGAGCACCAAAGGACAATTCGATGATATGCTTGAGTTCGTGGTATTAGCCAGCAAGACTCAAGAACTCAAACCTGAATGGGAGAATGCCATCGTCAAAGCTTTTGATGAGGTCACACACATGGAAAAACCATTGAAGTCTCTACTTGAGATCCCAATGATAGAGATAGAAGGCATAGTGACCAAATTCATTGAATATGCCAAAAAGGAACGAGAGAAAAGAAACAAGATTCTAGAAGACAGTTTGTTATGATCCTACTTGGCAATTCGTTTTCTCATTGGAGGATGCTTCCTCGATTTCTTTATCAATGCATGCTATTTTCTCATTGGTTGTTTCCATGATGATGTTTATCTAGATAGGGTTTCATTTGTATCAAACTCTAATTAGGGTTTAAGTGGCAAAATCTTGACCCTTGATCTTTATTCAATCTAGGCCCTTCATTGTATTTGGGAGTATTATATAAACTTCACTCATTTCATTTGTAAAAGGTTAATAGGGATTTTGATTAAAAAATTAGTAAGCAAGAGAGAGATTAGATATTAGAGATAGAATTCAAGAGTGATAAGAGGACTTGAAGAATTGTTGTTCTTTGGCTTTTTGGATTAATAAAACATTGAAATTATAGTGTTTCTATTCAATCTTTGAAGCTTATTGCATAATTCTTTATCCTCTCAAATCAATCTTTGATATTTGTTTAAGTATTTAGATTGAATGATGGAATGTTGTACTTGATGTATTGTGAAACTCATAATCCATACCACTAGCCTCTTGCTGATTGTAAGTGCACCTTGTGTGGTCAGCTGGAATCGTTGAAAGTGCTTAAGTTCAATTGTTGCTCAATCATAGTTATGCATTCAACCGATGGTGTCTGTGTTTAGTAACGATTTGAAAATCTCTAAACATCCTTAGAAGATTGCACTAGTTTTGGTGGAGTTGTTCTTGTATGGCGATTCTAAGACTAGTAGAGTTTCACTGATGTCGTCCTCATCCATTCATTCCTAGGATAGATTAAAACTTCTCTTTTGCTATTTTTTGACAAACATTCAATAGTATTAGGAAGCAACTTCACCGCATATCATCCGCAAAGTGCTTCTTGAAATCTCTCCTTGTGTAAAAGGCCCCTTGATGAAACAGTATTCACAACGACCAACTATGCTTATCCACACGTCGTGACCCGACATACCAAAACCTTGGAGTTGACTCAAATGATCCTTAAGCCAATCTTCAACATTTGAGAAACTTTGTTCAAGAGAGGATAAGATACTTTTGGGTATTTTATTTTGTGTTTGCATGTGCGTAAAAAACAAATCAACAATATCTAAATTGGATTACCATGCCTCATGACAATTTGCTCATAAATAAATCTCATCGTACTCACGGTCGTGTTTTCCGACAGTGCTCTTGCCTCTACCCACTTTGTTAGGTACTTTCTCATTGTGACTGTATTTGCACCAATGTAGTTGGCTGACCTTTAGTGGACCAATGAAGTCCAATCCTCACCTCTCAAAGATCTCCTAAGATTGCGAAGGGAACAATGGCATTTTGAATTTGTACTACCTAATCCTGAAAAATCAGGTTGAACTTCTAGGAACAGGTTCTAAACATATTCTTTTGCCTAAATATCAGTTTGTGGCTCCGTGAGATATCTATGGCAGTTTGTTTTCGATAGTTTACTGCAATTATTCATGGTTTTTCCCTAATTTCACAAATACCTTCCAAATTCAACTAAGAAAAAGGATAACCATTTCCAAACGGTGAATCCAATCAAAATTTTAGCCCTTTCCTTATTTGGATTGTAGCTAGATCTATTGGGTTCACTCCCCTTTCAATGTATTGGGTTAATTTGGTTGATTTAGTAGATTTATTATCTTAAAACCTACTTCTTGATTTTCACTCAATATATTTTGGTGAACCCGACACCTTTCATGCTTGTTTCTGATTTATTGTCTCAGATCTGATTTGTATGCACTTTAAGATTAAATTTTTGCACTCATAGATCTTATTTGCAATTGACTTACATAGATTTAGAGGTTAAAATCACAAAAACCCGAATTTATTATTCTAAAATTGACTTGTCATAAATTTTCAATTGTGTTTTCAAATTTGATTGTTATGACATGTTATGTTCAGATTTAGACGCATTTAATATTCAAAATCATAATTCAAATTGCTTAATTAATTGGTTAATCAATCATTTTTACAACAAATTGCATTGTTTAATCATAGTTGTCAATTTTTGCATCCAATTTTCCCTCCTTTGTGCATGAGTTTTGTTACCATTAGTCCTACATACAATATTTCGGTGAGAAGTTGTAGACTTATGGCTTCCAAAGGTTTAAACACTAAGGATATGAAGCCTTAGTTGGAATCGAAGCGCCCATTAATTCTACATCCAGTAAGAGGAAGTCTCTGGGCTCAAAGTTTCTGCGGGCAGCGCACAAATACCAGGTGAACACAAGCATTCCGGCCATGTTCTTGGCTATTTGCATTCGGATGGGTGTGTGCAAACCCAGAACGAAGAAGGTCTGTCAAATGGTTTCAAGCATTCTTTTTTGGGGGAAATTGATACGGTCTTGGACAACATAGACAACCAGAATTGAATTCCGTTGGCCCATCAATATTACATGGCCCGTGATGCATGGGGGGAGACAAGGAAATTCTGCATTCTACAGAACATGGAGCTAGAGAAATATAATCAAGGTTGGGCAGAGAGAAATAGAAATTTGAGCTTCATTTTGTTTGTGACGGGCAGCCTGGCAAGGTCGGAGGGCTTCGACTTGGGAAAGTATGTGCAGGAGGAAGGCCTGCAGGGTAGGTAGGATATTGGGGTGGATGAGAATGGTGTGATGGCGGAAGGCAATGACTGGGGTCTGGAGCGTGGGGAGCTGTGGATTCCAAATTATATGAGGCTGGTGGAGGAAATTGTGGTTGGTGAGGCTCATGTGGATTGCGGCAAAGACTGCCCTGTTGTAGCTCAGGCCCTTGCTGCTCAGAAGGTCTACGAAAGCATCCCAAGCTCCTCAGACAATGAATGATGGTGCCCCTTTCCAAAAGATTTTTTGTGTTTTCAAATACTTTTCTGGTTTTTTTAGTACTGTTTTGTAATTGCAGATAGATAATACAGTGTCGACAGGGTGTACGTCTCTGTGCTCAGATTTTGTACTCCTGGCCAGAGTTGGTATATAGTTAGTCGGTTTTTTGTTGTGTCTCTGAAACTGGAAATATTTTAGTTTTTTGAAGGAGGAATCGGTATATTGACACCTCTTGGATGTAAAATCTTTACTATTAATACAGGTGCTGGCCTATCCAACTATTTACTTACTAAAAAAAAATATTTCGGTGAAAAGTTGTAGACTTAAGGCTTCCCAAGGTTTAAACACTAAGGATATGGAGCCTTAGTTGGATAACTTGTTCCATGTGAATGTTGGTGCTTCCTCTAATCCAACAAATGACATCATTTACCCCATTCTCCTTATACTTCTCATGATGTGAATGAATCACTAACTAGGGTTACTATTGAGCAATTGGAGAAGATTGACAATGAATTTGAAAATTTTCAACAATACCCAAAAAGTGAAGCAATCCCCTTGATTGAAGGATTAAAAAGAATGGTGCAAAGTGATAAGATAGGTGTGGATTTGTTGCATGGCCTTGCTCATATTGTTGACACTAATATTGTGCCAATCAAAAGTTGTGCCGAAGTCCTTGGTTACTTTGAACCCACTAGTCAAGTTAACCATTCCATTCCTATGCCTACATCCTTGCCTAGTGTGCCTACATTTACATCTTCTATCATGATTACTTCCAAACGAAATGTTAATTCTACACATGTTAGTCATGGGGGCAATCATATTAATTAATATTCTTACATACCTCCTTCCATGAATGTTCCATTTGTTTCTCAACCATCTCCTATAACAACATACCCCTATGTTCCACCTCCTTATTCTCAACCTCCACCTACATACAACGTTACTCCTCCATCACAATCCAATATGTCCAATTTCAATCCATCCACCAAAGCAACCATCAATAACTTAGCCCAAATTGTTACATCCTTACAACATCAATTGGCTTCCATAACTTAATCTAAGTTCAATGTTCCCACATTTGATGTAGCGAGCCCACTATTCGATGATATTGTCTGTGCGGTTCCCCCTAAACATATAGAAGTTCCTCAATTGGAGTTGTATAATGGCAAAGGAGACCCTTTGACTCATGTGAAGACATTTCAAACTTTGTGAAGTGATTTTGCTCATGACCAAAGACTTATGGCTAAATTGTTTACTAGGACCTTTAGAGATAAAACCTTGCAATGGTATTGTTCTTTGTCTCTTTATTCTATTACTTCATTTCAACAATTGGCTAATGCTTTCATTCAACATTTTCAAAATAACATTGGTCCTAAGATTACTTTGACTGATTTGATTCATTGTAAGCAAGGAGTTAAAGAAAAAGTGACGGATTTTATTGGTAGATATACACATTTGCATTCTCAAATTGCTTATCCAATGCCTGATCATGATGTTCAAAAATTTTTACTACTAATTTACAAAAAGACATTAGAGATAAGCTTCTATTTTTTAAGTTTACTTCTTTTACACAATTGTGTGCAGTGCTTCATAATTATCAACTTCAAATGAATCAATTCGAATCATCCTCTTCAATGGCTCCAGTTAATAAGAATGAGTACTCAACAATCGTCTACGAAGATCAAACCCAACAAAGGTTTCATCAAGATTCAAGTGGCAACCACGACATCAGGTATGGCCCCTTTATCCAAATACTTTAGAAAAGAATTTACTCCTCTTCTGAGTCTTTGCATAGTATAATGTTGAGGTTAATAAAAGCTAATGTGTTGCAACTTCCTCCCATCAAGCCAATTGACAATTCCAAACCATTGCCACCTTACCAACGTTTGTCAATATCATTGTCAATTTAGCCATGATATTGAGAAGTGTTACAAGTTGAGAAATAAGATCCAAAAATCCATTGATAACAATACTATATCCATAGTTGGTGTCAATGACAAAGAGAATAAATCCGAAGCTCCTCGTAATCAAAACCTCCAAATCTTTACCAATTCATTGCCTTCTCATTCTACCAATGTTGTTGAGTTCGAGTCCCTTGATTTTTCTCCTAATGACCTTGGTATGCAATCTAATTATGTTGTGAATCTCACCTCCAAACCTACACCTCCAAAAGATTTGTGCATTACTTTTGATCCTAATGAGACTATTGTTGCACTTGATGGCCCATTATATATCACTGCAAAGATCAAAGACAAACTCTCACAAGGAGTTCTCATCGATCCAGTGTGTATGGTGAATGTGATTACCGAAGAATATATTTATATTTTACAATTGCATCGTTACATATGATAAATTTGATGTTATAGTCAAGGTGTATGATGGTTTCTCTTGCCCTACTATTGGTTCTATTATTCTTCCTGTTGAGGTTGGTATTAAGTGCTTAGAGGTCACCTTTGCTATTATTCCCACATCGGATCAATTTCGTGTGAAGTTGGGACATCCTTGGCTCTCTATGATGTCCCCATCTAAACAATCAAAATATGATAATGCCACTCTAAAATAGAATAGTAATAAATAATAATACAATCAGTTGTGTTTCCTTGTGTGTTTTGTGGCTTTTTCATGGAATCTATGGACAATGCGTTTTTGCATTGTCCATTTGCTTCGGATTGCTGGTATTGGCTGTTTGGTAAGCTTGGATGGTCCTCTGCCATTTGTTCTAATTTATTATCTCATTTTTTGGCTTGGCCTTTGTTGTATTCGACTTCATTTTACTCCTGTCTCTGGATTGTTGCTCCGTCTATTGTTATTTGGAATATCTGGCTTGAGAGGAACTCTAGGATTTTCAAGCATAAATCTGCTTCATTGATGGATGTACTAGGTAGGATTCAATCTTCCATTTCTGAAATGGTGCTTTCCTATATTTATAAAAATTTGGATCATTTGTGTTCCTTTTCCCACTGGGATAATTGGGTGACATGGAGTTGGGAGGCTCTTCGAGTCATTCCCTCTCGGGGGGTTGTATCATTAGGTTAGTCTTCTGTTGTCAAGCGTAGGCTTGCTAAATGGTCCCCTCCTCCGCAATTCTCTTTTAAATTAAATTTTGATGGGGCTGCCAAGGGCAATCCGAGCAAATCTGGGATTGGAGCTGTCCTTTTTTATCATAATGCAAAGATTGTCAAAGCTGCTTGTAAATATATTGGTTTTGGTTCTAACAATTCTGCAGAATTCTATGCTTTATCATTCGGTTTAGATTTAGCTATTTCTTTGAACATTAAGGATATTGTCATTGAAGGGGATTCTATGTTGGTTTTTCATTCGGTTTCCAATAAGAAATGTGCCCCCTGGCACTTACAATACCTTTTAGACCGAATTCTTGCTCAATTAAAGTGTTTTAGTTCCTTTACCATTTCTCATAGGGAAATTAATTGTATTGCTGATTTTCTTGCTAATAAGGCAGCAGTTGAGGGCTTGGAATATTTGGAAGTCTCCCCTACGGATATTCCCTCTTCTTGCATTAGCATTTTATTTTAGTCTTCTGTGATCGATATTTCTTGATTATTCTGTTAATTTATGGGCTTGGGGGCCTCAAGTTTGAAGTGGTCTGGCATGTGTTTTCTTGTTTTTTGTAGGTGTGTAATCTGAGCTTAGACCGTTTATTTCATTCTTTAGGATTGGTGGTGTCCTCTCTGTAAGTTGGCGGTCTGATGCTTTCATCACACACCCTGTTCGCCGTGAATGTTCTTGTATGTATTACATTAGGGAGGGTGTTGTCCATTTGTTTATCTTGTGGTAACACTTTTGCCGATGGCATACATGTTAAGTATTTTCTCTACGAATGGTGGTGGTGATGTAGTTTTATCCGTGCGGTATGTCTCTTTCATGTTTCCTTTGTCAGTCAGATCGGGTTTATCTGGTTACTTATTGGATTATGATGTTCTCACACACTCTTTTTCCCATTCGGTTATTCTGTAATCATTACTAATCTTTGGCATTGCTTATTATCATGGAATGTACCTTGGGTGATTGGTTTTGGTAATTATGTATGTTTGTGCTCGTTATCTTGGTTGCTGATCATTTCTTTGGATCGTGGGCTTGGTAATTATGTTCAGGCGAGTTGGCTTTGTCACCTTCTATAAGATTTTGTGCTTCGCTGCAAGTTGTAGCTGTTATGATGTCTTCTCTCACTTGTTTTGGGTTATATACGGGTTTGCTATTTCTCTAAGTTACCGGTTCTTGTGGTTTAGGCCTGGGTCCGAGTCCTGGTTCGTGCCCGGTCCTGGTCCGGCCTGGGTTCGACCTGGGTTCCACTCGGGTCCTTCCTTGGTGGCTGGGTTCCCTGTGGGTCCTGTGTTAGGACCCACAGGGAACCCAGCCACCTGGGAAGGACCCGGGTGGAACCCAGGTCGAACCCAGGAGGACCTGGGTGAACCCAGGCCCGTGGGTGAACCCTCCTGGGTTCCACTCGAGTCCTGGTTCGTGCCCGGTCCTGGTTCGGCCTGGGTTCGACCTGGGTTCCACTCGAGTCCTTCCCAGGTGGCTGGGTTCCCTGTGGGTCCTGTGTTAGGACCCACAGGGAACCCAGCCACCTGGGAAGGACCCGGGTGGAACCCAGGTCGAACCCAGGAGGACCTGGGTGAACCCAGGCCCGTGGGTTCCCAAAAACGGGGCCCACAGGTCTAAAAACAATAAAAACCAATAAAAAAGTACTTAAAAAAATAGTTAATTAATAATTAAACCCTAATTCGCCCCTTTATGATGCATTTCATGCATCAAAACATTCATTCAACTCATTCTATTTGCATTTTTGAAGATTTTTTCTCTAAAGCCGTGTTTCTTAGTTTTTGCATTTTTCTTCAAAGGTAGAGACTATGAAGATGTGAGACACGCATAAAAGGCATAGGAATCACTGGAGAAGGAAGATTTAGTCATCAAAGGTGAGTGAATCTGATTTTTTTACAAGTTTTTAAGAATTTTTTTAAGTTTTTTTCTAATTTTTTAATTTTTTTTTAAAGTTTTTCTAAAAAATTTTAAATAAGTTTTGTATATTTTTTTACACTTTGTATGCATAGTATGGGGTTATAATGCCAAAATTTTATCAATTTTTTTTAATAATGTTGTGTTTTCTCTTTTTATTTTAGGTGCATTATTCATATAATCATACATAATGGCTGAAATTGGAAGTGCAAGTGCAAGCTCTAGTTCAATTGCCCATGCCCGAACTGAAAATAACCCCTTTAAAATTGATCAAGATTCACCATTTTGGCATTATACAACAATGATCAAGCAAGTGTCTGGTGGTGGGGGTTTTGTTTGGAAGTGTAACCATTGTGGCACTGAGTATACCAGCTCATACTATCGAGTGAAAGGCCACCTTTGTTTCATCCCCGGGCGTGGAATAAAATTTTGTAAGGGATCAGATGGCAAGGGGCTGCCAAAAGTTCTAGTTTTGGAATATATTAGAGAACAAGAGGAAGCTGATAGGAGAAGTGGCAAAGCAAAGACTGGTCATCCTCTTGTCCAGTCAAGCTCGAAGACTACGAGGCCTTCTAGTAGTATTGGCTCCACAAGACTAGCTGGATCGCATCCTTTCATGCCAAAACCACCAGTTGCTCCACTAGAGAATCAAAATGTTGTGGCTTCACGGAAAAGAGGGCCATTGGATACTGCCTTCAAAAATGAAATGAGAGAGATTGCAGATCAGAGCATTGGGCGTTGCATTTATGGCAATGGGCTTCCTTTCAACCTTGTTGGATCACCTTACTTTCGGGACATGGTACATACCCTTTGCAACACACCTTCTGATTATGTTTGTCCAGGGTATGAAAACGTGAGAACCACCTTATTGGCAAAGGAGAAAGCATCCGTAGAGTCACAGTTGAAAATCATCAAAGATACATGGCCGGAAACAGGTTTGACCATCGTTTCTGATGGATGGAAAGATTGTAAAAATAGGCCATTGATCAATGTTATAGCAATGTGCCCTAAAGGGGCAATGTTTTTGAAAGCGGTGGATTGTGAGGGGCAAGTGAAAGATGCAAGTTTCATTGCCAATATCCTCATAGAATGCATTGACATGGTGGGGCCTCAAAATGTTGTCCAAGTCATAACGGACAATGCTAAAAATTGTAGGGCAGCGGGGACTATAGTGGAGGCTACATACGGTCACATCTTTTGGACACCATGTGCAGTCCACTCACTCAATTTAATCATGCAAAAGATTGGCACACAAATTGATTGGGTGAAAAAACTGTACGAGGGCGAGGAGATTCAAATGTTTGTGACTAATCATCATATGTCACAAGCCATTTTTAGGACCTTCTCCAAGTTGGAGTTGTTGAAGGTAATTACTAATTTTATTTTTAATTTTATTTTTTAATTTTTAATTTTTTAATTTTTTATAATTGATATATGTTGTGTATTTTTTTATGTCATGTTAGGTAGCTGAAACACGATTTGCATCTCACACACTCGTCTTAAGACGACTTGTGAAGGTGCGAGAGGGCTTGAGTTCTATGGTCATCAACGGATTGTGGAGTGTATGGAAGCAGGCCCAAACAGAAAGAGCTCTAAAAGTAAGAGCATTGATCCTTAGTGAGAAATGGTGGGATGATGTGGAATATGTTTTGAATTTCACTAAGCCCATCATGAGCATGATTAGGTATGCTGATACTAATCGCCCATGTTTGGATGAGATTTATGACGGCATGAATTGCATGGTGGAGAAAATAAGAGAAGTAATAAAAAGAAAAGTAAATGACCCAACGGAAACATTTTTCAAAGTTGTGCAGAATATTATTGTTGACCGTTGGAACAAGATGACCAATCCCTTACATCTCTTGGCATTTGCTTTGACACCAAAATTTTATAGTGCAGAGATGCTTGCAACACCAAGGAGGGTACCACCATATAGAGATGCAGAGGTTGCTTCTGGCTATAGAGTTGCCTTTAAAAAGATATATCAAGATGAGGAGACAAGAAATGTTGTCATGAAGGAGTTTGGCCAATTTGTATCCACAAAAAATCATGATGTCGTAGCTCTCAAAGCTATATATGGGATGGATGCTGATGAGTGGTGGTATGTACATGGTCAAAGCTCCGTTTACTTGCAGCCTCTTGCAATTAAACTTCTCTCCCAAGTATGTATCTTTTTATTTTTTATAGTTTTCCAATTCCATTTGATGCTATCATATTTTTATTTTATAATTTATAAATTTCTAATAATGTTTTAACTTTTAACAGGTTGCAAGTTCTTCTTCAGCTGAGCGGAATTGGAGTACATACTCCTTCATCCACTCAGTCAAACGTAATCGTTTGGGTGCAAAGAGAGCTGAGGATTTGGTCTACGTACACTCCAACCTTCGTTTGTTGTCACATAAGGACCTTGAATATAATGTGGGTGCAACAAGGAATTGGGATCTAGCCCCTGAGTGTGCTGATTTAGATGCTACAGTTGCACAACTTGCCCAAGTCTCTATAGATGAGGCAGCTATGGAACTTGAGAGAGACTTGGCTAGTGGGTGTGACATTCCATTCGATAGTGGTTCAATTGATGCTGGATTTGAACCACTTGATGACCTTGGGCTTGGGTTGGATGGTTCAGATGAAGATGAATATGGAATTTAAATCCCATAGATGGCTTGTAATTTGAATTTTTATTGTGTCATGACATATTCACATTTTGAAACTTGAATCAGTTGAAACTTGAAACTTGAATATTATCTTTTTTGCAAATTATGAATATGATATTAGACTTTAGTTATTAGTTTACTGATAACATTTGCGATATATGGATATTTATTGGCATTGGCAATTATGGATTTATGATTTATGTATGGAAAGTCACATTGTATATTTTATTTTTGTATGGATTGTATATATTGAAGATATATATAATATATGTGTATATATATAAATTTATAATTAATATATGTATATATGTACGGACGAACCCGTACCCGTACCCAAGAAAGAAAAAAAATTTGCCGAACCCGCGAATCCGAACCCAAATCCAAACCCGAACCGGTAACTTAGCTATTTCTCTATTCTTATCGTTTTTTCCTCTTAGAGATTCCTGCTGGTGGTTGTCTTTCTCATATATGTTTAAGATGAGGATTGTGGGTGGGAGTGCAATCTGCTTCATGCGGATGACTTTATTGAGGCTTGGAAGGTGGTGGTTGTCCTTTGGAACTTGGAAATTGCAGGTGTTACGGTATATGCGGTGGTTTCTTGTCTTTCTTTTGCTTGCTTGGCTCTTCTTATGGGTGATCTTTTGGCTTGGCCTCATTTTGGTTCCATCAGGATTCCAGCATCCTGTTCTCCTTCTTCTTTGGGTTATTCTCTGTTTGATCACGGTTCTCATTATGGCATGCTCACTTGCAGTGGTTTCATTTCTTATTTTCTGTCTCATACTAATAAATGGTTTTGAGAATTGTTCTGTGTAGCCAGGGGTGGTTCATGGATGTTCTTTTTTGGTTGTTCTAAAGCTGTAATTGGCTGTTGTTCTTCACAGTGATCTAAAAGGATGATTATGCTGTTGATATCTTTATGTATGCCTTTTATGGCAGCTTCTTTTGTATCTAATAGAATGATTATGTAATATGGGGAGGGGTTTTTGGATTGTGCCCAAGAGGCCTCATTGTATTGGGTAGGTAGGACTTGTGTTTTTTGGAGCAATACTGAAGGGTTTTCTTACTGGTTCTTTCCCTTCAGTGCTCATTGAACCAGACACCATGTAAAAGATTAAAAATATTAATATAATTTAGTGGTATATCCACTTTTATCAATATATATATATATATAACCAAATAAATGAATAGAATGAAAAAAATAAATCTTAATAATAATAATAACAAGATTTAATATATAATTTATAATTAATTTCATATTTATCAAATAATAATATAAATTTTACAATATTATATTATTGACAAAATAACAATATAAATATTATAATAACACACTATTGCAAAAATAATAAAATTTTGTATTTTCCCTGAGACAGCATCTGAGACCCACCAGGTTGCTTCAGCTTGTAAGAAATTGTTCACCAATGAAATATTTAATGAAAACCTTAAAACTAATTCCATTTCTCCTTAGGTGATATGATTATAAGACCAAATCTTCAGCAGAAAAACCACAAAGGATGTCAGAGAGAAGTGTCAAATTTGGTTCCCTTAAATTTGCAAGGGACAATATAATGTGTTACGTCAGCCATCAGATAGAAGAAAGAGTATCAATGATAAATTAATTTGTGCGTCGATATTATTATGGCATCAACTATAATACTATTGTATAATTTGTGGAAAGGCACAAGAAATATTCTATAGATGGAATTCATAACTGCGATAACAAGGTGATTGTTTGGCATAACAAATCGGAACTAAGGTAGATAGTGGACACGTCTCTTGGAGACAAGGCATCCTATGGTAAGGTCTAACGAGGCACTCATTATTATTCCATTGGGATCAAGGTGTGTATCTCTTTAGATATATCACGGGGGATAGCTCAGACTAAGCAAGGGACTTCAAGTTTAGGATCGGATTGGTACAATAGTAGTTCTTGTATTTATTCAGATCTGCTCTATCGGGTCAGGGCCAGTAACAACATCAGATTAGTGCTGCAAGGTTCTACATCCATATTTGACTAGCAACTATATCGCTAAAGCAATAATACAGATCCAACATTGCATGGGTTAAGAGATCCTAGTAGAGACTGCAATCGATATGGCTAAAGCAATATCGCATTATATCTCAGTGCGTATTTACATTGCTATACTTGATATAATATGTGATCATTACATTAAGTACAAATACCTCAATTCATTGAGGAACACACTTAATTATATTAATCAGAGTTAGGAGAGAGGATGCGTGGTTTCAAGAATATAAACATATGTACAAGGAAACATTAATAGGAAGATAGACGGCAGATTTAGTAAAGAACTTTAGGAATGACAGATTATAAAGAGGAATTAGTGAAGGAGTTTATGATAGACTTATGCGGAAATTGCAGTCCGATTTGTGGCAAATTTAAGGTAGCCTTAAAGGAGAATTATTTCAGTTTTAGAAGGGAGTGACCAATAGCAGTTTCAAGCAATGTATAATATTACGGCATATCTCTCAAAAATACAAATCAGTGAAAGCTATCAAGATAAGTCTATTTTTCTGAATTATTCTTAAAAATTTAAATTAAATATCATAATGAAATGTCTTCATTTTGGGTAAATTTTATATTCCAATTCTAACTTTAAGATTGAATGGTGTCTCAAGATTAAATTAAGTGAAATCCCAAATAGGGTCATTACACTCTCTTCCATGAGATGTATGAGCTTGTTGAGATTAATCATGAGTTATCTTCACATTTTTCAAAAGCATTAATCCTAGCTCCTAGTGACAAACAAAGTAACTCATCATTAGAGCATGGTCCTTGTTTGGAACTTGCAGTAGCTCCATCTATCATGCTCGAAGTGGCTCCTCTTGCATCTTGTCCACCATCCCTAAATGATGTTCAACAAGATTGGGAGGCAAATGATTTGCTTGACTAGCTTCATTCGTGTCATGGATTCTCTTTTGTGTGTTTGCTTGTTCGTAATGTGCTTCTCCCATGATGTGTTGCTTGACATTTTTTGTGTTATGCTAGGTTCTCTTTGGATGACCCTTGTTACTCCATTGGTGCAAGGTAATAAAGAGGCCGAATCTGTTGTGACATTCTTCTATTTGTATCTCAATTCTTCTATATGTTGTCCCTTGTGTCGTCTACTTGAGGACAGTGCAAAGTGTTGAGATCTCTTTTTGGTCTCTTACATGTTGACTCAAAAAGACACGTGTGCTCTTCTTCCATTGTGTTTGTAGTTCCACTACCTTTGGAGGATGAGGTCAATTCAATACAAATATTCTTGATATACATTATTTATCATAAGAGCATAGTGACCCCAAAGTTAGTGGATCCCTTATGTGCTTTTTCCTATATGTTTTGTGACCAATATCCTTTGATTTGTCCTTTCTTGGGGGCATCTCATTGTGGTAATGTGCTCGTCTTTTGGATGCATGCTACCTTAAAGTAATTGCTCTCAATAAGGCATATGCAATTGCTTTAACATGGGGGCATACACTCCGCTTAATATTACAATTTTTGCACACACCATGACATGTTTTGATACTCAAGTTGCTTTGCAAACTGAGTCTTTTGCTTTGTAATTTGATATTTTTTTCTTTTTCATGACTAATAGAAAGCAAATCTTACTAGGCCAGTTCAATCATGCTCTCTCTTTTTCTTTCATGTGTTGTCCCTTTTATCTTGATATTAGAATAGTATGATCCTAGAGTCCTTGGGGGCTTGGCATGTCTTGTCTCTTTGATATCTTGGTGAAAGTTTTTTAATGCGACTTAGTACTTTACCGTGAGTATGCTTGGTCTCATATTCCTGCTAAAGTGGGGGCTAAATGTAGGGTCGTAAATTGTATCCACATACAATTCCGTCCTCACTTAGGCCTCACCTTGGCACTTCGGCTTCCAATGCCTGTTGCATATTTTGATTTTGTTCACACCACCTATCAATCTCACATTTCCATCACCTTCATTGTCTCCCCCTCATGCTAGAGTCCTAATTCTCAAGACCAAGGCGCCCAGGCGCCTTGGACCTCCTCATTAGGACCCATTTTGGGGCCCCACAATGGTCACTTCATGTGAGCGGGGAAATTGATCCCGTGTTGGCCTACTACGAAAATTTAATTAATTTTTGAGCAGTCAAGTATAAAAGGAAGTCTACCCCTTTCATTTGAAACCCTAATAAATCTAATGGATTCGTCTAAAGATCTCAACTACACTTTAGCAAATTCAAGTAAGCAAGCAATCAATCATTCATCAAGCATTGGAGCAGAAGTGAAGTTAACTTTGTGCATTCAAGATGGCATCTATGATCAACCTTCTTTGAAGACATTCTACATGAAACCCTAAAACCCTTGCATGAGGATCAAACAAAACTTCATAAAGGTATATTTCAATTATTAACACTTTTGTTTCAGATTTGGGCTTTCCCTCAAAAGGAAAGCATTTTGCAGTCATTTCCATTTCAATTTCAAGGTGAATTTCTAAACCGAGGTTTGACTTGAGTCAAACCCCTATACCCAACATCTTTCCCTCTCTTTCTGTGTAGGAAACAGGTGTAGGAGTTGTACTCGAGAATTCTGGCAAAGTTGACAGTGACAAATAGGTTCAGCTTTCAATGAAGGAAAATTTAGAGGACCAAGGCGAATCTGTACTACCTGGTCCCATAAAATCAAGTTGAACTTATGGGAATAGGTTCTAAACATATTCTTTTGCCCAGATCACAGCTTGTGGCTCCATGGGATATCTATAGCAATCTATTTTCGACAAGTTACTTCAATTATTCATGTTTTGCCCTAATTTCACAATTACCTTCTAAATTCAACTAAGAAAGACGATAACCATTTCCAACCAGTGAATCCAATCAAAATTCAGCCCTTTACTTGTTTGGATTGTAGCTAGATCTATTGGGTTCACTCCTCTTTCAATGTATTGGGTTAGTTTGGTTAATTTAGTGGATTTATTATCTTAAACCCTAATTCCTAATCTTCACTCAATACAGTTTGTTCACCAAATACATAAGAGCTTGGTGGTCCACAAAGAATGTAAATAATGTAGCCAATAGGTAGTGTTTGAATTTTTGCACCAAGTGCACTATCCGAGTGCTTCCCTCACAGTTGTGCTATAGTTTTTTTTTGCCTTCAACAATAGTTGACTTGTGAAAAAATATAGGGTGATTTAGCCCTTGGGGTCCCACTTACACAAGTGTTGATCCAATGGCATAATTCGATGCATCAACATGCACATGGAATTCCTGACTCCAATCTGTGTACACCAAGATTGGTGAACTTATTAGCCTCGCCTTTAGTTCATTAAAAGTCTTCTCTTGGTCTTCAATCCATATGAATGGTTGGCCTTTCCTCATTAGTATGTCCAGTGGGTAACAAATTGAGTAAAATTCTTAATAAATCTCCTAAAATAACCAAAATGTCCAAGAAATGACTTAACCCCTGTGATATTCTTCGATGCTTCCATCTGCATGATCACCCTTACCTTATCACGATTCGTCTTTAGTCCAGCCTTGCAGACGATGTGGCCTAATAACTTACCATGGAGTCTCATGAATCTACACCTCTTTGGATTGAGTGTCAGTCATGCTCTTCTACACCATTTTATACTCTCTTAAGTGCTCTTAAGTGATTTTCCTGACCACTAAAGATTGACTAGTCATTCAAAATGCCTTAAAATTCCCTACAAAAAATCTTGTTGAAAATGTAAAGGATGATTCTCTAAATTGTCATCAAGGTATTGCATAGACTGAATGGCATTCGGTTGTACACATAGATGCCATCTTCCATTACGAATGTCATCTTTAGCTTATTTTCTTCAACTACACTTATTTGAGTGTACCTTGAGAACCCATCCATGAATGAGCACATCTCATGACCAACCACTTCCTCCAGGATTGTTTCCAAACAGGATTGGGAATGGGTCTTTGATAGTCACGACGTTCAGGCTACAAAATTCCACACATTCTAATTTGTTCCGCCACCTTCAGCAAAATCACAATTGATGATACCCATTCACTCGTCTCTACTTTAAAAATTATATCTATTTCCAACATCTTCTCAATTTCTTCATGTATTTTGGAAGCATAATTCTTGTTCATTCTATAGGGTCTTTTTCTCATCAATTGTGCACCTAATACAAGAGAGATTTTATGCACGCACGGTTCCAATGGTAAACCCTTAAGATCCTTGTATGTCCAAGAAAAAGTGTCTTTATACTCCATGAATATTTTGAATGTTGTTGCCTTCAGCAATGGGTCCCAATCGTCCTCAACCATGATCATTCTCAAGTTGTCTTTGTCACCCAAATTTACCTTCTTCACACTCAACTCCTCATACTTTATCATCTTGTCTCTTTAGAATGATGATCTAGCATATCATCCACTCGTGCTACTCCCTCCTTGTATTCATCATACTCCAAAGGAAATGTATGACTTGTCATACCTTGGTCTCCTTCAATTTCCCCAATTTGTAGTATGTTGCATTCAGGGTGAAAAACTTTGTAATCTTCGATCTGACAATGAAACAATATGTTCAGGAACTCGTCTCATCTTTAGAGCTATTCATGAGGTCAAGTACTCCCTCATCATGCAGTTCCATGTGTTTTCTTTCTTTGTCCATCCTTGATTCTCCATCTTCTAACTCTTGACTCAAATGATGCCAACTCTTCGCTCAACGCCTATTTCCTCAAGTCGATGACGTGCTTCCTCATGTTGATCTCAATTGAGAGCATGTTTCACTTCCAGTTGTGGTCCACCTAAGCAGTAATCAGCCATCCCGACTCAAGCAGTGCATCATGCGCCTTCTTCTACAACAAAATGACTACAAAGTCCAAAAGGCATTGTTGTGTCCCAATCATCACCTTCTACAACATCAACATTCCCTAAAATTTGATACTGTATTGGTCGGCACCCACCAATTGGAATGTCGACGGCCAAAGGGTTGGTTTTCTGAGGCATTTCCATGATGATGGTGTTCGTCAAGTTCTTCCCCATTATTTCCATCTCAACGACAGTTCGCTTTCTCTTGATATTCACCATCAACAGCATGGGATCACTACCTTGTTTTCCTTTTGGTGGTGGTTTCAATATGAAGCCTTCTTGTCGCTTGCATTGGTTATCACCGATTGCCACTTTCAATTGTGGCAATCTATAGGAGGTTTGTCACCTTTACCGGCATTGTTGTCTACAACATCTACTGTACTCCATGACTCCAACCGCAATGAGATACTTGCAGCTTCATTGGAGGTTTTTCTCTCCTTTGCCGTCACCCGTTCTACATTGGCTTTGGCCTCTCAAAGTCTTTCCTTCTCAGTACGAGGATCTAGATACATTGCCTTCTTTGATTGTAGTCTGGTGATCACTAGAACCTCTTCGTTCAGATCCTGCATTGCCACCATATTGATTCCTTTTTGTTTCAAGCACTCGATGTCTTCATAATAATGATCCACACCACTTGCACAACATTCCTTATTTATTTTGACCGTTTTGACATTCTTGAGAGAAATGACCTCATTCGTTACACTTCTAACACTAGATCATTGGTCTTCCTTTGCTATCATACTATATTCTACTTCTCGAGCCATTGTTGTTATTTTTGTACCAGTTATTGTTTCCTCACCTATTGCGGTATCCGTTAGGTGATGCATTAGAATTGTTTTGTGGTTTTAGGGGTGTGGTCGATGGGATTGATTGTTTCCCCTGAGTGAAAAGCACTTGTGTGCTTCGTCTTTAGGTTGTACAAACATTTCTTGATGGAATGCCCCAATACCTGACAAATGTTGCAAAACAATTAATTTCTTTGGACATTTTGTTTTTATATGACCTACTTTACAGTTGATGCACCATAGTTCTTTTATTTCCTTACAACATTCCTTATCGACCTTTAGTTCATCATACGCATCATGTCTTGTCGTAGGGCTTGGACACTCTTTGATTCTTTGTCGTTGATATCCTCGATACTCTCATCATCATTAGTCTTCCATCTTCACCAAGAGGATATTTTGGATTCACTCTTGATGTCCATCCCCCAATTATAAGCATCGGTGTATGATGACGAAGGTACCACTTTCATTTTCTTGCGCAGTGAGGGAATTAATGCCTTAATGAACCACCGCTTCTTCAACCCATTGGTTGGCTAATTCTCCAACTTATTAACCAACAACTCCTTTAGCCTACGATTGTAAGCTTGTACTTTTCATTCTTCCCTTGTCTAGTGTTGTAGATTTCTTCCACAAACTCGTCAACTCTCAACAGTTTAAACTTTGCCTCGAATGCCTTCTTTGATGCATCCCAAGAGTTTGTGGATTCCTCATCAAGCTTTGTGAACCAATCAATGGCTATTCCCCGTAGTGTTGCTAGAAATGCTCTCAGCCAATAGTCTCTATCCTCCTAGCCGCTTGCTATAAATATAGTTTTGCACATCTTGCAGTGCCTTACCAAGTTCTCTGATCCATTTCCTGTGAACTTAGGGAGTTTCTTCTTGTCAACATTTGGACTTGCCAAGGGAGTCACCATCTTTCTTGGTTGGTACACACCCTATGTCATGGACTTGGTTGGACTATTTTTCTCTTGACATTCCAATGCTTCACTTGCACTCACGGCCACATATGAGTCCTCTACACATCCACTTTTAGCATCCCTTGCACTCGAGTTACCTTTCGCTTCATTCTTGGACTCTCTTCTTCCCAAAGTCTTTGGCTTAGTTCTCCCAATTCTCAGTTCTTTTGATATGGATAGTTGTTCTATGCAGTGTAAATTACTCTCGAGTATCTTAGTGAGCTTGTTCTCAAAGTTTCCTTCTTCCTCCTCTTCGTCTAATGTTGGTTGTACAGAAGGGTTGCCTATTTGATTGGCAACATCTTCTAGGAGTGGTAGGTGTCTTGTAAGTTCCACCCACTCGCTCTTCATCTACTCACCATCGGTGAGATTCTTCTTCTCCTCCTAACTACAACATCAACTGACGCTTCGACTTTTGTTTCTCGGCAGACTTGAGCTTTCCCTCAATACTCCTTCATTTTCGGCTTCGGCGATTCTTCTCAGTCATCTTCGTTGCTCGCTTTGTTCTCTCAATCGAAGGTATCTTCTTACCAATCCTTCTGTGACTTCTTGACTGCTTGGGATACGTCTCCTGTCTTTGTTCAACTACACAAGCATTAATTTCTAGAGGTACTTCTCCTAGTAGTGTCATGTTCTTCCTCCCCCCTGTTGATGTGTATTTTGTACACGACCAAACACAGAATAAAATACCCAGAGGTATCTTATTCTGTGTTTGGTCGTGTACAAAATACACATCAACAGAATTGGCGCTAGAAGGAGGGCCTGATCGCGATGAATGCCTAAATAGCTAGACTTCAGATTATATCAATTCATGTTTACAGGAGTAATCTTAAAGACTTTTTTTTCACCCTCCTCCCACGCTCAACAAAATTGGCGCTAGAGGGAGGGGTGATCATTTTCAAGCCGCGATTAGTGGAACTTATCAAGTCATATTTAGAAAAAATATCCAGAGCTTTTTACCCTCCTCCACGCTCGACAGAATTGAAGCAGAAGAAAGGTGAGTGAATGCGAACTCTTGAATCCAAGGAAGATCAGTGGAAAGCCTTTTCTCGAACACTCGACGGAAGTGATACAGAGAAGGAAGGTGATCGCTGGGTCGTTAGTTGGACTTGCGAAAGCAAGGAAGCAAGCTGGAACCAATTGAACGTTCAAGTTGAATCTGAGATATTCAAGATCTCCCTTATTCCAGAAAATAAAATAAAAAAGTGAAAAATAGAAAATCAAAAAAAAAGTGAAAAAAAGAAAATCCAAAAAAAAAAAAAGTGAAAAATAGAAAATCCAAAAAAAGGTGAAAATAGAAAATCCAAAAAAAATCAAAAATCAAAAAATCAAAAAAGAAAAGATTTCTCAATGGAACGGCAATAGTTTCACGAGGAGCAACAAGTTGATTTTCCTCAGCTTTGGTGGATATTAGATAAACAGCTTTATCCACGCAGATTGTCCGAGTTTGCAAGACCAGGGCAGTGTCGAGTCCACGAAACAGAGGAACATGATGAAATGCATTGCTTGAAGTACTTATCAAGGATGGAATCGGCAGCGCAGGGAAAAATCTTCTTTTGGGATGTCCCCAAGCCAGAAACAGAAGAAGGCAGCTTCAGTGTCCCAGAGAGCAAGGATCCTCTTCTAAGCTTCTTGTGGATGATCGAGAGTCAGCTCATTTTGGATGGTGAAATGCGCTTAGAAAACATATTGCTACCATTGTGGTGTAGAATTCACAACTCACCTCACTCTGAATTTACTTGCTCAGTATGTGAAATGGCTATCAATCAAGTCAGAAACCAATTTGGAATGCCAACTTTGTCCGAGGAAGAATGTATTATTAACAGATCTTGGGGTGCACATCTTGCATTTGAATTCAGGAGAACCTATGAACAGGACATTGCTCCAGCATTTGATTGTGAGAAGGATCAGTTGTACGTTGACGATACAAATACACCTGATGATCAATGTATTACAGTGGATAGCCCGCCATGCCTTGCACCTGAAAAGGAATACCATGAAACAAAAGTTGAAGAATCAGTTGAGAATACTCCGGCAGTAATAAAGGAAGATCCAGGAGTTGAGCAAGCAATTAAAGGAGAAGATGACTCATTCCTTGAAGAATTCTCGTTTATGCTACAAAAGGAGATCCTTGAGATTGAATTGCAGGAGGTTTCAAATAGCATTCTTAAAGAGGACAATCAAGTTGACATATTGAATGAAGAATTACAGATCATCATAAGTGAGCCTAAGTATGAAGAACAATTCGAAGGGGCACTTAAAGATTTCCTCACTCTCATGATATTTGAGGAGGCACTGAAAGGTCTTGAGGAAGAAGTAAAAATGGAATCACGGTCAAAATTTTCTCAAGACAATCAAGTTATTGTAAGTGATATGATCCATCATCAGCTCCGACCTCCCGAGACTATGCTAGAAGAAGAAATGCCACCAGAAATTATATTTGATCAACTAGAGGAGATCTTTGAAAATCAATCCCTCAAGGAGACTCTCATTTTTGAGGATATGCTCACAAAATTTCATGAAGATGCCTGGTTTATGCAAAATATCTCAATGAAAACAGAGAATCTTGAGCTATTCAAAGGGGCGCTGAGCTTGTTTCAAGAGGAACTTCCAAATCAAGATCAACATACTACAAATGCTCGTGGAATGATTCATCACCAATGGCGACCTCTTGAAGCAGCTGTTGACCTCGCTTCCGACAATACAGTTCCGTCTGAGCCAGAAATGTGTCAGGTTGTCTCTTTCCTTAATCCTAGCCTTGACAGTTATTATGATTTTGATTACGGGGATTTTGGGAAAACAACTTGCATCTGGATTGATCATGGCCCTAATGAATTACCCCAGTTGATCATTTTGAGTAAAAATTTCCCTGAGTATGAGAGATGCATGGTGAGAGTTTGCCTTTCTGTATTTAGGGATGAATTTGCCTGACTGAGAACCATCACGTTTGCCATGCTCCTGTTGCACAACCTGAGAAATCATGTGAAGTCATGTATATATTTTGCTTCTTTGAGTCGTGTTGAGTCTGGGAGTCTTGTATATAGGTTTAGAGTAGGTTTTCTTTTCGTGTCTTTAGTTAGAGGTCTTTTGAGCCTTGTTCTTAATTTGCCTTGAGTCATTTGACTCATGATCCTGAAATTTGGCTAAGTCTGGAATGTCCTGATCCTGAAATTTGACTAATTCTGAAAACTGAAGAATCCTCCAAAAACTAGATTTTGCAATATAACTCCTGGAGGTCTGAAACCACTCTCAAAAATCCTAAAAGTATATATGGAATATAACTTAAAGTATAATGTCACTTATACTTAAATGTTATATTCCATAAAATGATCCTAAAGAAGAGTCCAAAATGTCAAATTTCGCTCCTGACCCTTCCAAAGGGTCCAAAGCGAATTTCGCTCCTAACCCTTCCAAAGGGTCTAGAGCGAAATTCTCCATAAGACATTCTACTTTGACCAAAACCTAGAACTAATGCATTCCTAGGCTTGAATGAAGGCAAAAGCACTTGTTTGAATGAAGAAATGCAAAAAAATGAAGTCAGGATCATGGCCTAAGGTGAATTTCGCTCCTGACCCTTCCAAAGGGTCCAGAGCGAAATTCTTATTTCCTCTATTTTCCTCCTTAGCTTGACCAAGTTTGTAGACTTTTGAGGCATAATTGAGAAGGTTTGATGCAACTTTGCCTTGGAGAGGAGATTTTAGACCTTGGGATGATGGATTCTAGCCTGGGAGAGGAATTTCGCTCCTGACCCTTCCAAAGGGTCCAAAGCGAAAATCCTTATAACTCTCATTTTCCTTCCTTGTTTTGGATGGGCGTTGGTTTATAAGGCTTTGTGTGTGAGTCTTGATGTGTTCTTGCCTTGAGAAGTGTTTTGAAAAGTGAGGATCTTGTCCAAAAATAGGAATTTTGCTCCTGACCCTTCCAAAGAGTCCAGAGCGAAATTCTTCATAAGCCTCATTTGCTCCCTTGTTTTGGATACCAACCTTGTTCCATGGGCGAATTTGGGAAGGAAATAACATGTCTCTACCTTTTGAGGTGATGGAACGTAGAAATGTGAAGGATTTTGGCCAAGATTAGGAATTTTGCTCCTGACCCTTCCAAAGGGTCCAGAGCGAAATTCACTATAATCCTCATTTGCTACCTTGAATGGGCTTAAAACCTGGTTCCTCAAGTGGAAAACAATCTATATTTGCCTCCAGGAGAAGACTGAAGTTTGAAAAATGAGCAATTAAAGCCTAAATCAAGATTTTCGCTCCTAACCCTTCCAAAGGGTCCAGAGCGAAAATCCTAAAACCTAATTATTCCTTTCAAATTTATGCTAAGACAAGACTAGACTAAGGAAAGAAATGCCCTTGAGACTACCTTTGAGTTGATGTTTGTTTCAAAAGTGATGATTTTTAGGCCAAAGGAGGAAATTCGCTCCTGACCCTTCCAAAGGGTCCAGGGCGAAAATCCTAAAATCTCCTATTCTGCCTTACAAAAACAAATCAAACTTGGATTGGGTGAAAGAAGAAAACTATTTCCTAGCCTTGTGAGGTGGATTGAAGTTGGAATGATGAAAAATGAGCTACAAAAAGAGAAAATCGCTCCTGACCCTTCCAAAGGGTCCAGAGCGAAAAACACTAAAGATACCTTTTCCTTCAGGATTTGAGTAAAACTAGGCCTGGATTACAGTGAAAGAAGCTATTTAGAATGCCTTGGAGAGATTTGGACCTTCAAAAAATGTGAACTTTGAGCTCAAGAGAGAATTTCGCTCCTGACCCTTCCAAAGGGTCCAGAGCGAAATTCTGGGTAGGTCCTGTCCCTGGCTAGGTTGTTGGGCAAAATTGACCTTTTTCACCTTGTGAAGATCAAACCAATGCTAGTAAGTTGAGAAGTGGGTTCAAACTGATCGAATTTTGATGAATTGAAGTGAAGGAGATTGGAAAATTGGCCTGAGAGGTGAATTTCGCTCCTGACCCTTCCAAAGGGTCCAAAGCGAAATTCTTAAAACCTCCATTTTTGCCCCAAATTTACATCAAGCTTGGTGTTGGTTGAGAATGAGGACGTCCTTGGGCATGTATCTAAGCAAGTATGATCACAATGTGAGAAGAATTTGAGCCAGGAATGCAAAATTCGCTCCTGACCCTTCCAAAAGGTCCAGCGCGAAATTCTTATGGAGCCTGTCCTTGGAAAGAATCTTAAGCAAACTTCATTTTGATATCTTCTTGTTGATGATTTAAGGTAGGAAATACTATGTTGAAATGAATTTATTATGTGTCCTTAATCATCCCTTGTGGTTTGTCTTGCAGATGAAAGAAGACCAAGCCAGATCAAGGACGACCTCCACAAGACCAGACCAAGACAAGGACGACCTTCTCCAACCCAACATCAACAAGGACGACCTCTTCTAGTCCAACATTTGAAGGAAAGACAAGGTGGCATCCCAGTCATCACTCCTCCAGTCAGGTTGGTCCACCTCAGCGTGTCCAGATTCAATGTACCTGACTCATGGGAGATGGCACAAACTTCGATGTACCTACCCCGGTTCTCCATTGGTCGAATATCCCAGAGAAGACATGTGTCCAAATAATGCAATTATTTCATTGGCCAGAATCGAGTTTATTGTAACAAACACTAATTAGGGTTTCATTGTAAAATCTTGGCCATTGATCTCAAATTGATCTAAGCCATTGAATTGTATTATGGGCACTATATAAGCCATGGCTCCTCATTTGTAAAGGCTAATAGTTAGTCAGGAGTTAGAAGGTGAATAGTTAGAAATAGTGAATAAGTCAGTTAATAGTATAGCAATTAGAGTAGAATAGAAAGAGAAGACAAAGATTGTTGTCAAGATGTTGTTGTAAAAGGCTTGTAAAACTTCATTGAAGAAATGGTGAAATCTATGGATCGATTCAACAATTTCCATGGTCTTTATACTTCTCAGTTTTGATTTCATGTTATTAGATGAGTGGAAGAAATGTGTTTGATTGATGGTGAAATTTGTATATCCATACTACTAGTAGTTTGTTGATTGCAGACTTGCCTTGTGTAGTCAACTGGAATCATTCAGCTTAAGCTTAACTTCAATTGTCGCTTCTTCACTGATATGCATCAACCTGATGGTGTCTATGCCTGTAGCAATGATCTGAACATCATAAAGCTTTCCTCCGAAGATCGCACTAACCTTGTGGAGATGGTCCTAGGATGTCAAAACAAGACTTAGTTAGAATTTCACCAAAGGTTATTCATTGCTCCTACATTCTTAGTGTCAGAATTAGATCCTTTCCTCGCCCTCATCCTTTTTCTTTTTTTTTTCAAAATCTAGGCCAGTGAAATCTTGTGATTCCAGCAAATCAGACATTCAGGTCATCGAGTGTAAGTCCCCTTGTGATTCCAGCAAAATCACATCATACCACAAAGAGCTTATCCACGAGTAGAGATCCTACATAACAGGAACCTTGGAGTTGCCTCGACTAATCCTTCGACGAGATCTTCAGCAATCGGGAGACTTTACTCAAGAGAGGATAAGATACCTCTGGGTATTTTATTCTGTGTTTGGTCGAGTACAAAATACACATCAACACCCCCTCCGATTTCATTCTTCATACCGCTACAATATTTGTTGTCTACATTGCCCCCGATCACTGTCTTGCCAAAGGTCTCGAAGGAAAACAAAGTTACGTGCGAGCAACCTTGACTGTCTCCAAAGAAGATTGTTGACTTCATCGTTCACTATTAGGTTATCTCGGATGGTGTTCTTGGGAACCTCTCACTCGATACCCTCCCCTCAAACATACGAGTTTATAGATCCTTCCCACAAGTAAATCAAGTCCCGTGTCAGTTCATCTTCTGTTGTATTCTTCTTCGGTTTCAATTACTTCTGGTTCTTCCATAGGTCAGCCCATTCCATCACCATACTTCTTGTTTGTGCATTATATTTTCCGAGGATTCGTATCGACAATGGCACTAAATGTTTACCATCCAACTCTACCAGTTACAGGAGTAAATGGAATTACAAGTACAAAGCAATTATGCAATTACAACAGTATATGAAAGATATGTCATTCTCGTTCTTTATTATTCAATGATATGCAGTGATTACAGTATTCATATGCCAGCCTACCAGTTGGTCCTTAGTTCCCGACTATGAACCAAAGATACAATATATAGTAGGCTGACGTTAGTTAAGATAAGTAACTACTAACCGACAATTGTTCAGGAACTACCAATTACAATGCATAACAATGACTAACCAAACATAAGGAATTAAACTTTCAGCCGATGCAATTATATTTACTTTTATTACTTGGCCAAATACAATTAAAGTTTTCTTTCTGATCTCAGACAAGCCATTTGCAGCATTTTTTCCAAAGTTGGGAAATAACAATGGTATCAGATTGGTTCAGTTCATTGTGGGGGTAGTTGTAACTATTACAATGGCATTAAAGCAAGAGGATAATATCTCACCAAAATATAGTCATAAATACCCCCCATATTTAAAAACATTGAGGAGAACATATCAACCATCTAAGCAGAAACATAGAGGAGCTCCAAAGAAGAAACGTGTGCTCTAGTCCTTAATGCAATTCAAGCAAAGTCAGTGCAAGAATTCAACTATCAATTGGATGCACACTAAATCTCATTTTATTGATTTAAAAATAAAATACTAAATTTATCATCTTTTGCAGGGTTCAAAGCATACATCAAAAGTATTTAATGGCAAAATCAAAACCCACTACCAGTAGAGAGGGACTACATTACTCAAAAAATATGGCATATGCTTGGAATATTGCTAGCAACATCAATTATTGAAATCAGTATTCCCTTCATGGTAAGCATAAAATCCAACAAAAGGAAACTAGAGCTGTTGGAACATAAAGTGTGGTTCCAATGTTTGAGCAATTACCTTTGTCAGATTGATTTCTCGCATGGCAAAGACAGCAAGTGCCTTGAAAAGAACTCCAGGTCCTTCTTCTAGAGTAAACACTATACTTGTCTAGCAACATTGCACAGAGGTAACCATGAGCATAAGCATGCTTCAGTTATTAATGCTGAGATAATTCATCCAAACAGAAAGGTCTGATGGCTACTAAATTATTCTTTCATATTTTTAATGATTCCCACTTGTTCCTTCACTGAAACACAGCCTCAACATTTACATTTGCTAAAACAATGTAGAGTTTTCAAACAAAACATTCTTACAGAATATTCTTACCTTAAAAGGCCTATCTACTCGAGGTATTATGGGTTCCCTTGCTAACATGAGAAAACGACTAACATTATCAGACACATCCTGTCAGTGAAAAATCATCAGTGTAGCAATGAATGGTATTATTTTTTAGGGCCCAGACAGAGTCTAAGCTTTTACTGATTAGACACAGCAAAACATCATAGAAGAGCCAGCACCTGTATATCCTTCGCAAGGATGTCCAAACCATAAATTTCTGCAGCTCTTGCACTAGCAACTGCTCCTGTATCATGAAGTTTGTGGAGTGCAACAAACTGCAGGATGCCAACAAGTCTTCTTGTGAATTTGACTGAAAACACAAAAATAAAGATTACCTATGAAGGGAACATCTTCACTTTATCACTAGCAAAGTCACAAGCATTATGGGAAGTGCTACAACACTCATCACAGCAGAAAATAGAAATAACATAAACCAACAGACCTTTGCTGCAACTGCCGTGTCATCAACAGCTTCCCTAATAATGCCTAACCTTGACAATGTGTGCTCACATTGTGCAAGAGCCTTAAAAACATGGCAGGAATCAGAAGAGTTAAAAAAAATGAACACAATTTCAATATATAAAATTAATCTAAATCTAGAACTAAAATAAATTTGTTGCCTGTGGATGACTAAGCACTCGCCGAAGTTCCTCCTTCTTCACTCCATGAACTCCTAACAAGCAGTGACGTACTGTAAATTGTACTTCACCAACAATATGCAACCTATGCCGGAGTAATAGGTCATAATTGCGATGGATACTCCCCACTAGCGAATTTTCAATAGGCAAGACAGCCCTATCAACTAGCCAGAGCTCCACAGCCTACACAAAAAGGTTAAAAATATCAGTTGAGTTTTCATAAATAGGAACCTGTGGTTAATTTCTACCAAATGAGTGAATATTTTTTGTGCCAATGCTTTAAAAGTTAAAGCAAGAACATGCCCATTTCCTTCCAAGTAATCAGTAATGTGATCTCTATGTGAATAAGTACCCAACCCCAATGTTCATTTATGCAGGGAGAAGTATATGACTAATGTGAGCACCCCCAACCTGAATGTTCATTTATGCAGAAAGAAGTATATGACTAATGTGAGCACCTAAGTGCGTGCAAATTTTGTAATAAATTAGATATAACACTTCTTTGTGGTTTGCGTTATATCACAATGACTTGATAAGGATAATAGTGAATGAATGTGTTTATCTGACTTATTTGTACTCACAGCTTGTTTTTTATTAGTTGGTTGGTCCACCAGATACGTGTAAACAGTTGCCAACTGGCACCCCTTCTGGTAAGGACTTATGGCCTTTATCTTTATGTGTCTGAGGATGGTTTGGAGAGTTCCAATTATGTTTCTCCCTGGTGATATTGTTTTAAGTTCTACAGACTATATGAATAAAGCGAAAAGATTTTTCTACTTTTTCTGTATATATTTCCTAGATAGTTTGGCTGTGCAAACTGCATACTCAAAGTTCTATTTGTATGCTACAACTAATGTGTTAATTTGTGCATGCTAGTTACAAATTTGCAAATTACGTAAAAATGGCCTATAAAGAAAAAAATAACAATGTGAAGGGCTTGTTATGTGAAACACCAGAGTTCCATGTCCCCTATCAAAACAAGAGAAGATGATCACCTCAAAAACAGTTTCAAACTGTTCACAAGGAACTGCATCACATTTAGGATACGCTTTAGCAGCAGCAGCCTCACTAAATGCTCCAGGGAGACCCTGCAATTCTCCATCAGATTAGTACCTCAGGAGCCAAACAAAATTTACTTAAAACCGCACTTCAGAAAACCACCAAAATTTGACATTTTCTAAAAATCTTATACCTGGTATGCAACACGTAGCTGTGACCTTTCTCTCACCGGAACTGATAAATCTGATATTGACAAAGGTCCTAAGCATGTTCATAGAAAACACAAAAAATACAGATTAACTTCAATCACTCAGCATAAAACATCTAATATTACATAATAAGGGATTCTGAAAGCATAAGTTCACTGGCATCCTTTTAATGTAACAAATATGTACTGTATCTAAGCTTTTTAAATTTGACACAAGGGTCATTCAATACACATAAATTTCAATAAATCAATAGTAATGCCTATGAAGAACCCAGAACAGTCAGTGGGAACAGAAACAGATAAAAGTGAAAGTAAAGCAAGTGAAGTGTCTTAGAAGTGTCCAATATGCAAATCAATGTGAATATAGAGTAATGGGAATGGCTATCCCATGTCCAGTAGGACCCGAAAAGGAGGAGGCAATATAGCTGAATCCTTCAGATTTCATGTCTTTCAAAACTCTGTTGATTTATTCATCAATCATGCAGTTTCCTAACATAACTATTAAAATGCCAAGAAGAAGCTAGTAATGAGCTGCATCAACGATGTACTGATCTGTCTAGGGAAGGCACAGGGTATAACTAAGGTCTATGTTGAGAAAATTGGTCATGAGTGTGAATTACGGTATAGTATGGAACTCTATATGAGGAGTTACCTTCCTCCCTCCCTCTCTTGATATGTGTGACCCAGGACAATTAGCATTGCACTATGTCACTAAAAGTATTAAAAATTAATGTAATATGAAGGCCTTATTATGTAAAACAGCTCTCATAAACAAACTTGATGTGCCAAACTCAATCTCAAATGATTGAACTGAAGCTAAATAGAGATGCTTCTTAATTTCTTCACAGGCATTTTATTTCTTTGTCCGTATAAATGACATGCAAGATGTGAAAATATTAGCAATACATACAACAATAAGGCAAGATCAGAAAAGTAACATAGCTTTCCCAGGCTCAAGGTAGAGAGAAAGCCATAATAACTTGAGTCTTCTTTGGATATGCATCCCTTTAACATCAATGGTTCAACACTAAGCCAGGATATTCAACCTACTTTATGGCATAGGATCAGTTAAAAGATTGAGCTCACAAAATGAAATTCCTCGGTATCTGCACTACTCATCACTGGTACTCAGCATGCTCTTCCTAAGTGTGATTATGACCAAAATGTGATTGAAATACATGACCAGAAAACAGTCTTTAAGAAGTGGAATGCCATTTTTCATGAGCACACTTAACGTTGTTGGAGCATTTGTTTGCACAAGCAATCTTTGGTCCTCGGGTTGAATAGAAGCCTAGTGATAACCAGGCTTACTATCAATCTTCATAAAGTTCTTGGGATCAGGAATCTGATCCAAAAGATTGTCAACCAATGGCATAGGATTTTTCTCTTCACCCTGGTATCACTAGGGATGCAATTATCAATTTACAAGCAGTGAAAGCTATCTTTCATCCTGTATCATTCTCCCAAAGAGAATGGTGATACAATGGAGTATTAGCCATGAAGAGTCTAGAACAAGCTTGATAGAGTAATACATTTAAGGATTCCATATGAATTATCAAAAACAGTTTTATAGTATATCAAATAAAAGCATAATTGTTTATGTCATCTTGCACATGGGATAGAACATTCTTGTGAATCAATGACAAATTTCTGCTCACAGAGCTGAGGAAGGACTTCTACAAAAGGAAGATAAGTTTTGAGGGCTTGTTTGGTAGATATCTGATCCATAAAGGATCACAAAAATCAAAATTTATCAGAGGAATCACTTTCAATGGTCATAAATCTCAGAAATGATCAGAAAAACATGGTCGATGAAATCACCATAGCAATTTCATTATTGTCCCAGCAGTTTATTAATCACCCTGGCAATTTCATAAGCACCAGCTGTCTGGAGCTGACAGTTCCGTCTCAATGCCAACAGGTGGAATTTGAAGTTCACATTTCAACATTTCTCCTTCCAATTCAACTTTTCCGACCTCCTAGTGCACAAGGAGGTCATCCCAGAACTTATTTATGGACAAAAGGGAATTGGATTGTACCAGGGGAGATAGATTTGAATAATGTAGAACAGTGAGAGTTAGAGTTCCATTTGTAATTCACGCTATAAACTTAACAATATGTATGTAACTATTGTGACCATTTCACAACATCGCCCCATCAAAATGGGGACCCCTCCTCTTATCTTTAGGTCTTGCATTCTCTTTGTCCTGCTTCTCTCTGCTTGTCAGATGGTCTGAGTGAGTCAGTGATGGCCTAGGTTAGGTAAATTGGGGTTTCCTTTGAGGAGCCTACCTCATAATTGTCCCTAGGGTTAGTTTTAGGGCCAGGTCTGGCCTAAGAATAGGGAAGTCATAGTTCTATGCCTAGAGTCTTGATGTGAATTTTAGCAAGACCTAGCCTTTGAGGGTCGAGGAACGGATACTTTGTAAAGGATGTCTTGAGAGTTTGAGTCTGGATGAGTCAAGGATATGGGTCAAGTTGTAGGTTGCTAGGCTAGAGTGTTGTTAAGGGTCTCCTGTGGAGTTTGAGTTGATGAGTTGAAGCAATGATCAAAGTGTAGGCACGAAGGATGAAGGCTAGTAAGGGCAAGTTGATTGAAAGATTAAATCCGCTCCTGCCCCTTTCAAAGGTACAGGAGCGAATTCCTCAAGAAAGAGATCATTGCCTTAATTTGAATGAATTCTTGCACTTCAGGACCGTGTTTGATGCAAACTTAACTCATTCCCACTATGGAGGAGCAAGGCCATGAGAGCTAGACTTGAAAATTTGAGGGAGAATTGAGAATTTGAACTTAAATGCCAAATTCGCTCCTGACCCTTCCAAAGGTACAGGAGCGAATTTCCCTAAGACCCCTATTCTTGCTTCCCATTTGGATCAAACTTGTGTCTCTAGGCTTGGATTAGTAAGAAATCAGCTAGAGCTTGCCCTTAAGAGAATTTGAACAAGCTTGAACTTAGGAATTTGGAGGAAAAGTTAAGAATTTGAGCCCTAAAGCTAAATTCGCTCCTAACCCTTCCAAAGGTACAGGAGCGAATTCCTTAGAATCCTCCCTTACACCTAGTTTGGACCATAAACCTTGCTCCCATGGCAATTGGAAGAAGCTTAATGACTTAAAGTGAATTGAGACCTAGTTGAATGCCCTTGGACATTGAAAGAGTTAGGAATTTTACCAAGATTGCCAAATTTGCTCCTGACCCTTCCAAAGGGACAGGAGCGAATTTCCTTAGATCCCCTCTCTTAGACCTAACTTAGATCAAAAACCTTGCTCTTACGCCTTGATTGAATGAAGATTGATCTATCCATGCCTTTGGGGTAAGTTGCAATAAGATTGGATGAGGAAATTGAGCTATGAAGCCAAATTCGCTCCTGACCCTTCCAAAGGGACAGGAGCGAATTCTCCTAGAAACACTCTCTAGGTCTTATCTTGGACCACTACCTTTTCTTCCCAGTCACGATTGAGGAGAGGGCGATCTATCTAGGCCTTGTGAATGAGTTGAAACAAGTTTGAACATCAAAACATGAGGAATTTGAGCCAAGAAGCAAAATTCGCTTCTGACCCTTCCAAGGGTACAGGAGTGAACTTTCTAAGTACCTTGTACCTGTCTAAGGCACATGAGCGAAATTGTCAAGACTTGTCTTTAATCCATCTTTTGAGCAAGGGAACCCCTAATGATGACTTCTTAGCATGATCTTAGGCCAAGGCAACTTAGATTAGGATGAAGATTGAGTGTTTGAGTGAGGTCCAAGCTATATCCCTCAAATTCGCTCCTGACCCTTCCAAGGGTACAGGAGCGAAATCCTCAAAAGGCCTTAATTGCTCACTCAAACAATTAAATGGATCCTATCATGAGCTAGGTTGAGGGCGAATGGACTTGATCGAGGTGGAAAAAGGACCCAAAAGCTAAGTTTAAGAGCAAAGTTGAAGAAATATGAAGTGTTTGAATCAAAAAGAAGAACTTCACTCCTGACCCTTCCAAAGGTACAGAAGCGAAATCCTTTAAGGGACCCCTTATTTCACCAAGGTACTAAAAGGATCTTGTTTTGAGCAAGGTTAAAGTGCAAATTGACTTGAGTGCAATGAGGAGTGAAGTAAAAAATCAAGTCTAAGGCATAGTTGAGTGAAATAAAGTATGAATTGAGCCTAGAGGATGAAATTCGCTCCTGACCCTCTCTAAGGTACATGAGCGAAATTCTTAAGGGGCCTTGAATCTTGCCTTAGTGAGTGGGCGAACTCATTCCTAAGCAATTCGTGGGAGAAAATGACTTGTCTATGCCTAGAGGGAATACAATTATGAAGTCTAAAGCCTTGGAGAATGAGTGATGATGAGAGAAGTAAGTGAAATTGCCTAGTGCACTCCTGACCCTTCCTAAGGTACATGAGCAACCTTGTGATAGAGGCATGTACCTCTTGAAGGTACAAGAGAGAAATCGTGACAAGTGCTTTGTGATAAAACCGAGAGGATTAAAAAAAAAAAGCTAAAGCAATGCAAAGTCGGCCTATAAGCATTAATGCATTAACAAATCGATTTCACCCTTTTGGCGCCAAAAGCAATTTTGAAATTTTAATGAGAAAGTCGGCCAACCTAAAAGGAAATGCAATTAATTTTATTTATTATAACAAGTCGGCTTTGGTGCAAAGCCCATGAAGGCACCTATAAAGGAGGGTCGATCCTTGATCACTCATCATTCATTCAAACATATTTTCTTTAAGGCGAATTTAAGAGCAGACTAAAGGGGCGATTCTCAGCAGGTGGAAGGCGAATTCCAGATTTGACAAGTGCAAAAGGCGAAATTTTATCTATTGATCCAGTGATAAAGGCGAATTCCAAAGGCATGATAATGTTATTTACTAGACATATTCCAAGCCTATACCTGGTGCAATAAAAGCAGATTAGTGAGTCAAATCTTTCAGCAGTGAAGAAACAAATTCAGATTTGAGAGGGCGAATTTAGAGAATACTGATCCTTCTAAGGAGACTCTAACATGTTTAAGGTGCAGGTCTGAGACAGCTATCTTGTGAAAGCATCGCTGGGAAGGGACGTGAATTCAGCAGCAACTCACTATTTACCCATCTTTTTCAGGTTACTATCTTTAAAATCAGGATTAAGGTATGTGCAATTTGATTTATTTGAAGGAGTTTAAATGAAGATCTGATTTAGTTCAATAACAAATATTTTTTTGTAAAGTCAGGTCTCTATGGTTTAGCTTGATTCATTTATGATGTCAATTTGAAAATTTGTAATTTTAAAGTTTATTCTTTTGACTTTCAAATTGAAGTTCATAGTATAGGCATAGTTGCTATTTTAAGGTCTTGAATTGATCATCGTTGTGATCTATCCCTTTAAAACTCTAACTTGAGCTCTCTATAAAGGTGATAAATGGCGGCCCCCAAGGCGAGCAGATCCACTACTCGACAAGCCCTAATCAAAGAAGATCAAAGGAGTGGAGACTTGGAGACGAGGATTACATCCAAGTGGAGCAACGTCGGAGACACCAACCTAGGAAACTTCAATGTGAAGAAGTTTCGTGAAGCACCCTATATCGGCAAGCCATCACCCATAGCCAAGAGGATAATTGAGAGTGGAATCATCAAAGCAGCAGGTTTCCCTCCCGCGGTCAGGTGTCATGAGCTAATGATCGAATGTGCCAAGCACTATGATTCGCATTCAAGGACAATTGTGGCCAAGGATGGGACTGTCCTCACCTATCTATCGGAGGGAGCTATAAGTGAAGCTTTTCATCTTCTTGAGCAGAGGGATATGATCTACAAGAGCCTAGAAGGAGCCAAGTCTGTCTATGAAGATGATCCCGATACTTGTCTAAGTTTCATCAATAAGAATTGGTTGCTCAAGAGTAGGGCTCGCTTGAATAAGATACCCAATGTACCTCATAGAATTGATTTCCAAGAAAAATTCAGAGATTTGATAGCCATGCTTAATCGAGTTGTAGGTGCCTCTCAAGCCTTCTTTTTCGACGGGTGGATGTTTTTCTTTATACAAGTGATCATACAAGGGAAAGGGACGTTCAACTGGGCCAGGATTATCAGTAATAACCTAGATGTGCAATTGAGGAGGTTAGTTCCTACTAAGTCATTCCACATGAGCTCATATGTTATATATTCTTTAGCCAGAAGCTATGAGTATGCGGGATTACCACACAGAGGCATTGTTGGGAGAGGGCTCGGAGAGATAAGAGTATGTGATTCCTATGCTCAATTACATCATCCACCTAAGAAGTACTACAAGATAATCAATGATACTTTCACTATGCATATCACTCGAACACTACAAGGGGGAATTCATCAACGACTGTCTCCAGAAGCACAAGAGCTTGTAAGAAACACGATGTGTGGTTCATTCAATATCCTAAATTTACCTACATAAGAATTCATGGATGTCCCTCACCTCCTTATGTGTTGCCAAGATATCCTACGGATAGGATAGTACTACTTGAGGTGACTCAACAGTTGGCAGCGTGTGCTAAGGCATCGAGGCATAAGCATGGGAATGGTATCCCTATACCTATTTCACTTGAAAATTCAATTGAAGTTTGTCCTAACTATCAAGCAGCTGAAGATGCAGAAAAGGAGCTATCTCTCTACTCGTTCACATCTTTGGCTTTGAGAGATAATTTTGATCCTTATGGTTATGTGGAGGAAACTACCGGGAAGAAGTACAAGCATGTATTTCAGGTAGAAGACTTTTGGATGAATGTTCAGAATGATGTAGAGGTAAAGAAAAAGATGCACTCTCGATTATCCCTCGATCTCATCAAGAAATGTAAGATCTATAGAGTGGCAAATCAGGCACAAGATAGTGGCAAATATCTTCAATCTTCCTATGAAAAAGAAGACAAAGAAATGAAGATCAACTGGGATGAACAAGAGGTCGCGGACTTAAGAGCATTGATGGATCCAATTTTAAGTTGCACTCGCAGATGGGTGGATGTCCAGCATCAAAAGTTGAAGGAACAAAACATGGCTATGACATTCAGCTTGGAAACAAGAATGGAAGAAGGAGAAGCGAGTGTAAGTGAGAACACTTCTCATTCCAAAGGATCGAAGAGAAAAGAAGGACCTGAAAAGAGAGAATCGTCCAAGAAGAAACAAAAGGTGAATCCCGATCATCCCTCTAGTGCTTCTTCTAGACATGAAAAGGAGACAGGTCAAGATGAGGATCGAAGGGAGAAAGAATATGAGATAGATGAATCTATGGAGTCCACAGTACAGAATGATAAACAAGACAAAGGAAGGACACTTCAACAATCATCAGGTCAGTCTCTTCCTCTCAAGATTGGTGTTAATGAGCAACAAGAAGAAAGAAATGATGATGAAGCTACATCTCCTTTTAAAGGCAAGCAGGCATTGCCCGAGGAAATGCGAGTAAAAGAAGGGAAATCTTCCATTCTAGATTGGCTCAAAGACAGACTTACAAGAGAAGTTGTAGTTAAAGAAGAGGAGCAAGTATTTGATTTGGAAAGTCTTCTAAGCAAGTCTCAAGAAGAGATTGAAAAGAGGAAAGCTACAAAGATATCTAAGGTAATAAGAGATGATACAGGCTCCAAAAAGATGCAGATAGCTACGCCAGCAGTGGACAAGTATGATGATGAGATCATGGCAAAAGAATATGATTTGGAGACTTTTGATCTTGGTCCACTTACCTCCGAGCAAGCCATGGAAGATGCGACTGATTCAGTGGGGTAGTCAATGATAAGCTAAAGGAAGAAATAGAAAAGAATAAAAGGTTGGAAAAGGAGATTAATGCTTGGAGAAATTATTTTAGCCAGCTTAATGAGCCATTGAGGCGACAGGATCCAGAAGTCTTACCTTTGTAGGCACTCTCTCTTGAGTCAATGAATCAAATGGAAAAGATGAAGAACTCGGCTCAACTCATGCATGCATGGATTGATAGATCTTACACGATAGCCAAGGAATTCGTAGGAGATATGATGAAGATACTACACAAAGCCATCCGAGTTCTTGAGATAGTTCATGGTCTTGGTGTAACCATCGATGCATTCACTCATACTAGGGACGTCACTATCCCAGTACTACAAGTAATAAGAAGGACATCAAGACAGGTTTTAGCACGAGAAAGAATTGTTGATGGTGGAACTCATAATTTCCTACAATGGTCAACTTTGCTCCAAATGAAGGAGGTTCTATTCAAGGACATCAATAGCAGGTGCAGCCAAGTCGAGGACACTATCCATCCTATTCAAGACAAGGTGTTTGATGTACTATGTGTGATCCTTGATAGGAGGATAGAGATTGAGACAGATGTAGATATCCAAGAGTTGGAGGACAGAATCAAGGTCATCTTTTGTAGAGAGGACAACATGATCACAAAAGAGCAGCGAGATTAGATGTATGCTACTGTGTTCCTGATTGATAGAACAAAAGAACTGGAGCACGGATGGGAGATGACTCTTCTTGCGGCCTTTGATGAGGTCCTTCACTTGGAGGAGCGAATGAAAAATCTACTTGAGATTCCCATTGCAGAGATTGAAGGGATTACGTCCAGATTCATTGAATATGCCAAGAAGGAACAAGGAAAAGGGAACAAAATTCTAGATGAAAAGTTGTTATGAGATGATGTGGCAATTCAATCCCTATTGGATAATGTTTCCTCGTTATTCGTGCCAATTTCTATTGGCTATGTTATGATAATGTTTATCCAAATAGGGTTATTTTTGTAACAAACCCTAATTAGGGTTTAGGTGTCAAAATCTCAGCCCTTGATCTTCTTTAAATCTGGGCCATTCATTGTATTTGAGAATGCTATATAAGCTCCCACTCATTTCATATGGGGATATATATATATATATAGCAGAGAGAAGAAGAATAGTTATTCATAGAGAGTACAAATTTGGTGAAGAGAGAAAGTTGAACAATTGTTGTTATATTTTGCTAGGAGATTAATAAAACATTGAAGTTATGGTGTTTTATTGCAATCTTTGTGGCTTCTTACATGGTTGTTCATCTTCTTGAATCACTTTATTGAGGATAGTATTTAGATGTTAGAGATAGATTGGGTGATAAATGATGTGCTTGATTTTTGGTGAAGCTCATAGTCCAAACCACTAGCCTCTTACTAATTGTAATTGCGCCTTTTGTGGTCAACTGAAGATATTGAAATTGTTTAAAGTTCAATCACTACGTGAGTGTTGATATGCACCCTATTGATGGTATCTATGTTCATGAATGATTTGAAAATCTTTGAATTCCCTTAGAAGATCGCACCGATTCCAGTAGAGTTGTTGTTTTATGGCAATACTGAAATTGGTAGAGTTTCACTAAGATTGCCCTCCATTTAGTCATTCATAGGCCTAGTTTAGCATAATCCTCCCTAACCCCCTATCTTTTGTCTTTTTTTTGAAGCATCGATTAGTATTGGGAAAATCTTGTTCCTCATTGGTCAAGTAGTTGCAAAAACCAACTTTCATTGAAAGTACGTAAGGCCCCCTTGATGAAACAGCAAACATAACAAATGTTGGTGCTTATCCACACGTAGAGAACCTACATACCAGAACCTTGGAGTTACCTCGATTGATCCTTAGGCGAAATCTTCAACATTCAAGGAAACTTTGTTCAAGAGAGGATATGATGCCTATGGGTATTTTATTATGTGTTTGATCGTGTATAGAAGACACATCAACAGTAACCAAGTGAAGTAAGGGTAAGATTGTATTCCACGCCATTTTACAGCTCATCGTATTTGTCTAGCTTCTAATGATATTTTGGTAACAATGATCGATTGTCACCATCAAGCTGGTTTCTCCCCTTTGAGAATTTTCTAAGGTAAAAATTATGTGTTTATTTCTCTTTGATAACTTTCTTTCTTTCTAACTCTCATTTAAATTGATGAGATTATAGACCAATATCACTGTGAAACTTATCTTCGGAAAGACTTCTGAGACATCTATAGAGCAAAGAAATTGTATAAGCAATACACTAGGCCATGATTCTCAAACAGCATAACACGTCCGAACGTAGCAATGACATGTACTCCAGGTGTAGTAGATTGGGAGGGTTTAAATAACCCTGAGCTGGTTCATAAAGTCACTACGGGTGCTAAAATTGAACATTATATAAGTTAGATGGAAGATATCTATTAGTGCAAGCTCAAAGGGGGATCTCATGTGCCAAATTGGCCTCTGGGAAGGCTGACCTAATTAACAACTCCGTCTTCCATATTCTTGATTCCGAAGTTGTATTTAAAAGAGTCCATATGCATATGTATATGTACTCAGGTATGTACATGTATATAGCATTTTCCCCCTGGGTCGAAATGGCTTCTCCATCCCAGTATCCATATCTAAAGTCTTTAATTTTAATGCCTCAAATAGTACTGCTTTGAACTATCACATCCTAAAGAAAGAGCAAAATTTATAAATTTTATTGCTGATTCAATAGCTCCCTTTGAAGTCCAATGAGATGAACCTCAGCGGGAACTCACCTCCATAGAAAAGGAATTTTTTAGATATTTCAATAAGAATAGAGCCCAAAAATTGATGAAGCGCGTCTTCCTTGTGTAAATTATTTCACTAAACGTCTTACCAATCAAAAATATGTTTCTAATGTTCATTTAAAAAAACTTACTAGGCAACGAGTTCGAATCTCTGGCAATCGATTCCGAATTACCATCTTCTGAGACCCCCTTTATTTCTTCTAAAGCCCGAATATCATCGCTAGAACCCAGTGCTGGCCTTGCATGCTTATATTTGACAGAAATTTTGTCATGTAAATGACAGCTGTTTCCTGCTGCGTTTCTGCGCACCTTCACTTGTGTAACGTTGGATTTGAATACGGGAAAACAAATGCTTGAATTTAATTCCAAAGATGGATTATGGGTGTACGTTCCAGACAAACACAATGTAGCCATTTTTTAAACTAGCTTCTCTGCAATCATTACCGTCTTCTAAAGTTTTTAAAATTGGAAAAACCCAACAGGCAGTTACAAATTACAGAAAAAACAACCGTGCTTGCACATGCAGAGCACAATCAAACAGAGAAAAGAACTGAAATCGCTGATCAAGCGAGACAGAAAAGAAGAACAGATATAACTGATCAATAATAACAGCAGAGTAGCTGTGTAACTAGGCACGACCGAGAGAAAAGAGCCTGAAAAAGGGCTTTGAAAGTTATGCTGCTTGAGAATACAATTTACAACCGGAAGGTTAAAACAACAAGTTAGGTTAAATTTGTATACATCCGACAATGATAAATTTTTCTTCCCCTCCACCAAGGACGTTGGCCAATTTCCTTCTTCTGGTTGGTTACGAAATACCCCACCATTGAAATAAAACACAAACGATTTCCCTTTTGTGAGGGAAGACTTGGTGTTCTATGTTGGAAATGTAAACCTCCACTCAAAGTCCCGATTTGTCTGCGGAGAGACGCGTT
This sequence comes from Cryptomeria japonica, assembly GCF_030272615.1. NCBI lineage: Eukaryota > Viridiplantae > Streptophyta > Pinopsida > Cupressales > Cupressaceae > Cryptomeria > Cryptomeria japonica. The sequence continues at coordinate 948,306,277 of NC_081407.1, read as the reverse complement.
TGTTTTGCTTTTTTTTTATTTAAAAGACCAATGGAGAGATTTAAATAATATAAACTGTTCTTTAATTTCAATGGTTGATATGAGATAACTTGTACTAGATCACTGCTAAATTTAGAAGACCGTTTTTTATTTACAGATTTGTTTTTTTTTCTCAAATCGGAGTGTTTTCGTAGAATTCAAAGATTTCCGATCGTACATGTCGTCTAGTGTATACGTATAATGCTCCTTATCTGAGATTTCATGTTTGCGTTGAAGCTTTTGTCTTTGTGTAGATTTAAGTGCTGGAGTAGGCCTAGAGAACATACCACTTGCATGATATTGGTGGTTTGCTATAAGACAATTTACAATTTATTATATCAAGTGTTTGAGATGCATAAGCGGCAAATATATCTATCATAGTTGTTTTTAGATTAGGTTATATAAAAGTTTTTTTTATCAACATTTCAAATTATATTTTGTAATTCATCTTATGTTCTCTTTTGTTCTCTTTTAACTTCATGATGGATCATTAGTGTGATCTGAAATGTTGATGGAGAACAAAACTTCTAAGCAATCTAATCTAAAAACAACATGCCCAAAACTATAGATTGTGGAAATTTGATATCATTGAGATCTAATGGCATTAAACTCAATAATTTGGAAAGCTTACTATGAAATACCAGTATCATTGACATCATGATAAGCTACATATATATACTAATGACAATATGATAATATAAAAAAGAGGTCACACAAAATAAGAGATGTTTGTGGATCAAGATGTGCTAATATCCAATGCGTGTGGAAATAGAGTATACTCTTAAGATAGGGCAACATCTTATAAATCACCATAACGAAGAAGTCACTCCATGCTATATTGCAAGAGATCTCAAATACATTATCATGTTCTTCCTATTGAACCCAAGGCAAGACTGTGAGAGGGGGGGTGAATCGGTCTCAAACATAAATTAATGCAACACACAAACAATTAATCAACAACATATATCCAACACATGAACACCAAAATTTTCTACATGGAAAACCCAAATAGGGAAAAACCACGGTGAGTAACTACCCACAAAAATATATCCACTATGTATATCAAATTACAATGAAAAGAGCTCATTGCTCTAGACTTGCAAACCAAGGCTAACTGCTCTTGCGGTAAGATACAAAAGAGGACTTACAAACCTGAAGCTAACTACAATAGGGCAAGATACAAAAATGATTTGAAAAGAAGGATCTCCTAATCATGAAGTTGTCCTTGAACTCTGCATCAAGCGACCAATATTAACACACACAACTCAGACCTCAACTGCTAACACTCTATCTCATATCTTTGTCACGGTCTTAGCATAGTTTGCATATCATTTGAACACAACTCTTCTTCTTTGCTCTTCACCGAACCTCACTGACTATATTCACATCATACATCTACACTCCACACCTCATCTCATACACTCAACTCAATCACATTCATCCTTAGATACAAGATAGATCATCAAAGCTTGAACCAAGTCAGCCTAAACCAAAATAAACCTTGCAGACCAAAAACACACATGTTGATCCACTCCAGGAGAAAGAGGGGACCAAAACACATCTTCCAAAGATCAATCCATTGATCCACAATCACTAGAACATAACTACCAGCATACCAACATGTTACGCATCCATAAAAGCAATTAATGGTCAAAACATATCCTCCAAAGCAATTATCTCGAATTTGGATCTCCACACGCTACGGTGAGACCTAATAACACATCAAGCAATCTTCCACAAATCATATCTGAACCTAAGGATAGGTTTAACATAGAATATCACAACCAGCAATGAATAATGTCACAACAACCGGAGAATGCAACGATACTTCCAGACCATAGAACTATCATGTCCGCTATACCAATACTATATCCAAAGAAGATAACAATAACAAACAACATTAGCAACACTTTCCGGACTTGAAAACTTCCGAAACAAATAATAGAACAATTGCAACACCAACACAACAAGTATCTCTGCACCACAAACATTCCGGACCAACACCAATCCGGAATAACAAGTTTGACATCAATGACAACCACAGCAACACATACTTCCAACACTTCCTATATCCTTATAATGATATTCACTTTGTTTATAGAGACCTCCTCCTAATAACATAATGGAGGGGCAAACTATTAAACTCGTGTAGATATACTCATTATCTAGTACAATTAAATACATGGGTTGTCCACATGACCTAATATAACTAAAGGATGTGTGCCACATGTTAGAAATTCTATCATCCTATATATATTTTAATATCATAACCCAAATTAAATAACATCACATGGTTTGTAGTGCTAGAGTTCACCTTCCATTTGTGTGTGACATTTTAAAATGACAAATAATATATTGCATGTCCTCTCCATAAAGTTGACAAGCGCTAAACAATATAGAGAATATCATTTTCAAATTGAGTATTTTTCTCTTATCAAACCTCGCCCCTGTTATCAATGAAACTATAACAAGACATCCCATAGATGCTCACAAGAAGAATTTGACAAGAAATCGCACCAAGCATTGACCTTGATAAACTTGTATATTAATGGCACATTGATAGAAAATGTGCAAAATGCAATAATACTAAAGGAATCTTGGGATGCAATCACCACAAGAATGAGGTGAGAATAAACATGTTCAAAAATTTGTTATATAATATAAGAGTTGATGAATCAATAACTGAGCATCTCTCAAAGCTCAGGGATATTTTAAATTCACATTGATGCAAACAAAAACATTGTTTATAACGATATCTATCAACCTCAATTGTTTGCCAAAGTTATTTGAGAATTCCAAGAACACACCCACACTAAATGAAAAATTTGAAATTCAACGCTTTGGAGGTTTACTATTACAACACAACAAAATCCTTGATAGAGATCATAAAGTTGAATTGGTAAATGCTTTTGCATCTAAGTTCAAGGGCAAGAAGAGTTAACGAAAAATGTGTCAAGTTGTGGATAATATTGAGTAGAAGAAGGAAAGGTTTGCTACATTGTAATCATCCTGGTCATTTTGAGCACCAATGCTTCAATAAGAAGAAAGATCCAAGTGAACATAAACACAAAAATATGATGGTTGATGTTTATATTGAAGATGATGAGATTTTTAGAATATTTTTGGTATATTTTTTCAAATACATAAAAAATAATGATGTCCAAATCATCTATTTAGGTGTTACTCACCACATGACTAGTAATGTTGATGACTTGATAAATGTAATAAAACAATCAAGAGACATTATTATATTAGGAGATGACTACCAAATACATATTCGAGGAGTTATCAATGTTCCTACGCAAGGAAAAACAAGTATTGATAATGTTTTATGTGTTCCAAAAATACAGAAGAATCTTATCTCAATCAACTAAATTATTATAAAAAATATGAAGGTCATTTTATATTCAAGATCTTGTAAGGTGCTTTATAGTAAGTAAAAAATTATATGTGATGCATATATGAAAGGAGGACTATTCTACTTGAGAGAAAAATCCTCTAAACCCTTAGTTTTGTTGTAAAACAAGGTGAAGAAAGCTTGCAATATGAACTTAACTCAAAGTTATTGCAAATTTGAAATTGAAGATTAACCATTAACAAACTAATTGCATAATCAAAACAAGAGTAGGAAAAACATTGCACATGAAACACCAAATTTATGTGAAGAAACCTTTCTAGGAAAAAACTCCACCATAGAAAGAGAGGCAAGTATATTACTAATCCGATGAAGATTACAACAACAATGCACTTCTTTGTAAACCTCTATAAAATTCGGCAACACTTCATTAGCTTGCAAACTCAACAAGAATAAATGAATAACTCTAGCTTAAGGCCCCAATTTATAGAAGTTTGTGAGGATGAAAACCATTGTCGTATCACCAAACAAAGAGCAACAAAACCACTTGGAAAACTCATGCCTACCTCCCAAAATAGCCTCTTACATTTGCTTCTTGCAGCTATCATAAGGTATCTAGCTAATTTGGGCATCCCTAGACCCAATATAGAAGTCTTTGTCATAAATGCTTGTCATAAAATTAATTATGATTGTCATAACCATCGTGTATTCTCTTAGAACTCCTGACAAGTGTCCAAGCACCTCAAAATAGAATATTACAAAAGGGGACTAGCTATTTTGTCCTTTTCTTAGAGGACAAACAATAAAAGTAACTTTGCCTTTAGGGTGATTGTACGGATCTGTGTCGCACTTTAGGCTAACAATGCCTATTCTAGGGTTCCGGCCAAACCGATTTGGCAGCCACGCAGCGCTCGCATGGCAAGGGGTTTCCGGTCGAAACCCCTTATGCTATATAAACCCAAAAATCCGCCCAATCCCCTCATTTTGCATTGAGCGACTTGGAGTTGAGCAAGAGGTCGAAAAGAATTGCAGAGATCTAGTCGGAAGCGTTTCAACGGTAAGTCCCTTTTTTTTCTTTTTTTTAAAATGTATTTATTGTATCATATTAATTTGTGTTGTTGTTTTTTTAAATAGTTTTTATTAGAAAATTAGTTTTTTGATAGCAAATTAGTTTTTTTAAATAGTTTTAAATATATATATATATTTCTTTTTTGTATTTATTGTATCATATTAGTTTAAAAAATTAGAAAATAAATACATACATGTACATAAATACACACATACATACAAATACATACACAAACATACACATAAATTCACATACATACATACATACATACATACCACTAATACATTTGGCCTAAAAGTCCGATGGAGGTTTCTGATGGAGAAGGTATATTGTGATCAAATTTGATTTTTTTTTGAAAAAATGCCCGATTTCGTTGGAATTCTGACAATAATGCAACATTTGGTTTCGACAAAGAAGGAATTGGCAATGGCATTTTGGTTTTTTTAGAAAACATTCCCGCGTTCGTTGAAATTCTGACGACCGCGTGCATTACTTCAAAAAAAAAAAAAAGACCAAGTCATTTCATAAATCCCTCATCTTCGTCCCGTCGACCTCTGCCATTACTTTGTCCCACCTCTTCCTCCCGCCTCTACCATTACAAAATCCCGCATATGTAGGGAACCAACCGTGGAATGAAGTGGTGCTGCAGGAGCAGCTATACCAGGATACCAGGCGACGAGAAACTTTCCAACTTCATGGTAGGAATTTTGTTATGTTTTTGTTTTTGTGTTTTGTTTGGAATTTTCATGTCTGGGCATTATTTAATGTACTAAGGGCATGTTTTGGGCCCATTTGTAAGTTGTTTGGCATTTTGTTAGGGGTGTATTGATTTAGGATTTAAACCGATAATGAGGGAGAACAATCCAGTGGGGTAACAAAATAGAATTAAGTGGGGTTCCCTAAGAGCCTCCCTCCCTTCAACTGAACTGTCGAGAACCTAACTTCCTCAACCGGGGGTGAACTACCTCCATCCTTTGGACCGACTTCTATCCCTCTTCCCCAAGATGGATTCCCCGGGATGGAGCGTAACAACTATGGATCGATCCTCCGACCAGAAAAAAATCAGATGGAATAGATCTTCTTCCACCATAGAATAGTAGGGGCATACAATAGTAGGGGCCCTAGCATAACCCCTCTCTCCATTTATCATTGTTCTCGCAGACATGACTGTAGAAGCGACCAATGTCCATTTAGCTAATAAACCATCGATCAATTGATCATTTTTCTCATAGACATGATTGGTGAAGTGACCGAAATCAATAAGCCTAACCTACACCGCACATTGAATGAAGGATATCCCGGAATCTGAAGCAGTGAAGGTGAGCCTCCATCTGGAACGGGGAACCCCTACAAGGAGAGGTGTTAGTTGTTCCTCACTACTTCCCTTCATCCGGCAGAGGCAACAAAGAAAGCAGCCTTGGTGATAGATCCATCTCGTGATCCTGTGGGCAACTACTACTATAGTTGTCCTTCACTGCTCTATGCTCCGATATCTACTACTACTCAAATTGAGGTGAATATGTACAAATTAAGGTGATATCCCTACTGTAGAACCGTGAGTGTAGTGACCGAGTGCTATTTTTTGTCGATGTTTTGGAAGGGAGCATAAGTGTACCGTTAGGAAGGTGGTATAAAATGGTGAAAGATGATAAGATAGGGAGGTAAGTGATGAAGGATGTAATGGTGAAAGAGTAAGTTAGGATATGTTAGGGGTTTGGAAGGTAGGAAAGTGAATGGGGGGAGATAAATTAAGGATGTGAAGGATGGAATGGGGTTAGGTAGGTGAAGTAAAAGTAAGTGTGTATGAGGTTAAGGTTTAGGATAGGATGTAGGAAAGTAGAGGAGGTTAAGATAGGGGATATGAAAGGTAGATGGAAGGTAATAATGATAGGAAGCGAGGTAAAGGTTATGAGGTGTGGGTTAGAAAATAGGGTGTAGGAAATGGAAGGAAGGGTCATATCACTTTGAGAGTTTTCACCAAGATGAGTAGCCCGAGTATGGACCTCAAATCTTACAAGCCATAAGGATCCACTTGTAGTAGAGGAGCATATACTTGCATCTTGGGAGCTTATTAGGAATTCACCTTGAATTTGGGAAATACACATAGAGGAGATAAAATATTGATCAATACACATTACCTAGCCTCATCATGCATAAATACAAGAGGTATGGACTATAGCAAGCACATATCATGAGCCAAAGGATCATATTCGAGAGTTGCTTCATCTCCAATCCTCTACATTTTTAAGATCGACAAATGGGGTTGAGGTTAAGTCTTGGTTACTTAGCTTGGACTTATGCTTTGGGTTGCATCTATATGTGAGCAACTTAAAGGCATAATTTTCAATGCAATTTTTGAGAGGACTTGATTCCACCTTGTGGTACTGGGAGGATAAAATGCACCAACTCACATTGGAAACCCTCTCCAGATACCATTTTGGAGTGCTTCAAAGTGTGTTCTATTTTAAAATATTTTTGACAGAGATGCATAGATGAGTTTCACAATTTACATAATAAGGTTTCATAGTGGCTCAACATGAGAGTTAGTTTTTGGAGTTCTTGTAGTTTGTATATTACATTCAAGACAAGTTACTTGTCAATTATTTCATTAGGGGTGGAAAGCCCAAAATTTCAGTTTTCCTACACATGGCCAATCCAAATGACTTTAGGGTTGCTATGGCAAAGTCTCTTATGGAAAAGGAGGTACATGGGAGGACACAATAGGCATTAGAGAAGTTTTTAACCAGCTATGGCAAAGTCTCTCATTTTAGGTATGAGAGACTATAGGGCTATCAAGCTAGGCCTTCTATGACTCAACAACCTTTTAGGGGAGAATCTAGTGTTTTTAGTAATTAGGATCTTCTAATTATGGTGGGGCCTAGCCAGCATAGGGTTATATGAGAGGCACATGTTATGTATATGTTAGTATCAGACAGAGAGTGCCCACAAGGTTTTAGAGTAGGTGGACACCATCCTAGGATGTCAAAGTAGATAGTTGATATGTGGGTCTTTACCCTCCCAACCACTCAACATATACCACCATGGGTCTTTACCCTCCCAAACACACAAAGGTCAAAGGAAGATTCGCTGCTGCAACACTCACTTTTTGTGACAGTCTCAAGCACTTAGGACAGTCACTCCTTTCGTGGCCATTCTTCTTCACACAACACTCTCTAACATTAATTATGATGATAGTGTACCTCCTTAAACCTTCCACCAACACCAAACTCAATACCAAACTCTTTCCCAATCTCGCTAATGGACTAATTAACTCAACTCACTGTGAAATTGTGATGGTCAATGCAAGGTTTAGGACAGTAGTAATTAGGATCTTCTAATTATTGTGGGGCCTAGCCAACATAGGGTTATATGAGATAGGGGTAAGTTCAATAGTGATTTCTCCTTCAATTCTTGATGAATGCTTCATTGCCTATTCACTTGGAATTGAATTGATTTTATAATTAAGAAATGAAATGTTTGGTCAAATGCCTCAAAGAAATGTGGTCTAATGAAATGCTATGATTGCAGGATATGCACAAACAATGTTCGTTGAAATGGATTTACAAAATTCCAACGAAATCTGATCGGTGGGTATAAATTCGAACCCTACAACGGCCAACAACCTTTACCCTCTACAACCTTTGCCAGCATTCTTCCAGTCTATGCGAAAATGAGAGCTTGACAACATTCTTTCACTTTTAGCTAGCTAAACTTTTCAAGAATTTTATCTCTAGATTTAATATTTCTTTTCTTGCATGAATCTATTAATTTTGAGATAACAGATCTTGCCTTCATGAATTGATCCTAGTTTATCCCTTTAACCCTGATTAATTTATTTAGAGTGTTTAGTTCCATTTTAATCCTTTCTTTTACAATTAAATATTATTAAAAAATTGTATTATTGTTCCAAATTTTGTGGATATTTAGGACTACAAAATTTTTACTAGACCACGCATCTTGGTACTTCTTACTTTTAGAAGCTCACTCCTCTAGTGTTTGATAAGATAGATATGAATGATTGACCTTAAACTACATGTTTTTAAAGATGAAGGTGCATTCGGGGTTTAGATGATCTTCCATGACCAAGTCAAAGGAAAGTGATATAAACCTATTTTAAAAATTATATTATCATTATACTCAAGCCATTTGGAAAATATAAAAAAATATATCCAATCTCTTAACTATTTTTTCTCAAACCTAGCATTTTGTTTGCCCATGTGAGTGCTCCATTCCTAGAACTAATAAATAGAGAGTGTATTCATGTAGATAAATGAATTAAAATCAATTTGTGATAGTAAACATTCACATAGCATGTATAATTAATTTATTTATGATTGACTTTTAAATGTAATAAATCATCTCCTATAGTTATCTCCTAAAGGTGGGGCAATTAGGTCCATATATGATGAAAATCAAAATAAATAGTTTGAAGATAATATTAGTTACCTAAAGGATATTCCACTTGATTATTTGGTATATCATAACTATTTTGACAAATTTTGAAACCATTAGAGGTACCTTTTGCTTCTGTAGATGAGGCATTCATTCATGTTGAAGTTGTGATAGCTTATTTGCCTCTTTATAGACAACAAATTATCCATATGAATTATCATATATACTTGTAACCTCCATCCCAAACCACCTATTTCACTCTTCTTCCCTTGTGTACCTCTTTTATTCTTCCATTACCTCTTTGCTTACCTAAATTCAATCCAAAACATAGTGTATATAGCATCAAAAAAATTCCATATTTGATTAATATTATCCACAACATATCGAAAAGACAAATACCACACTTACCGTGTCATCAACCAAAAATAATTTACTTACATATTCAAAGAGTTCAATAATGGAGAAACATCCATGTGGTGCTCTACACATGTCCTCAAAGGTTCAAGAAATACTTATCCTCTATTGGTCCAAACTTTAAATCACTTTCCATGCATGAAAATAATTGCAACCATACCCAATTTCCCACCCAATAGATTCTCTCAAACTAGTTTACTATCTTAACATAGGGTCAAGGAAAAGTGGGCCAAAATAGGAATCCAAGTGTCTTAAAAGCCTTCAAGACCATAGAGGTGAGGATTGAATTTCTTTCTTTAGTGGTATCTTTCTCTAGATTAATTAGTTGGGGATTCTATTAGGACCTTTTCCTAATTAAAAAATATATATAAAGATTACATCCCTAAATATTGCATTCATAATAGAATAAATTTCTGCAATATTGAGACTAAATTTATAATAGATTTATAGTGATGAATAAAGAAATATTTAAGATTCTCAAAAATTTGATGTTTTCTTTCTCCCAACCGTCATTGGATATTGGGTGATCCTTGAGGCATTATGTCAAACAGTTCATGTGCCTTATCTAAGCTTACACATTTTGCATGCATGTGTACCTGGGCAGTTGCACTACAACATCTATACTCACTAATCACATTTGGTTGGAAGTTTCTAAATCCATTTCAAACACATTTTTTGCATATCATGCAATCATAGCATTCCATTAGATCGCGTTTCTTTGATGCATCTCACCAAACAGTTCATGCGCTTTCATGTCTATACTTCCACATTTTCCAAACATGTCAAACAAAGCATTTCCAATCGTAAGCATCTGATATTAATTGCCCTTACCTTCTACTTTGATGGAAGCCCATACTCTGTTCCAAAGCTCCCATTTTGGCACAGGTAGAGAGTACGTTGGCAGATAAAACTGATCGAAATGGAAATCTATTTGTTGCATTGACTACATTGTGAGGATGCTTATGTATTTCATTGACAGCATAAAGCAAGAAAGGACATGAGAATATCTCCTCGGGGATGTATTCTATGACAATTGCGAGGTAGATGAGAGTTTCTTATGCCATTTGCTTTGTTCTATGCAGTCAAACACAGGAACACTGTTTGAATTCAAATGCTAACGGTGATTGTCTTTTTAACGGAAAAAGATGGGAAGGGACATTAAGGGAAGGAATGGGCCCATATCACACCTAAGCATTCAAAGCTTAGTGTGTGTTGTTTAAGGCTGCCCCCTTAAGACATCATAATTGATTGGCTCTTCACTCCTAAGACCTTCAAAAGTCTTTAATGGCTTCATTGAGTCCTTTGGTCTTCCAAATGCACCTGCACCGACTTGAATTCTCCTTCAATGCTTGATTGCCTATTCACTTGGAATTGAATTGATTTTATAATTAAGAGATCACTTGAATTGTAGGTAGACCCCTTCAAATGACAGGGTAGGCTTCCTTTTATACCTAATATATGTCTTGAAAGCATTTTATCTTGATGGCTTTAAACTAAAGCACTTTCTCTTCTATCTGGTATTAGTGGAGCAGAGGTTGCATTGCATCGTCCTAGGATACATATTTCCGCAGATACAACACAAGTTAAATGTATCCCAAGTCGATGCAAAGCAACCTCTACTCCAAAGATCACCAGAAAATAGAGAAAGAAATTTAATTTAATGCCATCAGAATAAAAGTCTTTATTCAAGACAGATAAATGGTATGCAACTGGATCTATTTGGAATGCATTACCCAAACATCACAATCGATCAATCACCTTTGAAAAGAAAGTGGTATGATGAAATATTTAGGCATAAAATAGATGAAATGTACTCCATACTACTGCTGCACAATATTTTGGTCGATGATATTTTTAAAATAGTAAAGGAAGGTGTATGGAACAACCAAATTCTTATCATTATAAACAATGAATATTTTAAGATCCTTTTATGATGTGTAAGTTGAGAATATTTTATGAAAGGTCCCTAAATGAATACACTTTAAACTAATTTTAATATACCTTGAAGTGTGCAATATGGAAGGTTTGTATTCTTAATCTCCTGCCCATTTCTTAATTTAAAAGATGATATCTTTATTAAATATCTCTTCTATTAAATATCTTTATTAACTTGATTTCTCCTTCAATTCTTGATGAATGCTTGATTGTTTGTTCACTTGGAATTGAATTGATTTTATAATTAAGAGATCACTTGAATTGTAAGTAAACCCCTTCAAATGATAGGGTAGGCTTCCTTTTATACCTAATATATGTCTTGAAAGCATTTTATCCTGATGGCTTTAAATTAAAGTACTTTCTCTTCTATATAGTATTGGTAGAGCAGAGGTTGCATTGCATTGTCCTAGGATACATATTTCCGCAGATACAACACAAGTTAAATGTATCCCAGGTCGATGCAAAGCAACCTCTGCTCCAGAGATCACCAGAAAATAGAGAAAGAACTATAATTTAATGCCATCAGGATAAAAGGCTTTCAAGACAGATAAAATTTGAGTTTGATTGTCATCATTTACTTTGCCAAATTCTTCACACGTAACTCCTGAATCAATTTCCTACTCACAAGAATTTTATCAAGTCTCAAATATAGGGAAACAGAAGGATTCAAATAGAAAACTTGTACATGCAACTAAATCCATTGACTAATCAGAAGAACAAAATTAAGAAATGGTTTGATCATGTGAGAGATGTTGTAGACTTGCAACTCACCAGCTACTTAGTTTTTGCGGGTAAGATTTTTTTTTGTTTTGGTTATGGTTGTGGTGTTTATAGGGAGACATTTACAAATTTATATCTATTTTCACTATTTAATGGTTTATGGGTTTGTAATGGTAATTTAATGTTCTTTCATGTTTTTGTATATATTCTTTATAATAGCCTATTATATTGATTTGTTCTATTATGGATAATGGTGTGGGTCAGACGGCTTTGCCATCGGTGCATGAAAGCATTGAACGAGTTCTACTTTTAAAAATTACATGAAACATTTTAAATTTATTTGATTAAGTGATATTTGCAAAAAATGATTATCAATGATGTTTCCTTTCTCCAAGAATTGTCTAGGATCTTTCCGTCAGATAATATGTAACATCGAATGACTAAATCTTATCATTACAAATGCTTATTTTATTTAATTATTATCTGAGCGTGAATTAAAATTTATATCTGTATGGAAGCAGAACATACAAGCTGAAGAGTCATGTGCAAGCAAATTTCCTAAAAGAAAGCAAGCAGGCATTATCTTGAATGACATGGAAACAAGCTCATCAGCTACCTAGAAGAGAGCAGTTGGAGAATGACAGAGGAAAGTGTTTAAGGGTGATAAATAGATAGAGAGTATGCAATACAAACAAACAATGTCTGGAGTGTGTGATGTGACATCTCTAATTTATGTCTGGAGGGACTAACTGGTTTTGGAGTTCCTGCGAAACCTATTGGGCCACGCTTGGAGGAAATCAATGTGTTCATGCAAGGAGCACCTTTTTTCTATTATGAGAATGATGCTTTTGCACCAAGGGATATTTGGAAGTCAATATCCAAAAATTTTTATAGTGTGGAACCAGAGTTGGCAGACTCGAAGTAATTTTCAACTTTCAGAAGACCAAGAGGTTATGTACACAATCTCCCAATAGAAGGGTGATTTCAAGCATTACCTCTCCCCCCCATGACTATTCAGGAAGCACTTCCTCAAACAAAGGACTATTGGCCTCCATGGGATCAAAAAAAAAAATTGAAGCATAGACTCTAGACGATGTGGTGGTGTCCTTCATGAAGAACTCTGCACTATAATTGAAAATTCACGAGGGAAATAGCAAGATAGTGAAGAGAAATACAATCTTGAAAAGTGGGAAGAATGGATATTGGTTTGGGTGGGGCCAAGTCAGGTGGCTCCTCTAGAGGTTGATGAGATAGAAATCATATTAGGATTTGAAAAAGATCACACTTGTGGAACTTCATGTGCGAGTGATCAATTGCGGTGTTTGGGTAATGCATTCAAAATAGATACAGTTGCATGCCATCAGGATAAAAGTCTTTAATCAAGAAATTACCCATTTGGAATGCAACTATATCTATTTGGAATGCATTACCCAAACACCGCAATCGATCACTCGCACACGAAGTTCCACGAGTGTGATCTTTTTCAAATCCTAATATGATTTCTATCTCGTCAACCTCTAGAGGAGCCACGTGACTTCGCCCCAACCAAACCAAGATCCATTCTTCCCACTTTTCAAGATTGTATTTCTCTTCACTATCTTGCAGTTTCCCTCGTGAATTTTCAATTATAGTGTAGAGTTCTTCATGAAGGACACCACCACATCGTCTAGAGTCTATGCTTCAATTTTTTTCTTTGATCCCATGGAGGCCAATAGTCCTTTATTTGAGGAAGTGCTTCCTGAATAGTCATGGGGGGGAGAGGTAATGCTTGAAATCGCCCTTCTATTGGGAGATTGTGTACATAACCTCTTGGTCTTCTAAAAGCTGAAAATTACTTCGAGTCTGCCAACTCTGGTTCCACACTATAGAATTTTTTGGATATTGACTTCCAAATATCCTTCGGTGCAAAAGCATCATTCTTATAATAGAAAAAAGGTGCTCCTTGCATGAACACATTGATTTCCTCCAAAGCGTGGCCCAATAAGTTTTGCAGGAACTCCAAAACCAGTTAGGCCCTCTGGACATAAATTAGAGACGTCACATTAGACACTCCAGACATTGTTTGTTTGTATTGCATACTCTCTATCTATTTATCACCCTTTAACATTTTCCTCTGCTTTTCTCCAATTGCTCTCTTCTAGGCAGCTGATGAGCTTGTTTCCATGTCATTCAAGATAATGCCTGCTTGCTTTCTTTTAAGAAATTTGCTTTCACATGACTCTAAAGCTTGTATGTTCTGCTTCCGTATAGATATAAATTTTAATTCAGGCTCAGATAATAATTAAATAAAATAAGCATTTGTAAAGAAAATATTTAGTCATTAGATGTTACATATTATCTGACGGAAAGATCCTAGACAATTCTTGGAGAAAGGAAACATCATTGATAATCATTTTTTGCAAATAACACTGAATCAAATAAATAATAAATGTTTAATGCAATTTTTAAAAATAGAACTCGTTCAATGCTTTCATTCACAGACAGCAAAGCCGTTTGACCCACATCATCTCTTGTCGTCGGAATTTCGATGATAACTAATGAAACATCCGACAAGGATGTTGTATATCCGACGTCACTTCCATGTCGGACGATCGTCGAGGAGCAATCATAACATCTATCAGAAATCTGACAGAAATCCACCGATATTTGTGGTGAGGGATGCAAATATAGCCGTCGTCGGATGAGTTCATTACATCGTTGGATGACCGATGCAAATGGCATTGTCGGGAAGCCCGACGATGAGTTTTCGACAGTAAAGTTGGTCGGAAGTCCGACGTGTGGTCGTCGCAAATCCGACAATTAGCCGTCGGAAATTAGGCCCAAATGTACTAGTGTACATACATACATACATACATACACATACATACAAACCTACATACATACATACACATACATACACAAACATACATACCTACATACATACATACATACATACATATAAAATAATTATATGTACACCTTAGGACATACACATACACATGTATACATACACATACATACATAGGTCTACATACATGCATACACACACATACATGTACATACCTACATATACATACACATACATAAATACATACACATACATACATAAATACACATAAAATAATTATATACACCTTAGGACATGCTATTAGGGGTCGTGTGTGGTCCTGAGGAGCCACACATGTGTTAGAACATGTGTGTGGCCCCTCAGGACCACACACGACCCCTGATAGCATGTCCTAAGGTGTATGTATGTATGTGTATTTATGCATCCTAAGGTGTATAATTATTTCATATGACCCCTTCAGACCACACAAGGCCCCTTTCGACACATGTGCACCCCTTAGGACCTATTAGGACCACATAAGACCAAACGGTGTCGAAAGGGGTCTTATGTGGTCTTAAGGGGTCACACATGTGTTTTAACACATGGATGACCCCTTAGGACCACATAAGGCCCCTTACAACACATGTGCACCCCTTAGGACCTATTAGGACCACATAAGATCAAATGGTGTCGCAAAGGGTCTTATGTGGTCCTAAGGGGTCACGCATGGGTTCTAACACATGGATGACCCCTTAGGACCACACAAGGCCCCTTATGACACATGTGCACCCCTTAGGATCTATTAGGACCACATAAGACCAAATGGTGTCGAAAGGGGTCTTATGTGGTCCTAAGGGGTCACACATGGGTGACCCCTTAGGACCACACACGACCCCTTACAACCTATTATGACCACATAAGACTGAATGGTGTCACAAGGGGTCTTTTGTGGTCCTAAGGGGTCACGCATGTGTTCTAACACATGGGTGACCCCTTAGGACCATACAAGGCCCCTTACAACATATGTGCACCCCTTAGGACCTATTAGGACCACATGAGACCAAATGTGTCGAAAGGGATCTTATGTGGTCCTAAGGGGTCATGCATGTGTTCTAACACATGGGTGACCCCTTAGGACCACACAAGGCCCCTTACGACACATGTGCACCCCTTAGGACCTATTAGGACCACATAAGACCAAATGGTGTTGCAAGGGGTCTTATGTAGTCCTAAGGGGTCACACACGTGTTCTAACACATGGGTGACCCCTTAGGACCACACAAGGCGCCTTACGACACATGTGCACCCCTTAGGACCTATTAGGACTACATAAGACCAAATGGTGTCGCAAGGGGTCTTATGTGGTCCTAAGGGGTCACGCATGTGTTCTAACACATGGGTGACCCCTTAGGACCACACAAGGCCCCTTACGACACATGTGCACCCCTTAAGACCTATTAGGACCACATAAGACCAAATGGTGTCGAAAGGGGTCTTATGTGGTCCTAAGGGGTCATGCATGTGTTCTAACACATGGGTGACCCCTTAGGACCACACAAGGCCCCTTGCGACACATGTGCACCCCTTAGGACCTATTAAGACCACATAAGACCAAATGGTGTCAAAAGGGGTCTTATGTGGTCCTAAAGGGTCACACATGTGTTCTAACACATGGGTGACCCCTTAGGACCACACAAGGCCCCTTACGACATGTGCACCCCTTAGGACCTATTAGGACCACATAAGACCAAATGGAGTTGAAAGGGGTCTTATGTGGTCCTAAGGGGTCACGCATGTGTTCTAACACATGTGTGACCCCTTAGGACCACACAAGGCCCCTTACGACACATCTGTTCCTGGTACATATAATTTGGATCCTCCCTATCTTTTATGATCTCTAAAAAAAATTCATGGTCTTCAATAGGAAACCTCCACTTTTGGTTGCCACGTCCTCTTTTTGACAATGTCTCCAACTGCAATCTTGTCGTTATTACTAAGTGATTGTAGTGTAGAACTTTTTGGCCAGGCATATAATCAATGAATGTTGCACCATTTGTATCTATCTTTATTTGTTGATAATAGGTGCCTTCAACAACAACTGAACTAGTGGGATATTGTTGCCCATCATCATCATTGACTGATTCCAATAACTTGCATTTTGGTTGTGTGCATCTCAGTAGATAATAATCTACACTTTCAGTATTGTTAGGATCAACAATCACTGCAAAAATATCACCTATGAATATAGACCACATGTATATATATTTCAAGCAATATTAGTTCATTATACATTTTTAAATTATTTTTGAACAATATTAAATTAAATAAGAATTAAAAAAATTTCATCTCGTACCCGAGTAGATGTTTCTTGAACATCATCATGTTGATCTTGAACATCAACGAATTGTTGTTGACTACATTTTGTATGACCTTTCATCTTATCATCCCTTTTACGATCATACAACCTTGATCTAGTCCTTTATTCCCCATTGCAAAAAATATTCAGATCTTCAAAATTTCATGCTTTGAACCTAAAAACAAAAACATACAAATGTATCGTATATAAGAAAAAAAATATTTGCGCACACCTTTCAAGTTATTTTAAATTCTAGAAGTTATCTATATACTTATCAGAACAATGTTAGAGTTAAATATATAAATCTAGACTTCATTTGTAAACTATGAAAGTTAAAAAAGTTATATAGTTACTTTTCCTTGTCCTTAACAAACAAAATATAATTAATGAAATGTAAATTTAATTTTGCATTCTTAAACTTTATACATTGAATAAATGAAACATGTGTAAGTTTTCATCCATTTAGATCATTTGACTTGAACTCCACTTTTAAAAATTTAGAAAATAAAAAAATAGCATTCAAGAAATAAGACTTAGTTTCTACCAAACATAAGATAAAGAGTAAGAAATTAAGTCTAGTTGGATTCTACATTTAACTATGCAACATGTACATATGAACGCAATTTAATAACATTAATTGCTTGAAATCTAGAGTAGCTAATATATAGAGAATTTGAGTCAAGTATTAGTTTCAAAAAATAAAAATAAAGTAATAAATAGTGTTGAATATACTCAATTTCATTAGTGTTTAATATATATATTTTACAAATTCACTATTTAGTTCTTTTAAGTATATATGTAAATGAGAATGAATCTACGCATATATATGAACACGTATAAATGAATCCATACACGTAAATAAAAATGGATAAATGCATACATATATAAATAAAAACATATGGAATCCATGTACACGTAAATACAAGATTCAAGATAAGATACACATGATTGAATCCACAATTAACGTTTAATATAAAAAAAATAAAAATAAAGTGTAATATAATATACTTGAAAATAAATGATTGAATCCACAATTAATGATTAATAAAATAAAGTTTAATTAAATCTAAAAAATATAAATAGTTTTCAAAAAACCTTCAAATATTTGTATATATTTGAAGATAATTGAAAACAAATGATTGAAGCGTAATTAATGAATAATAAAATAAAGTTTAAAAAAATCTAATTTTTTTTTTCCCAAAAAACATCCAATATTGTAAATTAAGCATGATTGAAAAAATAATTTAAAATAGCATGCTTGGAAAGGGTAGACACCTTTGAAAAAAAAAATCAAAATCTTCACCCCTTTATAAAATTAGAAATAATCACCCCTTTATAATCTTCCTCCTCGATAAAAAATGCCACTTTATTTCAGAAAGAAAACGATTTTATTCAAAAATCACTTTTATTATTTTCGCACTTGATTGAAATTAATTTTTTCATTGGAAAAAAAATATTATTTTATATGGGGTTGAAGCTACGAGTTGCTTGTACGACCGGTCACGTCGGCCTCCATAGTTTCGGCTGGAACTATCCTTGTGGAATGCCAAGTGGCAGCCACATCAACAAAAATTCTGATTTTCTGAAACTTGTGACTTCTGCAAAAAAAATCAATAGGTAAATTAAATTTATTAAAAAAACTAAAAATACCCTTTTGTAGAGATCTAATTCACAATTCCACTCATATAATTTTTATAATGTTTTGATTATATTTAATATATAAAAAATAAAAAATACTACAAGTAGGTATTCTTTTGTTCGGTAAGAGACTAGTTTGAAAAACAAACAAAAAATATCGAATAACTTCAAAACAAATTGAAAAAAACATGGTTCACTAGAGGAAAGAGTCTTCTCCAAAAGGGTATTTTTTCATTTTTTTGATTATCATAAATTGAATAGACAAATTATGGTGGGAGACAAAAACTGTCAAATTCTGGTATATTCGACTTCCAAATGCTATAACAAAGAAAATATACATCAAATTTTATTTTATTTTTTTGATATACTGTATGTATGTGTCATCGATAATGGATATCAAAATCGGAAAAAAATAAGTTGATTTACATTTTCTTTTGTGGTGGGAACTAAACCCCTTGTTTTTCGGCAATAAAAAAAATTGAAAAATAGTAGACTTAAACTTCACCAAATTTTACACATTTCATCAGTTTACATCATCTTCAAATTCAAAATATAAATGCCACTTTTATGGCAACCAAATTGAACGGTTATTGTTGTGTTAACCTTTTTCCTTTGTAAAAGTGTGACATAGGTTTGTACTTTTACCCTTTACATGGTCTCTTTCACCACCATTGGTTAAACAGTTTAACCTCTTATGGGTAAATTACAAAAGACAGTAAAGGGTAACAACAAATTAAAATACTCACAAGATTGATGGCACCTAAAACCTAACAAGTTTCAATTGTTGCTTTGGAGCTCAAATTTGTGTTCCCCTTTTTGCTTCAATTCCATCTATTGGGTGTGCATGTGCAACATGATCCTTCATTGATAACCAACCTAATAAGTTTGTATATGGGTCATTGAGTTGTGGTGTGCTCTTGGTTTTTTATTTTCCCTTGTCTTTTTCATGTTCCCCAAAATCAAAATCAGAGTTTAAATCAACTAAGGCAAAGGAATGCATCGATTATGTGGAGAAGGGTAGAGTTTGGTGTGTGGCAAGCAAAAATCCCAACCCTCAATTGCTTCCTTTTCCTCTATCAAGGGTTCGTGTTTTCCTCTGCATGCTTCCTCACTTGACTTGTATTGGTTCCTTCAACATGCATTTTGCTCAGTCCGCCTGATGACATGTTGTTCATTTGCCAAGGGTATGAGGTTTTTAATGCCAAATTTATATTTCGACTTGTCCCAACATATGGTGCATTTTAAATTTTTTTATGGCACATTAAAGTCAATGTGTTTTTGAAAGCCAATAGCTATGTGCATCTCTTTCATCCTTCCACCTATGCACATTTATGGTGTTGCTCCTCTCAACCACCAAAATTTATTGTAGATGTGATCCATTGATCTACTACATCCATTTTGGGTGGGAAACAACATGCCTTGTACATTTTGAATGATAAACAATATTGTATTTTAGGACCTTACAAATTGCAACCATTAAGATGGGATTTTGGACTCATTCTGGAGGAGGTTGGTCATTGTGTGGTCTTTAGATGCCTAGGAAGTTGTAGGACAACCATGAACACTAAATCTTACTCATTTTTTGGATTTCAAATTTGTTGATTCAAGAAGCTTTGATAAATGTATGTGAGTTATGTGTCAAAGTGTCTCCAACATAGCATGCATGTATTTTGGAGGGTTTGTAATTGCAACAAGGGATCTTCCCTCTTTTCACATTTATTGGCATGACTGTAACAATGGATGAGATGAATGTCATAGCATTTCAAAACTATTGCAAGTTTTGTAATAAACTCTTTCATATTGCACATATATATATGCAATTATATTTTGGACAAATAAGTATGCCTTGTCATTCTAATTTCACAATCTTGAGTATATAAAAATATAAAACCTACTTCATTTCTTGTCTCTATTCTATTTTACATTTAATGTACTATGACTATGTTGCCCAAATAGATAAGCATTAGTCTGTGATCATTCATCGATCTCACACCTTCAAATCAAAACATAAATCAGTAGTATAAAAGTATGAGTAGTTTATAGATATTCATAACCTATTGTTATTGTGAGATTTTGCCAAGATCAAGAGGCAATGGAAAGCACAAATAAGAGAGACAAAATATATGATAGAAATAAATTGTATTCTATCAAGATGAAAATACTAATCAACTAGATCATCAATCATTCGTTACATACAATGAATATGAGCCTGCTTATATAGGCAACGCTATATGGATATGTGAGCACACAAACATGACATGTGGCTCAATAAGAAACAAGGGTAGGTAGGAAATAGGTGTGGGTAGGTAGGAGAAATAATATAATAGTCCACATGAGGTGGATCACCCACAGAATGTGGTGTGTAACAACAAGATCAACACCATAAAAGGTGGAAATTCTCCTACACACACTATCTCAATGTGGCACAAACACCCAAGTGTCTCATACCCAAACTACTACGAAATGCATTTCCTAAGTAAACTTAAGAAAGGTGTAATAATATCCATGATGAATAATTATTTACACCAACACCCCCCCTTAAGTGCAACTTAGGGGAATGCACTTAAGTCTACAATGCAAGATGGGTCCCCGGCTATGAGGCCATGTTAGGTACCCATGTACAAATACAAATGCATGAAAAATAATGCAAGGAAATCTCTCACAAAACGGGGAAAGAGAGAAAAACCCAATGGGAAAAAACCCTCCCCCAAAAGAGAGGTGAAAACTAGATACAAAGAACTCTCATAAGAGTATGTGAAGGACAAAACCCCATGTGAGGAAAAAGTCCCCCCCATATGAGAGAAGAAGAAGAGAGACTAGGAAGCCCCCCCTCAATCTGGAATCTGCACCATGATAGAAGCTCGAAGATGAATGAAGAAACTGCTCCATGAACGTCGAACCACGTTCCTCCCTTTAGGAAGAAACAAAACCAAAGGTGTATCCAAAAAGTCTCCCCAACCATGAAGGGAAGAAGAAGCAAAAATACTCATGATGAAAGGAATCTCTGAAAATTGCTCAAGTGTCCCCATGTCGATGCTAAAAGGTACCCCCTCCAAAGGTGGTAAACTGTGCCACACTGCTAAAAAAGGCACTCTAGGATCTAGTGGATATGAATCTAGAACAATATCCAAAGACTCATATGTCTCCTCAAAAGATAAAGAGACCTCCTCCAAGTGTTGTACAAAAGTATCCACAATCATGTCAACCTCTAAAGATTGATCATGTAGAGAATGCACAAGAGGGTCAGAGTTATCCCTCGCAACAATCAAAGAAGGATCATCTTCATCAAAGAGAAGATGAATGTCATGAATGGTGTCTCCCAAATCTGCAATGTAGGAGTCCACAAACAAGCCTGCAATGTCTGTCAAGTAGGCATCCCAATCAACTGAAGTTGGAAGACATGAAATATCCTACTGCACTAAATCGTAAGAAGGCAAAACTGTCGCACTAGCTGAATCATCAAGTGCAATAGGTGGTGTGATATCAAGAGAAGGAGATGAAATGCAAGGCTTAAGAACAGGGTCACATGTGAGAACCCCCAAGTTCAAATTCCCAAAGTTCTCCTCAAAATCTGAATCATCAACATAAAAAGAGTACAACTAAGATGAATGATCAACCACCCCAGTCGCAATGATAGCTCCACTCTCCAAGTCTCTAATGATAACTGAATCAGGTGTGAACTCCAGAGTTTTCTTAGTTGCCCCATGTGTGATTTGATAGATGGAAAGAAGATTACTTGTCAAGTGGGGTACACACAACACATCATTGAAGGAGTTATCCCCAATGGCAATAGATCCTTTCCCAATCACATCCATGTATGTATGATTGCCCATCAAAATTTGTGGCATGTGGCAAGGCTCAAATGTAGAAAACATAGACTACGAAGATGCCATATGATGAGAAGTCCCTGAATCTAGAAGCCATCTCCTTGAACCATGACTTGTAGTAGCACAAAGAGCTTGTCCCTTTCCTTTATCTGTCCCAAAAGAGTGATCCTTTCCTTTATCCTTGGAAGAAGAAGTTGATGTAGACATTCTAGAAGGTAGGTTGATTCTATTCTTCTCAAGAAGATTCTTCAACTCATCAATATCCTTCTTATAACAATGATGTCCATCATGTCCTGACTTCTTGCAATATCCACAAAAAAGATTGTCCTTATATGATTTCCTCTTAGGTGAGAATGGTGAATCACCTTGTTGTGGAGAGGAAGATTGTGCTCCATCTTGTTGTGGTTTAGACTTAGGTTGTTTTTTATTCTTGCCTTTTCCTTGATTACTTTGATTCCCTTTGTTAGCCACCAAAGCTTGTGACTTTGAATATTTGAGAATCCCCATTGTGGTCAACTTAGATTGCTCAAGTATCAACATCTCCGTGAATGAATCAAATGAGGGAGAAGTGTATGAGGAACCTTGAGCTAACCTATGGGTGTGAAAGCTAGATATAAAGGCTGCATACTTTGAAGGAAGCTTGTCCAACAAGTTATAAACCAATTGAGCATCCTTTTTGTCAATTCCACAATCCTTTAGCTTTGCTCTTAGCTCAGTTGCTTTTGTGACATAATCTTGGATTGTATCAAAATCCTTGGGATCTAAAGTTGCGAGTTCAATATCAAGCTTGTAGCCCTTAATCTCATCAACTTGACCATACAATTTCTTAAAAATATCCCAAGCCTCTTTAATTGTTGTACACTTATCAATGTGAAAAATGAGGTCATCTGATACATACTTTCTAAGAGTTCCAAGTGCCATAGCTTTCTTAGTAAGCCATTCAATTTGAGCATTAGGATCAGCCTTAGGATTAGGTGGTGCTGTAATAGTTTCATTTACATAATGAATGAGTCCTTTTTCCATTAGTTTACTCCATGCCTTAATCTTCCATGATGCATAATTATGAGGAGTTAAAAGTGGAAATTTAGGAGAACCCATAGCACCAAAATGAAAAAACACAAGATAGAGAGAGACACAATCACACAAGACACCCCCCCAAAATACTCAATCAAGAAATCCCCCCAAAATGGTGATTTTGGCACTTTATACTTAGTGCGTATACAATGGGCCACTTGCAAAACAAGGCAAAGTGGACTTTTGATTTCAATTTACAACTTCTCAAAATGAGATCTAAGAGACTTCAACAAATACTGCTAGTGATCTAAACTGAGATCCAAGCAAAATAGAAGTACCAAATATGCCAAAAATGACCAAATACTGGAAGTACAATTTCTAATTAAAATCACTACAAACAGATGGTAGATTATGAAAGTAGATGAAGAAATATGCACTTTAAAAAAAAAATGGCACCTGAAAAGGAGTCCATATGAGCCCAAACGAAGCCTCCAAAGTTGTAAAAACCAAGATTTCATGATTTCTAAAAAACCTGTATCCGAAAATTAGAAAAATTCTACACCACTGTACAAATCACAAAATTCTACCCAAAAACAAAAAATATTGCTCGAAAAAATGATTCCGGATGAGTGAGATATCGGTATTTGAAAAATGCCTACAAAATTATAATTTCTGGAAAATTTCGCTGCAGCGTCAAACTTCAAATGCCTCTAGATTTGGCTTCCAAAGTCCGATTTGGATGAAACAAAAGGCAAAACTGACTTTCTTGGACCTCCTCAATCCAATGGTAACCTCAGATTTGACCCATCAACCTTCAATAATAACGTGCAATAGAAAACTCCAAAATGCAAACCCCAAATAACATCAAATTTCTCTCAATTAGCAAACCAATGACACTCTAATGGCTCTGATACCATGTGAGATATGGACTAGCTCTGATACCATGTGAGACATGGACCAGCTCTGATACCATGTGAGATTTTTCCAAGATCAAGAGGCAATGGAAAGCACAAATAAGAGAGGCAAAATATATGATAGAAATAAACTATATTCTATCAAGATGAAAATACTGATCAACTGGATCATCAATCGTTCGTTACATACAATGAATATGAGCCTGCTTATATAGGCAAGGCTATATGGATATGTGAGCACACAAACATGACATGTGGCTCAATAAGAAACAAGGGTAGGTAGGAAATAGGTGTGGGTAGGTAGGAGAAATAATATAATAGTCCACATGAGGTGGATCACCCACGGAATGTGGAGTGTAACAACAAGATCAACACCATAAAAGGTGGAAATTCTCCTACACACACTATCCCAATGTGGAACAAACACCCAAGTGTCTCATACCCAAACTACTATGAAATGCATTTCCTAAGTAAACTTAAGTAAGGTGTAATAATATCCATGATGAATAATTATTTACACCAACAATTATAACTAGGGATCTCCATTCAATGAGCCTCGTATGCATTCATCTTGTGTGGGTTATGATTGTATGTTGGTATCAACTATATGGGGTTTATTGAGGTAGTCAATTATTCTTAGTCTAGTGACAATATTTGGGGCTAAGTCAACAAGTTGTGCTTGGCTTTCTTTAATGTATAATTACTAATTTTATGTGATCTCAATACCTATTGAGGTATACCCCTATGAATACCCTTCTAGGTCTAAGATGAGCTTGAAGCCTAGGAGATCTAACCCTCTTTTGTAGAATTTGTCATTAACCCTCCATAGTCTGTTGATGAGCTAATTTCACTTGCATGACAACAACCTTGTCCTTGTGACTAAGATTTGGTTCTAGAAAGTGGAGCATTGTTTTTGAGACCCAACATGTTCCTTCAAGGAATCAATTGTGACATGAAATTGTTGGTCATATTAATCATGTCATTAAAGGAAATTTTAAGTCAAAGTATAGTGTATGCTATACCACTCATCACTATAAATAAGTGTTGTGATGTATTTGAGTCCTCTCTTTCTCTTGGAGTGGATTTCCTTGAGTATTTTTGGTCCAAGTGGCTTATTTTGTGCATTAATGTTTGTATACACATAAAAATTGGCTATGAGCAATTAAATAAATATTTAATATTTATTTAATAATTATTCTTCTATTAAATAGTTAATTTGAAAAGATTAATTTATTTAATTCATTTTCACGTCTTTCTATTAATAATATTTTATTAATTAATTAATTTATCCTATTCCTCTATTTAATTAAATATCTAATATTTAATTATTCTTCTAACCAAGTTAATTAAATATCTAATATTTAATTATCTTCTCCAAACAATTAAATATCTAATATTTAATAGTTATTCTCCTATCCTATAGTCTCAAATATTAAATAATTTCTTAAATTATTTAATCTTTCTTATCCAACTCACCCTTCATCTCCACTTCATCTTCCCTTTGCCAACTCATCCATCATGTGGCTAAGGAAATTAATATTTCTTAAATATTCATTCATCATTTATCTCCAACTTCTAAAATTCAATGAATATTGTGTACGTACACATATTTCATAACCATTTCCTATATTCTCTCCAACACCCTCTACATCTTAGGAAAGACTTGAGTCCACTTGTCCTCTCATGCCTAAATTTCCTCCAACCATCCCTAGATTCTCTCAGTTAGCAACCCAGTCAAGGTGAGATGAGTGACACTTGTCTTCTCCTTCCCCCTTTCTCTCAACCTTCACCTTTTCTCACAGCCATCCAAATCTGTAGATCTGATCATGACCGTTGATCTAAGCCACATCATCTCATCCTCTCAAAGTCTATAAAATCAAGAGCTTCAGTTGAGAGAGAGTTAGACTTCAAGAGACTTCAAGTGCATTTTGCAAGCTAATCATATGCATCCGTGAGTTTTAGTTTTGAAGCAAATAGCAATAGCAATTATCATATATCATTTTAGCATAATCATGTAGTATTTGCATATCATAGTATCAATTAACTACAAGTTATCAGTCCATTCTTCATATGCCATCTTGGAAGCCATCAGTGCATTGTCTGAGAGCACACCGTCTGCAACTAAGAATAGTGGAGTTAGGACACAATGAGACATAAACCATGAAGGTAATATTAGTATTTTATTTCATATATACTTCATGCAGTTTCATTGGTTGAGTTTGGATTTTCTGTATGCATTTCCATTAGTATTTTGTGAAACTAACTTATTATAGGTAACATTCTGAGGATGAAATTCAAGTCGACACATTTTGGTGCCCACCGTGGGGCTGGACCTGGCATATACCTTTAAAAATCTTGTAAAAAGTTAAATTAACGCATTTGTAATGCAGATTCACGCATGTGTGAATTCTGACAGCGCTTTTATTCCACAGGTTAGTGCATTTGCCTTCTAGGTTAGTGCATTTTCACTATAGGGTAGCGCATGAACATTTTAGGTTAGCGCTTTTGTCTTAAAATCTGTGCATATGCATTACAGGCTCACGCATTTGTGTCCTAGGTTAGCACATTTGTCAAAGAAATCACGCTTTTGTATCCACAAAGCAGCACTTTTGTAGTCTAGGTTAGCGCTTTTGACCTACAGGTTAGCGCTTTTGAGCAAAAAGATAGTGCATGTGTTAAATTAGTGCTTATGTTTACAAACTGACAAAATTTCTTGCAGGTCCAAATACCCAAGAAATCAAAATTTTCAAACTACTAACATGCATGTGCAGGATGGTGTTTAAGGCAAATTTTATGAATTTCCTCATCTAGTTAATTAAAAGTCTTTATTCGGGAAGTAATATATCATATCCTATTCATTTAGTTTAACTAAGAGGATGAATTGACAACATGCAACTTGCATTTTTAGTATTTTCTCTAAAATAGTTGCACATAGACTTTTAAAAGGGCTAAAATGAACACCATGCTTGTTGGAGCAACATCTCCAAATAGGACTTAGCCAACAATTGTTTTGAAAAGATTAAAAAGAACGCTTGTATTTTGTGTCTCGAAAGTGGTAGGTATATGCTCTCCCCTTAATTGGGTGACCAAAAATCCAAACCCACTCTTTTACGCTTTCTTTACTTTCAAGCAATTAAATCCTTCAGAGGGTTTGCCTTCCCGAGTTGCCTTGAGGGGGCCAGTGAGAGGGGAACGACCTAAAGTGGAAACGGGCTAATACCGAGTCCTTCCAATCCACTATAAATAAATCGTGTTTGTGATGAAAGTCCTAAACAACATGTGCTGATAAGTTTATACCGACACTATGTTTCCCCATAAACGCTATGGAGTGTAACCTCTATAGGCTGGGAACCTTCTGTATTTACAGAGCTGAAAGTGCTGCATGTATGGCCACATGACCGGAAGCCTTTACTAAAAACCACTTGTACTAAGTTGCCAAAATCCTTCTAGTTGTTGGCGCAGGAGGTCGGACCTTTGAAGCGGCTCACACACATACGGATTTTAGTAGAGATATAAAGTTTTCCATAGGGAGTTTTCATGGAAACTGGTGCTTGGCTGCCCCAGAGAAGTGAGCGCTGAGAGTGGAGCCAGTGGGGTCAAGCATCTAAATATCCACTTTGAATAGCGTAGCCTTAGGGGAAATCCCATGCGAGATTCAACAACTATTGTCTCAGCCTACCATAAGATTTGTACTTGCTTGTGCATTTTGTTTATTAAACATTGTGTCTTCTATGTCTGTAACATGTTCCAAATGGTCAAAAATTGAAGAAAATTATCATTTATGAGTGAGCAAAAATACAACAAATTACTTAAAAAATTGATCAAAAGGGTAATACAAAGGTTTTCCAACATTTGAAACACCAGATCAAACCAAGTGATCAAGAGTATATCATCCAACTATCTCAACGACAACAATACCTAGATAGGTATTCAAGTTAGTCAAGTCAAGTTTCCATATCAAGAGACTTTATCCATATAATTTGACATACTTTGTCATAGGAGCCTATCAAACAAACCCTCTATTCGACTTAGTGAGCTTGACTATCCGAAATGAAGTATTCATCAAGTCAAACAACATCAACCTATCTAAACTGAAACTTTGATCGCTCATGTGATCATCCCTTGTCACTTGAAAAAGAAGAAGTTTATTCAAAGGAAATGAGTCCTAGCCTAAATCAAGATCAAGATATCATGACTCTCCAATCTAATCCCATTTTTTATCAAGATCCTACCTATCAAGAATCTTATGATGATCCCCTAAAATTTTGGTATTCCATCCATGATGATCCCCTTTTATCTCAAGAGAAGAGTCCCATTCAACATCCACCTCCTAAGAAAGAGCATGATATCCCTTCCATCTCCTTCACTAATCTAATTCAAAATCAAGTGGAAAACACAAACTCAAATGATCCTACTCCAAGTCAAGATCAAGAAAACTCTTCATCCTCCAAATCCATTTTAGGTCCTTTCATTCCAAAGTCAAAATCTTCATCCTCCAAATCCATTTTAGGTCCTTTCGTCCCAAAGTCAAACTCTTCATCCTCCAAATCCATTTTAGGTCCTTTCATTCCAAAGTCAAATTCTCCATCCTCCAAATCCATTTTAGGTCCTTTCATTCCAAAGTCAAAATCTTCATCCCTTCCATCCATCTTGGGTCCTTACTTCCCTCCATCCACCATTCCATCACCTCAAATGATCCATAAGAAAGATTAACAAAGGCACGCACCTTTGAACTTCTTTCAAAAATCTATCTAAACATCTTTTCAAAACTATTCTTCCATCATTTTCTTTATCTATTTTGGGTTCTTATGTCTCAAAATTTAATTTTGCTCCATCTCTTCATCACTTCTTGTGTTGTGTACCAACACTCATCTTGAATAAATTTCCATCTATCCTCACGCAAATCTTCAAACATTATATCTATTATCCAACATCTCTTTTATATCCTTCCATCCCTTTCATTCAATCCTTTGCATAAATTCATAATCTGTGAAATAGGCATTTGTGTCATTTTGTCACATGCTTGCACATGCTCGAATCTCATGTTTAGTCCTTTTCCTAGATATCTATTCATGATACACTTCAGAATCTGAGGTTATTCCTCTTCAACATTATCTTTTGGTTGGGATACACACTCAATCCAGAAAAGAACCACTTATCGTATCTTGGTACCAACATCTTTTGATTACTATATCTCATACACTTAATCAATTGCTCTAAATCATTGTGATTTCTTAGTCGAAGACATGGCTAGTGAAAAATCTAAAATCTTGCTTCAGTGCCACTGTAATTATCAAACCCATGTAAGTTTCATTACTTACAAGCCAATGCAATCAAAATAAGAAAATAAAAAGACAATATCAAAAGATCCAAAGCATGATCAGGAAAATAAATATCCAGAAAAGAAAAGAAAAAATCAAATACCAAAAGCTTGGCTATGGGAAAATACGAGTAACTCCATCGAGGCTATGGATGCCTGGATGACAATGGAGCAATATTTGTGATATTACAATGATAACCTCATTGGAGCTATGGATTCTTTCTAGCAACAAGGCTCTATCCAGGATGCTTTTGAAGTCAGGGTAACTCATGTAGCTAGCCACATTGGATTCTAAAGATTATAATGATAATATGAGCTAGAATGAACCCAATTACACACACATGGGTAATCAAAGACTAAGTACCTTTATCCAGTTTGGGATTCTTCTTCCCTTTTGAGTCTATTTCCTAGTTGCTAGATATGTTTGGTTGAATTTATCAGAGGTTCTAAGTGTGGTTTGGGTCTCTATCTTTGAAAAGTTCAGGAACATTTATTCAAGTGGTGCTAAATACCGTGACAATATTACATATCACTTCTTTACAAATGGATACTTCTATACTTGGGGTCAAAGTTCCATCCACTCTATTCTTCATACCACATCTCCCATTACCCTTCCTCTAGTATCCATTACTCTATCTAAGTTCATCTAGTGCTATCTATGATCTTGCTTCATGCTAATCTATACCGTCTATCCTAACTATTCATTTCTTCCATCATCTATCACTATCTATGATCTTGTTTCTCCTATCCATATCCCCTTTTCCATCCTTGATCTTGATCCAAACTAAGGACAAAAACATGATTTCAAAAAAATCTCTTGACGTGTCTCCTCATGAGATACCTCCATCTTTCACCCATTCATCTTCAGCTCAACAATTCATCCATTCCTTGTCTTGCTATACATTGGGGAAACCAAATACATCTTTCTTCTAATCCAAAAAGCTCAAAAAATAAAAAATGTCCAAAAACTAAAAAATCAAAAGAACAAAATTGAAAATCAAAGCATGAGCACATGGCCCATCCATCAAATCAACAACAGGACTATCGAAGTCTATAATCAAACTGATCACATTTCTTGTTAATCAATTCATCCATCAAATCATATCAACAACATGAAAACTCTCGAAGTCAGCAATCAAACTGATCACATGTCTAGTTAATCAATCCATTCATCAACATCAACATGTCTTATACAGGGATACGTACACTCAAAACCAGACAGATCGGTCTTACATGGGGTACTCACTCTTTGAAACCAGACATTCTTATCAATCATTGAACAAATCAAAACAATGACATAGATCAGTATGACTGCTGGATTTTGTTCTGGGTAGTCTTATCTTTATCAATTGATGGCAAGACATGTTTCATCTCTCAAAAATCAGAAAAAGCATAAAATAGTGAAAATCAAGAAAGACAAAAATCAAAATCCAAAAAATGCAATAAATTTAGATGGTGAAAACCTGGTAAACAAGCGCTATCTAAAAAGTAGGTTCCTCCATCTATGAGATCGCTTTGTGCACCTATCCACTCCATCCTATTGCATCTATCGCTTCCATATATCTTAGCTTATCCATTCCATATTTCACATCCATTGCTCTGAACCATTTAGCAAGAAATATGCAGCCTACCAACATATATCAATCTTTGACATATTTGTCATAGTCACTGTCTTGGACCTTATCAGAATCAATCAATTTGCATTTGTATTCCTCCATGGTTTGGATCTTGATCAATTCATACATCCATAATAAATTTTTGTTTCCGTTGGGTAAAATCCAAATTCCTTTTGCTAAGGTGATCTTTCGAACCTTAAAAAATCCAAAACATTCAAAAAAATTAGAAAAACCAAAAACACCTAGGGTTTTGAAACAGATAACGAGCAACAAAGCAACAAAAATCAAGGCATTACATCAACAACTGAATCATGCAAATCAGAAATTGAAGAATCAGCTAACAAGTAACAAAGGATTATCAAAGATCATTTGTCAAGATGATTATATCAGTTAATGACCATAAGGACATGTGAATGACATTCAAGATTCAGTGTTTATATCTTGATTTTATTGCTAATCATGTACTCTATGCAACTCAAGGATGTCCATGACTAGAGAAGCTATGATGAGACATGATTATTTTCTTTGATTGTTGTCTGTGGTTTATCTCTTACTACGGTATGAACTTGTCTTAGGATATGATCGATAAAAGATCAAGGAGGATGTTCCAAGTCATGCATGAAAGGAGATACTCCTTGTCTGTTCTGCAAGCAATACTTAGGTCAACTTGATCCATTATATCAAGTTGCTTGTATTAACTTGATATATCAAAATCCATGTAAGGAATACTCAGGTCATGTTGAATCATTATGTCAAGTTGCTTGTAATTTCTTACAACATTTAAAGCTCAATGATGAAATCAAGCACTGTTACAAGATCGCATATGAAGAATGGCAGTATAATTTTTAGTTAGATGATTTTCGATTAGCTCATTATTTGTCTGCATTATAAGCATTCATTTGTCAGTTGCACTATAAGCATATCATTTCATTAATAGATCAATGGTCATAAATAAAGATTGAGTATACTTGGACAAACAAAAACAATTTGCATTTAATCATTATAGGTGCATTCATTTCTTAGAATCATTTTGATCATCATTCATTTCATTTAGTTGCATTTTATCATTGCATTAATTGGCATTCAATTAAGTGCATTTCATTCATCATGTAGTGTATCATCATTATTATTTGCATTATCATTCCATTAACGATCATTTAGTTGCATCTTTGCGCTTAGATTCATAAACATTACATATAAAATACAAAAACATTTCACGTAGATCATTTTCATCATCATAAGCATTAAAGCAATCATTCATTTGAATTTCCATATAGATCATTACATTTGTATCATTTACATATCATTTAAAATACTAATCAATTTCATTTGCATCCAAGATCATCAAAATAAAAATCAAACAAAAGCATTTATCATGGCATCATCATATAATCATAATCACTGCATCCATATAATCACAACATACAGATCATCATCAAATAAAAACATACATGCATATAAATCATCTGTTAGGCCCAATATGGAAAGCTAATGTACTGAGAGGGGAGGGGTGAATCAGTACTGAAAAACTTTTCTTGAATAATAACTTTAAAATTATGCATAAACAAAATAGTGTAGTAACATAAAATAAAGTTAAAGCAAATAGATAACAATCATACATGATTCACTCCATAACACATATATTTTAGTTACGCAGAAAACTCTTGGTTAGAGAGAAAAAGAGAGAAAAACTGCTGTGGGGATGGCACCCACAACTTCACTACTGCAATAATAAAGAGTGCTCGGTTAGAGCTACATTTTAGCTATTTCTGATAGCTTACCTTGTTAGGAGTAACAAGATCTGTTAGATCTACCTTGCTAAAGGATTTTATAACATTTATTCTGAATGTTGCACCTGGTTAGAGGCTTTACAATTTATAGACTTGATTAGAGTCTTTTACCCTGTTAAAGGTTTCTCTTTCAACTTCACAATATTACAATAAAATCATTACAAATATCTGCAACTTTACATCTGAAATGTTATAGTAGATTCTATGTGCTCAGAATAGATTACCTTTCTTATAGCATACCTCGGTAACCCATATAGTAACTCAGTAAACCCTTCTGTTTACTCTGTTCTTTGACTGTTCTCTGAAAACCTTCTCGGTGACCTCTGTGTCTCTGTAACAATCTTCTTTCACACACATATACATCCTAACTCATGCTGTATAAATAGATCTCTTAAGATGATGATCTAATTCATTGCTTCGATCTTACAAACATGATTCCTCAAAAATGAATAACTATACAAAATATTTCATTGGTTAGATTGATCTCAAAATCATACACAATCTTCTAGTGCAATTTCCAATGTAATAACGGTTAGATGTGCCTCGATCTTGTAACACGTTTCCATATGCATGTCCAGGTTCATTGTATCTGGTAACACATTTCACTCAGTGTATATCAACTCGGTGTGTCATCTTTACTGCTCGGTAGACATAAAAAGATACTCGGTAGACAGCTCGGTGTATACTGCGTTTTGTGACTACTTTCCTCTGTAACCGACTAGACTGTGCATACCGACTTCTCTGTGTATACCGACTGCATGATTCGGTAGTGCTAACCAACTAGAGTATATAGTATGACTTTGAATATAAAAACTAATGGCAACTTGATAAGTAGTAACATCATCATCATCCTATAGAATCCATGTTTGCATATAGATCATCATAAAACAATAAGAGTCCAAGTACACAATGATATCAAATAAACAATACAAATGCTCCAAATAAAGTCATGGCTATCTTGTACCACTGCTACCTGACTCTGTCCGTCTCTGTGGCTATGGGCGAGAAGATCCTCCAGATGCTTGTTTCCCATGATCACCACTCCTTTGAGGAGGTTCCATGACCCCACCACTGCTAGTATCCATCAACATGGTGGTATGATAACTACCGGCTCTCTGGCTCTTTGTAACTGGCTCCTCATATCGTCGTTGCTAGTGGGAAGTCTCCTTCCCGACCCGAACTAATTTTCTAACAGTGTCAATCGAAAGAGTACCTGATCCAACCTACTGAATGTGATCAAGAAGGCCCTGAGTATCCTATTATCTCCTAACAGCTCTATCCCGCTTAGTCATAAGAGTCTGCACCTGTGCTCAAAGCTGATCAATCTGTGCTCTCAGACTGTCAATGGTATCCTGCCCTGGCACATCATGCTCTGGTGCATCTTGCTCTGGCATATCATGCACTGGTGCAACCTGCTCTGGTAAATCCTGTTGTGGTGCATGAACCCCAATCCCCTCACCACCAACCTGTCCAACTACTGGAATCTCAGTCCGAGTAACTCTTCGAACCCGTCGTCTAATCAGGGGAACATGATCCTCAGGATCCTCATCATCTCCACCATGCGCTGCAATAACCCTAGGATCTGGCTGAATCTGTCCAAAATCAATACCTCTTTCACAACCCCCATCCAGTCCACTCACCCTTCCTCCTGTCAATGGCAACCCTCTCGGTGATCTCATGCCTGCCCTGCCATTCTCCCTCCCAATCCGTCCAACATCTCTCCCACCCATAGGACGTTCTCTCTCAATCTTGCCAGCCGGTCCAAACGGTCCTCCACAGACTCTCAGTCGACCTCCCCTCCATCCAGGTCTCCTACCACCACCACTACCACCACCACCACCTCCATCCCCACCATTATCTCCACCTCCCCCAGCCTCATGAGCAGCTCTAAGCTCTCATCTCTATCTGCGTCTCCTAGAAACTGGATCATCTAAATCATCATCATCATCTCTTAAGCAAGGAGGATGATCTGCTGGATCAATAATACGAGGAAATGGATGAGCTAATATGTACTGAGCATAATATGCAGTAACCCCAGGATCAAGAATGTGTAATCTCATATCATAAGCCACTCTTGGAGTAGCAACAACCTCTGCATGAGCAATCTCAAATGACAAAGAAGGTCCCCAATCTCGCCTATCTCTGTACCGCCGAGCATATATCATCACACCAGTAGGCATAGGCTGGATGATACCAAACTGTCTCAAAATGTGACCAATCAACTGTCGCTCAACAATATAAGGAGTCTGACCAATGAGATATCTACTCTACATAATAAATGGTAATGTTTGTGCATCATCCATCCATGGCTCACAATCAAGATATGGTATCCAAGTAATGTTATCCAATGAATCAAGCACCCAACACCAATACTCCATCTTACGAAGCTTATGCTGAGTAAGAATACCTGCATAGAAATACACATATGGTTGCCTCTCTCCACGAACTCTGTGATGGATAGGCCACGTAATAGCAATGTGCTCCCAACACCAGATCTGCAATAAAGTGCATCCTGTAGACAAACTTGCACTCTCATCATACACTACTCGGTGAAGATCATGATATAAGTGTGCCAACATGCAAACACCCCAAGCATATCGAGTATGATGTTGCATCATACTCAAGAGAATCTCACCACATCCAACTGAAAAACCTCATGATTTCCTATCAGGACATATAAATCCTCCAATCAAACCAGCCAGAATCACAGGAAGAGCCTCGTAATACATCACCATATCAACCCATCGGATCTCTCCTCTACCAATGCTCTCATCAGCAAACACGACTCTGCAAGCCTCTATCCCAGCCCGATCTTGATAATCATATTGCACTAGCTCGCTAGTCACTAGGATGTGCAAAATCCTATAGACATCCTCAAGAGTCACACTAATCTCACCCGTCGGCAGGTGGAAAGTGTTATGCTTGTTGTGCCATCTCTCGGCCAACACCGTCAATAATCCTCTATTATGCGTAATCTCAGGCATATACAATAAATGGCGTAAACTACAGACATCTATATGTCTAATCTCATCCAGGGTCAACTCCGGAACTAAATGACGCATTGCCGGTAATTTCTCCCGACACTGGAGAACATCAAGTTTCTCCTATTTTTCAAGAGAAATCAACTCAATCATCAAATCAATCAATCTATCAAATCAAAACTGAATCATCATCTATCTATCTATCAAATCAAATTGAAGCAATTTACGCTATCAAAACATTTTAAAACCTATCAATCATGGTTTTCTATCAAACACTGAGTTCACTCAAAACTCTGCTAAGCTCTTACATCAGAAATTAAATCAGTTTCTTAAAGCTACTCTATCAATCAAGCTAATCAAAGCTACTCTATCAATCAAGCTAATCAAAGCAATCCATTCTATCAATCAAGCTAATCAAAGCAATCCAATCTATCAATCAAGCTAATCAAAGCAATCCTATTAATCAATTCAGCAATCAATGCTATCTATCGATCTATCAATCATGCAATCACTCAATCAAGACCCTATTTCATCATCAATGTGTATTAAACACGTTAAATCTAATCATCAAAGTGGTTTTTAACCTTTGCACTTATCAAAAACATCAAATTTGAGCAAAAGCGCTATCCTATTGAACATTTGCGCTAAATCTAAAGGCATTTGGGCTAACCTAGTGCATATGCGCTATCTTTTTGAACAAATGAGCTAAATCTACAAGCATACACGCTAATCCATGCAAAAGTGCAACCTTTTTGAGCAAAAGCGCTAACAAACGATGCATTTGCGCTATCCTATGCATAAGCACTAACAACTTTAACATATGTGCTAACAAAACAGATATTTGCTCTAAAACATGCATTTGCACTAATCCTAATTGCATATGCGCTAAAACAAATTGCATTTGCGCTAAGCTAACGTCGAAAAAATTCAAAAAAATTCAAAAATTAAAAAATGCGCCTAAAACATGAAAATTTGAACGAAAACTTGCAAACAAGGCTCGAGATAAGATACCTAACGGATATCCATGCTCGACAAGTCGCTGATAACATCAAATACGCTCAAATCGATGATTCTCCATGGGAATCACCATTTCGCCACTTCAATAAGAATATTTTCTCCACAAGCTGACAAGGATAACAATGAAATTAAAATTAACCTTGGTTAATTTTATATTTACTATTTGAAGAGTAATTAATTTCAAATGGGGCAATTTAATTTGTTTTTTACAAATAAATTTAATTGACTAAATTTTTATCAATTATCATGAGATCAATCGTTCAAAATAGAATTTTTGACAATTTCACGATCAATCTCCTGAGGGGGCACACAATCAGGATTTTTATCTCTATTAGGCGCATTATCGAGACTTGATTTAATCTTTGAAACAATGTTGTCTTGACATTACTTCAAAGAGGGGCAACATGTATACACATAAAAATTGGCTATGAGCAATTAAATAACTATTTTATATTTATTTAATAATTATTCTTCTATTAAATAGTTAATTTGAAAAGATTAAATTATTTAATTCATTTTCATGTCTTTCTATTAATTAATATTTTATTAATTAATTCATTTATCCTATTCCTCTAATTAATTAAATATCTAATATTTAATTATTCTTCTAACCAAGTTAATTAAATATCTAATATTTAATTATCTTCTCCAAACAATTAAATATCTAATATTTAATAGTTATTCTCCTATCCTATAGTCTCAAATATTAAATAATTTCTTAAATTATTTAATCTTTCTTGTCCAACTCACCCTTCATCTCCACTTCATCTTCCCTTTGCCAACTCATCCATCATGTGGTTAAGGAAATTAATATTTCTTAAATATTAATTCATCATTTATCTCCAACTTCCAAAATTCAATGAATATTGTGTACGTACACATATTTCATAACCATTTCCTATATTCTCTCCAACACCCTCTACATCTTAGGAAGGACTTGAGTCCACTTGTCCTCTCATGCCTAAATTTCCTCCAACCATCCCTAGATTCTCTCAGTCAGCAACCCAGTCAAGGTGAGATAAGTGACACTTGTCTTCTCCTTCCCCCTTTCTCTCAACCTTCACCTTTTCTCATAGCCATCCAAATCTGTAGATCTGATCATGACCGTTGATCTAAGCCACATCATCTCATCCTCTCAAAGTCTATAAAATCAAGAGCTTCAGTTGAGAGAGAGTTAGACTTCAAGTGTATTTTGCAAGCTAATCATATGCATCCGTGAGTTCTAGTTTTGAAGCAAATAGCAATAGCAATTATCATATATCATTTTAGCATAACCATGTAGTATTTGCATATCATAGTATCAGTTAACTACAAGTTATCAATCCATTCTTCATATGCCATCTTGGAAGCCATCAGTGCATTATCTGAGAGCATACCATCTGCAACCAAGAACAGTGGAGTTAGGACACAATGAGACATAAACCATGAAGGTAATATTAGTATTTTATTTCATATATACTTCATGCAGTTTCATTGGTTGAGTTTGGATTTCCTGTATGCATTTCCATTTGCATTTTATGAAACTAACTTATTATAGGTAACATTCTGAGGATGAAATTCAAGTCGACACAATGTTTATTTTGGTTGTGGTCGAACCTCAATTAGGTTTTTGATGATCTATCTTATATTTAAAGAGTGCAGATGTATGAGTTGAGTGTGTTATAGAGTATGATATATGGGGATATAGTGTGGATTGGTGAGAAGCAAATTTGAATGATGTGCAAGCAAATTTGAGAGTGTAGAGGTTCGAAAGTCATTTTGTGAAGAGTTTTAAAGGTGATATTTTATGTGAGATAGTGTGCTAAGGCAGTGCTGATTTTCAGAGATGTTTTCCATGATGTTGGTCACTTGATACATACATTCAAAAAAAAATTCATGATTAGGAGATCCTTCTCATATCGGTTCTGCTTTTTCCCTTGTTGTTGATTAATAGTGAGTCCTTCGGTAACACCTTGTATCTTGCCCTAAAGCAGTGTGCTTCAGTTGATAAAGTCCATGTATCTTGACCTAAGGTAGTGTTCCTTAGTCTTGCAATTTCATCAAGTGCATGTTTCTCCTTGGCAATAAGCCTTAAATATTGTAATCATTTTAATCATATTGTGAGTTTGATTCTCACCGTGGTTTTTCCTTGTTTGGGTTTTCCATATAAATATAGTGTTCATGTTTTGCTGGTTGATGTGTTTTTAGTATTGTTGTAGAATAGTTAAATGTTGTTTATAATTAATCTGTTATGAAGATTTGGTCTAATTCACCCCCTCCTCCCAGTCCCATCATGGGTTCAATAATTCATAATAGAGAAAGGTTCCTCTTTCGGAAAGCTTAACCACTTGAGGTAGTTGAAATATCCCCTATTTTTTAGAGACTAAAAATTCATAGGGAATATCATCAAACAAGTTTTATTGATTTGTTGTTCAAGTTTCAGACTGAGAATTCTCCGTGCTATGCATTTTTTACAGTTGTTATGCCTTTGCATGTTATGTTGTTTTTGTTGTCTCATATTCTACATACTTATTCAAAAGATATAAACCATATATATGCACCTAATAATGACTATTAATAACTCCTAATTGACAACAAGATCATTAATTCAAGATGTTATGGCATTCATTTGGATACATAGGTATACACATTGACATTTCATCAAACAATTGTCACAAATCCTTAAACAACATTCAAACCTTATTTCCCCTTTATTTCAAAATATAGTAATCCAATAGGTTCATACAATTAGTGACCAAGACTCTTGACATTTAGTACTGAGACTTTCTGAGAACAAAGGACAACCATGCACATTCAACTTTTTAAAAGAAGGACATAAAATGATGGACAAATGAATCTGATTTGGAGTCACCCAGCTGGATAAATGAAGAAGCAGGCAGTATCTCTCAATTTTGAGCCTTCCTCTTGCCAAATCAGATATTTCTTCAAAATTGCCCCTATTGTTGTTGTGGATGAATTATAAAATAATTTTAGTAGTCCTTAGTGCCAAATTTGTAATGAAAATGATTGTCTCGGGAAGACAAATCCAAAACACCAATACCCACAAAAATTTGCCTCTTTATTCAAGAGATATGAATGAAAATATGAGGTTTAGTAGGTCAGTTCAACCCCCATAGTAGACCTGATTTATGTCTGAAAACTCCTTTGAAATTACCTTCAATATGCTCCTAAAGGATTTGCCTGCTCTCCTTAAATGAAGTGCTAATGTTAGTTGCCAAATTTGATGCAAGTGTGGGTGTCTAGGTACAAAATCGTGAGACTTAGCAGTCTGATATGGTTTGTCTTTAGATCTGATCTAAGTACTGATTTCTTCTTAAAACTCCTCCCAAGTGCTCATAAGTGAATTGTATTGAGACCCCAATTCTAGTGCCGCTCTTCAAATAATGTCTCGATGCTTCAACAAAGAAATATTAGCAA
Organism: Cryptomeria japonica; assembly: GCF_030272615.1. NCBI lineage: Eukaryota > Viridiplantae > Streptophyta > Pinopsida > Cupressales > Cupressaceae > Cryptomeria > Cryptomeria japonica. The sequence continues at coordinate 948,265,678 of NC_081407.1, read as the reverse complement.
AGTCATGGGTTATGGATGATGAACTCTATTTGTCACAAATCTACAATATAGTCAGCTACCTCCTAGTTTCCACCTACAAATTATCTTCACAAAAATCGCCTATTTCCTCCAATAAGAATCGGTGCATTAAGGAGACCCAATATGATATGTTGAAGACACCATGAATCTTTCTACCATAAAATGTAATCAAAACCCGTTAAGCACAATATGGAAGACTGATTTGTCTCCCACTCTCAGCTGCAACCCCTCGGAAAGTCTTCCACTCCCTCAATTATGCTATCTATGGGATTTTTTCATTCCCAAAGACAAAGTCTGCAGACACCTCTTGGCTCCACAAAACCCAAATCAATATCCAATTCAATAACTAAGCTGCCTTGAAGCTTCAATTAGATCCTCCTTTATACTTTTTTCATTCCATCTCTAGAAGCTTCTTGAAGTGACTTTATGATATAATTTTTAATTAGTCACTTTTTTAAATTAATTAAATATAAATTCATCTTTTAATTTTTTATTCATTTGATAACTTTATAAATAATTAACTTAATATTATTAATTAAATTAATTAATTAAGCTATCCTTGAAAAATAATAATAATTTGGACAACTTAACTAATTAAATTAATTAATTATTTCTTCTCCAAAAAGGGGGACATTACAATCCTGAATGGCGCAAGAACTTCATCTCAAAGATTCATTGTTTGATGGTACCAATTTCTCTTATTGGAAAGAGAGGATGGAATCTTATTTGGAAACTTTGCAAAATGGAATCTGGGATATTGTCAAGACTGGTTATACGTCTTCACTGAATGGACCTTAAACTCTAGATGAACTCAAGAATCATGAGATTAATGCAAAATTTAGAATAGTAATATTTAGTTTCTTGAGTGATGAATTATTTGGTAAGGTTAGTGGATTGAAAGAAGCTAAGAAAGTTTGAAACAAATTATGGCAATTATATGAAGGAGATCCCAAAGCAAAGCAAGCTAGGTTAATGAATCTGAAAAATATGAGTGTTTAAGGATGGATGATGATGAAGGTGTTGAGAAATACACACACAAGGTGAATGATATTGCAAATACTATTAGAGGTGTAGGTGGAAAATTAGAAGAAGGTGATGTCATAAGAAAGATCCCGTTGACACTACCTAAACCCTATAAACCTAAAAGGTGTGTGATTGAAGAATGCCATGATTTAGATAAGTATACAATTGATCAACTCCTTGGAACATTATCTGCCTATGAAATTATAAAGATGAAAGATATAAAAAGAGAGAAAAGAGGTCACATTTAATGTTTGAAATCTAACAAAAGATGAATTGGAAGCAAGTGAAAACTTGGATGAGATCAAAACAAACTTTGTAAGAAGACTGAAGAGAGGAACCAAAAGGTACAAAGGTAAGTTGACCCTAAAATGCTTTAATTGTTGTAGAATTGGTCATTATGCTTCTAAATGTATGTATAAGGAAGATTACAAAAGATTTGATGATGAAAATAAAAGTAGATATAGAAGATACGACTCTAAGAAAGGGACAAATGATAGAGATAAATATGAAGAACACATTCATCTGAGGATGAAGATGATGATGAATTGAATGAGGAATCTCTATTTCTATTTATAGAGGAGAATAATAAGGATATGTTTGGAAGACTGGAAGGTATGGAAAACAAGAATTTAACAAGAGAGAAGGTTGCACTACATGCTAAAGTGGAACCAAGAGCTTGAATCATCAACTCCAAATGTTCAAATCATATGACCGGTGATAAAGGTAAGTTCATTAATCTTAAGAAGTATAATGGAGGATCAATGAAATTTGTAGGAGAGGAAATTGCACTTATTTGTGGGATATAAAGTATTTTGATTGATGGTAAGCATAAAATGGATGATGTTTATTATTTTGAAATTTTGAGACAATTTATTGAGTGTTACTCAGATGTGCAATAAAGGTTATGAAGTTTTATTTAGTAGGACCAAATGTGTAATTAGAAAAGGAAGAATAAGAAGACTTGTAGCAAAAGGTATTGGGACAAGTGGAAATGTTTATTACATAAAGGATAAGAGTGGAAGTAGGTGTTTTCTAGCATAGAGTAGTGAATGTTTGTTATGGCACAAAAGGATGAGACATATCAATTTTGATAACATGATAAAGATCAATAATAATAAAGTCATGAGAGATTTACCAAGGATTATCAAACCTAGTGATACTATGTGTAGAGAATGTCAACTATGAAAACAAAGAGAAAATTCAAGAACAAAGAATATTCTACTTCTAAACCCTTGGAGTTGATTCACACAGATCTTTGTGGACCTACAAGGATGATAAGACTTAATGGAGAAATGTATTTTATGTCACTTATTAATGATTAATCTAGGATGGCATGGGTTACATTATTGAAAGAGAATCCTAAAGCTTTTGAAAGGTTTAAAGTGTTCAAGTCAATGGTTAAAAATAAAGTAGATACTAAAATCATATGTTTGAGATTTGGTAGTGGAGGAGAGTTTACTTCAAATGAATTTGATAATTTTTGTGAAAAATATGGAATTAGAAGACATTTTTCTACCCCAAGAACCCCTCAACAAAATGAAGTTGTAGACAAGAAGAATAGGACTGTTATTGAGTTGGCTAGAACTATGTGGAAAGATGCTAACTTGGCTAATGTGTATTGGAAAGAAGCTATGCATATTGTTGTTTACATTCTTAATACAAATAAGAGTAAATCATACTAAGATGCCTTATAAGATGTGGAATGGAGGACCTCCTACTCTGAAGTATTTCAAAACCTTTGGAAGTAAGTGCTATATTAGAACAAATGAAGATGATCTTGGAAAGTTTGATACCAGAGCAGATGAAGGAATATTTTTGGGATATGCTACAAACAACAAAGCTTACTAGTGTTACAACAAGAGTCTAAACAAGATAGTGGAAAGCACAAATGTGAAAGTATGTAAAAAATGAGATCAGATTGCCCCTAAACTTGAATAGGAGATTGAATTTGAGATTATATTAGTTGTTGTAGAAGAGAAGACAGATCCAGAAGACAATAGAGAGAAAGAGACAAGTGAAGATGAAGAAGAAGAAGATGTTGGCATTACAGTAAGAAAGATTGTTGATATTCAATAAGGATATTGAGAAGGTTGTTGAAGATTATTGATATAATTGAAGAAGGATGATAACTATCTTTATAAAATTATTTTGTCATTGATGTCAAGAAATTGATTATCTGATTCAGTATGATGTTGCCATATCTTGAGAAGATTGATTAGAAGAGAATTAAGATGTCGGTAAAAGACATAGAAAGAATGTGATGAATAAAGGGAGGAATAAGTTATTCAATGGGCAACTATTATTGAGTTAGACAATGATGAGATCATGATGCTTAGATTGTTTTGATATCCTACATATGTTGTTGATTATAAGGTTAATACTATACTATGCAACCGAGCAAAGAACCTAGTCGGTAAACCCTAAGGAACCTAGTCGGTAAACTCTAAGGTTATCAATATCGATTAATGAAGGTGAAATGTCTACCGAGTAAAGTTTAGTATTTACCGAGTTGCAATCAAGTTATGACAGTGCGCATTGGATGGATAAAAACATTATTTAATAAAGGACAATGATTAGCTGGAAATGTATAAATGATTGGTATGCCGTGCATGAAGTTTGTTAAGGATCTATGGCAAAGGAAAATCGGCAGGAAGATCTACAACGCAGATTGAACCACAATAACCTTATGCAAGTTCCAAGATAGGAATGCAAGTCCCGAGGTAAGGTAAAATGTTTTCAGATTGAAAGGATACATTGAACCTAGTCAAGTTTGAAGATCTGATGGCTAAGATTGATCATGGGAAATGTGATCAAGGAGATTCAGCGGTTAGCAATTGTTTATAAATAAGGAATTATTGATAAACAATGTATGCGGGCAAGTGTATGCACAGGGATGCTACATAATGATTACTGAGCACAGAAGCTTGAAGACCTGTTTGAATAACAGAGTAGAGAGCCCAGCAGAGGGACAAGATAAGTCCTATGACTAGATTGTTTTGAGGAAATAAGAATCTACTTTAGCATTTTAGATGTGAAGTTGCAGATAGATTTTTATTACTATTATTTTGTAAGTGATAGAAAATCTCTTAACCGAGTGGACTTAACAGTCTTATATGTAAACCCCCTAGCAAGGTAACATTCTAAATGAGTGTTTGAAATCCTTTGACAAGGTCACTTCTAACAAAGTGAAGATCCTAACAGATATGAGGGAAATCCCTTAATTGGGTCACATCTAGCAATGTGTTTGTAATCTTTAACATGATCTGCTTTTAACCGAGCATACTATAGAAGAGTATATTTCTTAGTGGGTCCAAAATCCCACAATGGTTTTTCCCTATTTGGGTTCCACGTTAAATCTAGTGTTATGAGTGTTATTATGATTATGTGTTCATAAGTTTGCATGTTTAGCAGTTTTTGGTTAAGTTGCTGAAGTATAAGTTACCGAGGTTGAATTTGTTGATTTTATGGAAGTTTAAGTTTGTATGATTCACCCCCCCCCCCTCTCATCTTGTTAGCTATTGGCATCTGTACTTTACATTTAGTATCAGAACTAACAAAAGAACCAAAGCAAGTAGCTAAAACTCCAACCAAATATGTGAGAAAGAATCATTCAAAAGATCAAATTATTGGAGATAAAAACAAAGGAATTTAGAGAAGAAGAAGAAGAGTTGTGGTAGAAAAAGAGCAAGCAAACTATTATTTTCTTTCATTGGTGGAATCTAAATCATACGAGGAAGCAAGCAAAGAGGAGAGTTGGTTAAAAACAATGGAAGAGGAATTGAATCAGATAAAAAATAATTAGACATGGGAAATAGTACTCAGACTAGTAGACAAAAATGTGATAGGAACTAAGTGGGTGTTCTGGAACAAGCTAAATGAACAAGGACATGTTACAAGGAACAAAGTGAGATCGGTATGTTGATTTTGAGGAAAGTTTTGCTCTAGTAGCTAGGATGGAATCTATAAGAATGTAGCTAGGAGAACTTGAAGAAGAGGTATATACTGAACAACCAGATGGATTCAGATTGTCAATAGAATCAAATATGGTTTATAGATTGAAGAAGGCATTGTTTGCACTCAAATAAGCACCTAGATCTTGGTATGTTAGATTGGATAGATATTTGTTGCAACAAAATTTTAGAAAATATACTATAGACATAAATATTTATTTTACAGTTGAAGGTAACAAGATGTTGATTGTTGTTGTCTATGTTGATGATATTTTATTTGGAAGAAGTGATTTGAAATGTTAATGATTGGCGAGTTGTCATTCTTTCTTGGTCTACAAGATACACAGTTAGAGGATGGAATTTTTATTTCTCAAACTAAATATATCAAAGAGATGTTAAAGAAGTTTTAAATGGAGAATTGTAAACTGGTTGCAACCCCTTTGGTTGGTTGTAAATTGAGCAAAGATGATATATCTTTGAAAGTTGATAAGAAGAAGTACAGATTATGATTGGAGGACTACTATATTTGACTACCTCTAGACTGGATATCATGCAGACCATCTATTTAGTTGTAATATTTTAGGCTAATTTGAAGCAACCACATGAGCAATAAGTCAAGAGGATCTAGAGGTATTTCAAAGGGACTCTAGATTTCAGTCTTTGGTGCAAGAAGAGTGGAGATTTCATATTGGAAACATACACATATGATAATTGGGCCGAAAGTATAGATGATAAGAAAAATAGTAGCAGTGGTGCAATTTTCATGGGAGATAGGTTGGTTTCTCGGTTAAGTAAGAAATATGATTCAATATCTCTATCTACTGTAAAATCATAATACATTGTAGCAACATCTTGTTGTACTTAAGTTATGTGGATGAAACAACCTCTTAAATATATTAGAGTGGTATATGCCAATGCTATTCCAATTATGTGTGATAATACCAGTGCTATAAATATTTCAAAGAATCTAGTAATGCATTCAAGAACTAAACATATCTCAATCCAATATCATCTCTTAAGGGAGAAGGTTGCAAAAAAGGAAGTCATATTGGAGCATATTTATACAAAAGAACATGTTACAAACATTTTCACTAAGGCGTTGGCGAAGGATACTTTTGAGTATCTCAGGCAGAAAATAGGGGTTATTGCCCCTCCTTTCTCTAACTGGATGCATAGTAGAGGTGCATCTTTCCATGGGGATTTTCCAAGATTATCCTTTATCTCTTGGGTTGATGATGTTGTTTCTCTCAGGGGGAGTAGTGGAGTATGTGTTGGATGATCTATATATATATATATATATATATATATATATATATATATATATATATATATATATATATATATATATATATATATCGTGTTGTGCCATTTGTCTTTTGATGTCAAAGGGGGAGAGAATTGTTTGAGAGGATTGTTTTTCCATAAATGACAAAGGGGAAGATTGTTGGAAATTTGAGTTTGTATGGTCCTTATCAATGTCAAACTTGGTTGTTCGGATGGAGTCTTGTCCAGATATGACCCTATATTGTTGTAGGTTTCTTTGTCTTGTGTTTGGTGTTGTAGTTGAGCTTGATGTTTTGGTGTTGGTTATGGCAAGTTCAATATGTAGGAAAGAGTTTTTAATGTATGTAGAAAACAATATTTAATGTCTTATTGGTAGAATGATTTGCATTCCTCTGGACAGTAAATATTTTGTTGCACTGATTGGTTTTTTGGCTCGTGGATTGCAAAAGATAATTGTTGTTGTTCTCTAACAATAAGGGTCCATGTTAGACTAGTTTGAAAAATCTTCGATGGCCTTTGGGTATGTTGAATTTTATGTTCCAGTTTAGTCGACATGATTATGTGATTCGTGCAGTATTTTTAGTGTGTTTCTTTGGTGGTGTTTTTGTTTCACGGGTGAGTTATGTTGACTTGTGTTTAGTATATTCAATTGTGTTATGGTTTGGTGTGTCCAATTGGATTATCTTATCGGGGTCATGCTTTGTGGTCTAGTTATGCATTGGAGGAAGAGTTAGAATGTTGTTATGGGCCTCACCATGATGTGTGGAGATCTGCATGGAATAATTTACATTGGAGATATATTTTGGTCGACTGATTGACAAGCTTTATTGCCTATCTACATGTTACGTTTGGTGGCAAATTTGAAAGATGTGTTAGCATGTGAGGACTATTAGATTCATCTTAGAAGAATGTGTTGTGATGTATTTGGTTCCCCCCTTTCTCCTCGAGTGGACTACCTTGAGTATTTTTGGTTCGGGTGGCTTATTTGTGAAATAATGTTTATTCTAGTTGTGGTCGACCCTCAATTAGGTTTTTGATGATCTATCTTATATTTAACGAGTGCAGATGTATGAGTTGAGTGTGTGATGGAGTATGGTAAATGTGGGATAGAGTGTGGATTTATGAGAAGCGAGTTTGAATGATGTGCAAGTAGATTTGAGACTACAGGGGTGTGAAAGTTAGTTTGTGAAGATCTTTAAAGTGATATTTTTTGTGAGATAGTGGTGATTTTAAGAGATGTTTCCCATGATGTTGGTAACTTGATACATATTTTCAAGGAAAATTTCATGATCAAGAGATCCTTCTCATATAAATTCTATTAATTTTCTTGGTACTGATTGACAACAAGTCCTTTGGTAGAACCTTGTATATTTCCTTGAAGCACTATGCCTTGGTTGAGAAAGTCCATGTATCTTGCCCTAAGGTAGTGTGCCTTAGTCTTGCAATTCCATCAAGTGCATGTTGCTCCTTAGCAATAATCCTAAAATATTGTAATCATTTTATTCATACTGTGAGTTTGATTCTCACTGTAATTTTTCCCTGTTTGGTTTTTCAATGTAAATCTAGTGCTTTTGTGTTGATGGTTGATGTGTTTACAGTATTGTTGTAGAATGGTTAAATGTTGTTTATAATTAATCTATTTTGAAGATCCAAATTGATTCACTCTCCTCTCAGTCTTGTCATGGGTTCAACAAAAATGTTAATGGATAGGAGGTGGGTTTTGACCAAATATTTTGATGATGAATGGAGGTGATGGACTCAGTTGGGATGTTTCAAGTCTATCCTCACTATTCTTGGAAAAAATTCTAAAATTTTGGTTTCACAATGGGTCAAATTTTCAAATATTTGATCAAAAGTGCCAAATCATTGATCATATGTATAGTACAATATCTCAAAAGTATATGATAATATATTAGAAACACAATTTTTTAGGAAAAAGTGCATAAGGATAGATCAAAAGTGCAAAATTACTCTAGTTAGATGCATAGCAAGATAAATCAAAAGAATACGTATATCAGTAAAATGCACACAATTATGTGTCAAAAGTGTAGTTTTACAATGGATGATTTGGACAACTTATTTTTTGGAAGTAAAAGATCAAATAGAAAACACAATGGTTGATGAATTTTTAGGATGTGAAATTTGAGCTGGCTTTTATTGATCTTACACAAGAATGCAAGACAAGCGTATTAACGTCTCATAAATTATTCAAATAGAAGTGTCTCCCTAGTGTAGACCCAACAACAAAATACCTCAAAATAGTTCAAAGAAACTATCTTTCAATATTAAATAGGTAGGGATCTAGTGGCACAAAGCCTCACATCTCCCTTTCTTTGCAATCCTTCAACACCTTGCCCAAAGTGTTTTTTAATCTCTACTTAGGGAGTTAAATATTGAGTAACTTAATGCTTTATATTGAACACTACACCACACCAGAAAGATGGCAAAAGATATTAGGCTTTCTAAATACAAGGATTCCAGTGGAATTTGTGAATTGAGGGCCCATATTAATGCATGAGACTAGGAGGGTCTCTCCTAGTCTCTTCACAATCCAATATCAGTGAATTGAGGATCTTGGGGTCCTTCCAGACATGACGATTGCTCACTCTTGAGGTACAATTTTTTCTCTCCCCCTTTACATACCTCACCAAAAAATGTGGCTGAGATCATTCCATGGGGTGATGAAATCCCCAAGAAATCCTCCTAAAGGATATATTGATCGTAGAGTTTTTAATCCCTTGGATCACATAAAGTGTAAGGGGAGAGCATACACAAGCTAGCTCAACCTTGATTTAAACACAAAAAAGAATTAAACTAGAGGTTATTTTTTTATCTCTAGGCTTGCACACAATACAAGGAGAGAGCATACAAACCAAATTTCCTACACAAGCATAACAAAAAAGTTTAATTATCCCTTTAGAAATTAATTGTGTGCTACTCTAGTAGTAAAAATAACCTTTGATGAGTGTCTTGCACCAAATGATGTTAGTAGTTTAAATATTTTTATTTTTCTACCAACTATAAACAAATTGCACCAATTGAGTTGATTTCCATGACCACAAAAGGTTAATAAACAAATAAATTCCAATGCTAAAAAATAGAAGTGTATTTAACAAATCAGAAGCTTAGTGACACATATCAAAATCGCAACATAAATCAAAAGTACAATAAATAGATCAAAGTTTCTTAAATTCATATCTAAAGCATGGTAAAATAAGTCAACAATGTTGTTATGCCTTCGATGTGCCAAGTAGCTAATCAAATACGTATATATATGCATCAAAGGTGCCATTTATACCCGAATTCAAAATATCTACAAATAAAAAATGAAAACCATTCAAAAATGTTAACTAATCAAATCATAAAGTATTACAAGGGTTAGATGCAAGTTACAAATCCTTAGATATATTAGATATGTCAAAATTAGGTGTCATACAAATAGAAACTAGCTAAAAAGTGATCAAGAATTTTCCAATCTATAGATGAATTAAAATATGTAGGTCAAATGTGTTAAAAGTCATATCAAAAGTGTCCTTGATAAAAGAAAGTATATTAGGAAGATAATCATAAGCACCAAATAATAGATCAATACCATTGAGAAACTTATTAGAAGTCAAAAGCACCATTTTGCCCTTGGGCTTTGTCAAAACACATAATTCTCAAACAAATTTGTTAATTTTAGGGGTGTGGATCCCACTCAGTGTGCCAAAATGTGTGTGATAAAATATGAAATTATAAAATAAATTCAATAGCATGAAAGTACCAAATCTCACATTCAACAACCACTTACAATAGAGCACGATATCAATGCATCGAATAAAATAATAAGTAATATTACCTTCAAAAAGCCTCATGTTGCTCCATTAATGTTGAATATACTTTTATAATTACGTCGAGAGGCGTAACACTACAGTGGCACCCATCATTTTTTTTGTGTAATTTTAATGACTAGAAATTTAAAAATAAACTAGCATACCTATATTTTTAGAAATCTAAGTAAAGTGCGTCGAGAGATATCAAATTTAAAAATATTTAGCATTCATAAATAATAGTAAAGAGTTGATTGTAGTAAAATTAACATGAAATCGTTTAATAAATCACTTAGACTACTTGAAGGAAAAATCAAAATATACATATTTAACATTTGATTTACAATTATCTACTTATAAATAAATATTAGGTTTCAATAAATATTGAAGCCTAACCCTAATCATATATCTAATTCTAAGTCTAACCTTAACCATAACCCTTATATAATATTAAATCTAACCCCAATTGAATATAGACACTAACCCTATTTAAACCCTAATGTAACATTTGTCCTAATGCCAATTCATCTCTAACCCTAATCATATCTTTAATTTCAATTCTAAACCTAACCTTAAACCTAATCTAACATTAAATATAATCCTCATTGATTGCTAATGCTAAACCTATTTAAACCCTAATCTAACATTAATCCTAACCATAATTAATCTCTAATCTTAACCCTATTTAAACCCTAACCATATATTAATCCCAACTCAAATATTTTTCTTATAACCATAAGTTTACCCCACCTCTAGTTGAGCCCTATCCCTAACTCTTATTGAACACTAATCTAACATTAACCATAACCCTAACCTAACTAACCTAATATTAACCTAATAATATTCAAACCATAATCATAATTAAACCTCAATCCTAACCTTATTTTAACCCTAACCCTAACCCTAAGATAAAGATTTCTCTTAAAACCCTAATTCAAGTTCTTATTTATAATTCTAATTCTAACCTTAACCATAATTGAACTATAACATCAACCCTTTTTGAACACTAACTAAATCCTAAATTAATTGAATCATAGCCCTAACTCTAACACTAATTAAACCCTAGTCACAACTAAAACCTATTGATAACCTTAATTGAATATTAATACTAATTTAAATAAATACTATTTTTAACACTTATTAAGCTACAACTGAAGTTGAAGACTAACCTTAATCTTAGTCCTAACCCATTGAAACCTCACCCTAATATAACTATAATCCAAATCATACCTCTAATTCTTATTCAAACCCTAACTTTAACCTAGTCCAATATTGAATCTAACCCTAATTTAACCATAATACTAAAATTGTTTAGACCATGGTTTGACATTAATCCTAACCCCAATTTAACCCTAACTCTAATTTTAGTTATAGCCCAAATTAAACCCCAACCATGACCCTAATTTAAACCTATCATAAATAAAATATTTTTCCCTTATTGAATCCTAATCTAACATTAGCCTTAATCCTAATTGAATCCTAATCTTAACCTTAACCTTAATCTAATATTGTAGCGTCCTAAAATTGTGACACTTGCAATTTCGACTGCATTTGGGTCTTCACGATGGCGATGCAACACAGAACTTGAATGGAGACCCCGAAACTTGTGCATGACATCAAAAACTGCATTTTTCAGCACCCTGGCCGGATCCTCCTTGCACCCTGCTGTCCCTGGAGGTGGGACCATGGCGCCCAGCGCCCTGGTCCCTGGCCCTATTTTTGGGCCCGGTCTCTTTTGGGTCTCGGGTCTTTAAGTTTGCAAATTGGAAAATAACATTTCCTGGTCGGCCTAAGGTCGGGAAAATCAATCTATCAGCCCTAATTGACAAGTATATAAACTACATTTCCTCTCCCATTTTGGGAAGATGGAAAAAAGGCGAAAACGATATTCAAACATTCAAGCATTCAAGCATTCAAGCATTCAAGCATTCCTTCAAGCAATTGATCATTCTAAGTCTCCATTCAAGGCTAAGTGTTGCATTCAAGACAAGGATTCAACCATTGAAGAGGAGATCACATACAACATACAACATACTACATACATTACACCTTCGCATGTAAGAATACAAACATTCTTACAACAAGGTATTAGTACTTGTTTACATTACAAACATTTACATTTACAACATTCTCATTTCTTGGTTAATTCCAAAACCGGGGTTTGACCTAAAGGCAAACCCCTCATCCCTAACCCCCCAATCGTCCTCTCTTTTCTATGTGTAGGTTGCAGGTACGCAGTTGTAATTGAAGATCTGGAATCCTTGTGCAGAGACGAACAGATCCACCTTCGTTTTGCGGATTTTTCGGAGGACCGTGTGCACGCCGGGCGCCATCGTCTCATCAAATTTCGCTCAAATTTGCAGAACAACACTGTCTCGACATTTTACTGCTAATTCCAGGTCCGCAGCTTAATACCATATCCCTATCTCTGTTTATAAGCGAATATTTCCCACTTTACATGCATTCCTAGTTCAATCTTTCTATCTACATTCTTTACAAAAGAGGGTATCCTTGATGTCTTAACCCTTGAAACTCATATAGAATCCAATCTTGCATTGCGTGGGATTGGATCTTGTGGGTTTCAACCCCTCTTTTGAATGTAAAGTCTCTCCTAAGTGAAAACCATCAACCCTAGTGACTCTCCCTTCTCTCTCCTTGGAGTTGGGGAGGGGAGAACGACTAGGGTTCGATTTTTTCCGCTTTACATTTTGGTGAACCCGACGTGAACATCCTCATTCTGATTATTCATGGTTAGATCTGAAAATTTTGCTTCCCTAATTACATTTCCATGTTTGATCTTTTGCAAATTTTAGAGGCTAATTGCATAAAAACCCTAAAATTTTCTTTTTAGTAATTAAACTTGTGGAATGTTTAATTGTTAATGCTTGTTTCAGATCTACCCTTCTATTGCAAATTGTCAATTCATATTTGTGCTTTAATTCTGAAAATTAAGTGGTTAAATGTCAAAACCCTAATTTTTAAGACCTTCTTGATTCAACCTTTGACTGATAATTTCACTAATCAAAACACTTCCAAATCGATTGTAACTTTGGATTCCGCAATAAAATCACAATATCTTTCATCCCTGAAAATTTGGAAAAAAGTTGCGAGGACCGTGTGCACCCCGAGCGCCATCGTCCCCGACATTTTTTCCGAAATTTCGGGAGCTAGATCTTACTGTATTTTCCTACTAAAATCCAGAATTTTGGCTGATTTTATCAATTTTAACACTTTCAAAATTAAAGTCAAAGTTGGTCTAGCGATTGCTTGGATTGAGGCTTCTAATCATTCAAAAATTGGTGAAATTAAAATTTGTATCAAAATTGTGTTTCTTACAGTCCTAAATCTGAAAAGTGTGTTGGCATTCATTCGAAATTTCAGTGTTTTATTCAAATTTTTGTAGTTTGTGACTTTTGAAATTAAGTGTTTAATTGCAACAACTTTGATTTCCACTTTCAAATTCGAATTTTGCATGAAATCGAGTCAACTTTTAAATTTCAAAACTTGCATTGCTTTTGGCATTCCCTCTAAAATCATAAAATTCAAAATTTCAGTTTCCCTCTCTTTTTCAAAATTCAAAATTTAAATTTTTCAACAATCTTGGTAGGGTTCAATTTTGAGATTGCAACTTTAATTTGGCCTATCTACAGATCGTAAAATCACTCAATTTTTTCAGATTAGCTTTAAAATCATCATAACTTTCATCCCTGAAAATTTCGAAAAAAGTTGCGAGGACCGTGTGCACTCCGTTCGCCACGGTCCCGGACATTTTTTCCGAAATTTCGGGAGATTGTCCTGATTACATTTAACAGCTTAAATCTAGGAGATTGGCTGGTTTTATTGAAATTTGCTACCTCTAAAATTCAAAATCTTCTCTCTCTCTTTAGTGCATGAGTTTTACAACAATAAGTCCTACTTACACTATTCCCGTTAGACGAAGCCTTAGAATTAAGTCCTTCCAAGGTGTAATTACTGAGGAGATGGAACCTAATTTGAGTGGCCTTTTTAACGAGGACATGGGTAATTCCTCTAATCCTCTTAATGATGAAGAAGCTCTCCATGAGGTTTCTATAGAACAACTTTCAAAATTGGATAACCAATTTGATGATTTTCGACAATGGATGTCTCAAGAATACCCTGATAGTGAAGCTCTTTCATTAATTGAGGGTCTAAAACGTATGGTTCAAATTGATAAGAATGGAATTGATATTTTGCGTGGTATTGCACACATTGTGGATTCGAATGTGATGCCGATGAAAAGTTGTGCCGAAACCTTAGGTTATACACAACCTCCTACTCAAGTCAATCATTCTATTCCTTTGACGACTCCTATTGCTAGTATACCTACTTTTACATCAAACATAATGACTACTTCAACACAAGATATTCCCCCTATGATCACCAGTCATGGGGGCAATCCTTCTTCTTCAATCAACCCTCTTCCTTCATTCAATCCAACTTCTTCATTCATTCCTTCAATGAGTGTTCCTATTACATCTCCACAAATGAGCATGACGCAAGGGGGCAAATCATTTAACCCTTCCATTCCTCCTTGTAGTGTTCCTCCTATGACTAACTATCATAGTGTCCCACCACCTTACTCTCTACCTTCTTTCAATAACATAACACCTCCATCACAATCTAACACATCTAATATGAACTCTTCGACTAAAGCGACCATTAACAATCTTGCACAAACTGTCTCTTCTTTACAACAACAAATTGCCTCTATGAATCAATCTAAGTTTAGTGTGCCCACATTTGATGTTGCGAGCCCACTTTCTCTTGACATTGTTCGAGCTATTCCCCCTAAACATATTGAAATTCCGCATTTGGAGCTTTATAATGGTAAGGGTGATCCTCTAACACATGTTAAGACCTTTCAAACAATATGTACCGATTTTGCTTATGACCAAAGGTTGCTTGCAAAATTGTTTACTAGAACATTAAGAGATAAAGCCCTACAATGGTATTGCTCGTTGCCTTCCTATTCTATTTCTTCTTTCGAACAACTTGCAAATGCTTTTATTCAACAATTTCAAAACAATATAAGTCCTAAAGTTACTTTGATTCATTTAATGCATTGTAAACAAGGTGTTAAAGAAAAAGTGACTGATTTCATTGGTAGATATAAGCATTTGTATGCTCAAATTTCTTTTCCAGTGCCTGACAATGATATTCAAAGAATCTTTATTTCTAATTTACAAAAAGATATTAGAGAAAAACTCCTGTTTTCTGAGTTTACTTCTTTCCAACAGTTGTGCGCAACTCTTCACCATTATCAACTGACTGTGAGTCAAATGGAACAAGCAAATCCTATGGCTCCGAGTGATAAGGGTGATAGTAGTCAACAACCATTTGGGAAGTTTAAACCGAATGGAGAGTCCATTAAATTCAATGAAAACATCATCAACAACAATGTGAATGCAGCATCAGGTGTGCCTCCTATTTCTAAGTTTTTCAAGAAAGAAAGAAAGTTTACTCCTTTGAGTGAATCATTGCATAGTATTATGAATAAGTTATTGGAACAAAATGTGCTTACTCTTCCTCCTATAAGGCAAATAGATCCTGCAAAGATTAACTCACCCTATTTTGATAACAAATCTTTTTGTCAATTTCATCGTCATCCTGGGCATGATACTGAAAAATGTTTTGCTTTAAAGGGTAGAATTCAAGATTTGATTGATAATAATACTATCTCTGTTTCTGGAGTGAATGATAAAGGCAATACATCTGTAGCTCCTCCTAACCAAAATCTTCAGATTTTTACTGATCCATTACCTTCTCATACCTCTAATGTGATTGATACTACTGATTCCTCTGTCTCACCTGATGATCTCGTGTCCATGACTCTGAATGTGATTAACTTTGTAGAGCAGTAGAAAATCCCTAAAGAACCTTCCATCACCTTTGATTCTAGTGAAACTATCAGGGCACCTGATGGTCCTTTATATATAGTTGCAAAAGTCAAGAATACACCTTGCCATGGAGTGCTTATTGATCCTTCTTGTATGGTTAATATCATTACTGAAGAATTTCTTTTTACTTTGCAATTGAATCAAGTGATCTATGATGAAACAAATGTGGTTGTGAAATTATTTGATGCGTTTTCTTCTCCTGCAATTGGTTCTATTACATTACCTATTGAGGTCCATAACAAATCTCTTGATGTGGACTTTGCTATTATTCCATCATCTGAACAATTTCGTGTGAAGCTAGGCTATCCTTGGATATCTTCCATGAAAGCTATTGCTTCCCCTATTCACAAGTGTTTGAAATTTCCCCATAATGGTGAAGTTGTTACTGTCAATCATAGTCTCTTTAAACCAGCTGAAAGAACTTCTAGCATTCCTATTGATTATTTTTGGCCTAAACAATTCCAATCCCTTCCACCGCGAAGTGATCATCTTTTCAAATCTTATCAAAAGTGGAAAAAAGATATGATCCTATCTCTAAGTGAAGCTAGAACACCCAAACTTGACATTCCTATCGTTCTAAAAAAGGAAGTTCTTCCTTTGAAAGATAAAACCAATGTCTTTCCCCAAGAAGATTCCCAACCCATCCCTATGGATGTAACTATGCCTATGTCTAATAAACTTCCTAAAAGTAGACCTATACCTCCTCGTCATGATGGGCTTGGTCTCCTTCCTAAACGAAATATTCCTCCCTTATATGGAGCAATTCCTCCTCCTTCCTCTTATGGAGAGAAGAGACCTTCCTGTTCTCCTATTATTCAACCTAAGAGACCACAACCTAAACACCCAAGTGATAAGGATGAGTACATTCCTCCTCCTCAATCTTCGCAACTTCCTACTAAGACTAGATGAAATCGTTCTGCACGTGAACGCTGATGAAAGCGTCGTCTTAGAGCTCAGGCAGCTGCTTCTCAAACTTTGCAATCCCCAAAAACAACTTCAGCCAATATTATTCCATTTTCTCCTCAGCTGACGATTGAGCCGAAATCTCCTAAACATAAGATGCATGATGGTCTTGATCTTGTGCGAGTTAAAGATCCTATTTTTATAAATCTTGATGATGATATAGATGAAAATGTTATTCATGATGAAAATGTTACTCCTGTTCATTCTGATAGTGAATATGAATATGTTGATGTTGATAACCATTTATCTAACAAATTTTCTAAAGCACTTATCCTAGCTCCTAGACAAGAACAACGTGGCTCGGAACATGAACATAGCCCTTGTTTGGATCTTGTGATAGCTCCATCTACTGTGTTGGATGTTCCTCCTCTAGCGTGTTTCCTACCTTCCTGAAATACTGATCAACAAGATTGGGGGGTAGATGACGTGCTAGACTAGTTCATTAGCATAGCAGACTCTCTCCTCCTCTCTTGATCTCTTTTTTTACTTCTTCTATGTGTTATTATCATTCTTCTATTTGTTGTCCTTAGTGTTGTCTACTTGAGGACGATGCAAAGCATTGAGATCTCTTGTTCTCTCTCATGTTGACTCAAAAGACACATGTGTTCCCTTCTTCTAGGTGACCTTCCTTGATGGGGGAATGAAGAACAATTATGCATACATACATATGATATACATGAATTATCATACAGCATACTGACCCCGAGGAAAGCGAAGTCACCTTGTGCTTTGTGTTTTGTGTCTATTATCCTTGGGCTTATCTCACACTTGGGGGCTAAATCCTTGTGGTAACGTGCTCCTTTCCCTTCTCATTTCTTATATGTATCACTACCTTAAAGCAATCACCCCCAATGAGGCGTGTGCGATCTCTTTAACATAGGGGGGCATACATCCCGTTCATATCTTTTCAAGATACTTGAAAATTTCTTGACAAATTTAGCTTTGCCTTGAAAATTTTTTATATCTTTCTTGCATGACTCATAGTGAGGGAACCTTACTACTAATAGTCATGGTTCTCCCTCGTGATCTTCCCTTTTACTTTGTCAATCGAAGTCGTAAGATCCTTAGTCCACTGGGGGCTTGGTGTATCTTGCCTCCTTGACGTGGTGAGAGTTTTTCAATGTTGTTTCCTTGTACTTTACCGGAAGTATGAGCGTATGCTTATACTCCCGCTAAAGTGGGGGCTAAATGTAGCATCCTAAAATTGCGACACTTGCAATTTCGACTGCATTTGGGTCTTCACGAAGGCGATGCAACACGGAACCTGAATGGAGACCCTGAAACTTGTGCATGACATCAAAAACTGCATTTTTCAGCACCCTGGCCGGATCCTCCTTGCATCCTGCTGTCCCTGGAGGTGGGACCATGGCGCCCAGTGCCCTGGTCCTTCAGGACTAGGGCGCCCAGTGCCCTGGTCCCCCAGGACCATGGCGCCCAGCGCCCTGGTCCCTGGCCCTATTTTTGGGCCCGGTCTCTTTTGGGTCTCGGGTCTTTAAGTTTGCAAATTGGAAAATAACATTTCCTGGTCGGCCTAAGGTCGGGAAAATCAGTCTATCAGCCCTAATTGACAAGTATGTAAACTACATTTCCTCTCCCATTTTGGAAAGATGGAAAAAAGGCGAAAACGATATTCAAACATTCAAGCATTCAAGCATTCAAGCATTCAAGCATTCCTTCAAGCAATTGATCATTCTAAGTCTCCATTCAAGGCTAAGTGTTGCATTCAAGACAAGGATTCAACCATTGAAGAGGAGATCACATACAACATACAACATACTACATACATTACACCTTCGCATGTAAGAATACATTCTTACAACAAGGTATTAGTACTTGTTTACATTACAAACATTTACATTTACAACATTCTCATTTCTTGGTTAATTCCAAAACCGGGGTTTGACCTAAAAGCAAACCCCTCATCCCTAACCCCCCAATCGTCCTCTCTTTTCTGTGTGTAGGTTGCAGGTACGCGACTGTAATTGAAGATCTGGAATCCTTGTGCAGAGACGAACAGATCCACCTTCGTTTTGCGGATTTTTCGGAGGACCGTGTGCACGCCGGGCGCCATCGTCCCATCAACTTTCGCTCAAATTTGCAGAACAGCACCATCTCGACATTTTACTGCTAATTCCAGGTCCGCAGCTTCATACCATATCCCTATCTCTATTTATAAGCGAATATTTCCCACTTTACATGCATTCCTAGTTCAATCTTTCTATCTACATTCTTTACAAAAGAGGGTATCCTTGATGTCTTAACCCTTGAAACTCATATAGAATCCAATCTTGCATTGCGTGGGATTGGATGGATCTTGTGGGTTTCAACCCCTCTTTTGAATGTAAAGTCTCTCCTAAGTGAAAACCATCAACCCTAGTGACTCTCCCTTCTCTCTCCTTGGAGTTGGGGAGGGGAGAACGACTAGGGTTCGATTTTTTCCACTTTACAAATATTAACCCTAATGCTATTGAAACTGTATTCATAATATAACCCTAATCCTAACCCTAAGTCAAAGATTTCTTCTATAATCCTAATTGATACCTAATCCTATGTAACCCTAGCCTAACCTAACACTTAGCCTAGTTGTAATGGCATGTTAGTGTAGGTTTTTTTATTTTCCTTATGTTAGGGAGTATTTATTTTTCCTACACGTATTTTTTTAAGCTTGCTTAGGTTATTAGGAGTGGTTAATATGAGGACACATGGCAAAATATTTCAGCTACATGCGTAACTCTCCACCTCACATGGGTAGTTGAGTTACACACCCTCTTTTGACTTGTTGTGCCACCTCTCATAACCACTATTTTGTCATTTCCTAAGAGGGTTATGGGGTAGTTGGGTTTCTCACCCTCTTTTGGCCTTATGTGCCAACTTTCTCAACTCCTTTCCTGTCTTCATGTAAGGAGGTTATGCCACATGTTTTGGCATTTACCAAGAAGGTAAAACCTCCCACTTTTTATGGGGAATAGGAGTTAATGCACCCCTTGGATGTATATGCTTTTATTTTTCTATATAATAAGCATTATACTCTCACCTTCACTAGTTCACTGATTGCTCAGTGAGAGTCTTCTCCAAAATTCTCTTTTGTCTCTATTTTTTCTCTCATATCAAATTTATCTTCATTCGGCTATTTTGATCTTCAATCATCTTTTGTTTGGAGTTGCATGTGATCTACGACCGACATCAAATCCTGGCTCGGTTCTTGCTTCTCGTGGAATCTAACATGGCAATCCTTATTCTATTTTTAATCTTAATTAAACTTGAACCTAAACCCTAGTGCAACCTTAATGCAAATTGTAACTTTGATACCAAAGTTTATTCTGTAACTTTTTAACACTTACCCTAACCCTAACCTAATGATGTAAGGCATTAATTATAACAAGTTTATAAAATGTATTGCTAACCATAGCCTTAATTTAACCCTAACTTTAACCTTAACTCTAAATGAACCATCACACCAAACCCAAGCCTAAACTTGACCTTGACCCAAGCTTTCTCTTAGGATATTAATCCCAACCCTACTAAACTATGACCCTAACCCTAATTAAACCCCAACCCCAACCACAACTACAACCTTGACCTTAAGATTTATCCTAGAACTCTAACACTAACTCAACACTAAACATAACCTTAATCAAAACCCCTAATTAAACCCTATCTCTAACTTAAACCCTAACCCTAATTTAACTCAAACTCTAATCCTAACCCAACACATGCAAGACTTTAAAATAATGAGGGTTGGAGTTAGTGTTAGGATTGGGATATAACATTATGATTAAAGTCATAACTAATTTTATTTATCCTTTAACCTTAACACTAATCCTAATTTTAATTTAAACTCTGTATATTCTAATTCTAATTCTAATTCGAATAGGTTAAATATGACCTTAATATTATTAACCCTAACACTAACAAGGTGACCTTAATTAAAATCCAACCTTGATCTTAACTCCAACCTTAATAAACATTAATTTATTTTGTTTTAAAGAAAAAATATTTTCATTTATAGAAAGGTGTTGAAAATAGCCATCAAACTTAAAATTAAAAATTAAATTGAAATTATATTTTATCAAATTATCTAAAATTAAAGATAATATCTCTATGCATGTCCCAATTTAATTAGAAACTATAATTTTAAAGTTCAACAAAATCAGTTAATAATCTATTTTTAAAGCAATTACCATTAATTGAATAGTATAATGAATAACTAACTAATGTGTACTCAATGAAAATTTATTTTCTTTTAAAGAAAAATGAATTGCCTCTATAGAAAGTCATTAAATCATTAAACATAAAATTTAAAATTGAATTAAAAATATGTTCATTTAGAATATCTAACAAAATTAAATATAATATATTTATGCATGTCCTAATTAAATTAGATAGCATTTTTTTAAGTTCAAAAAACTTAGTTAATAATCTATTTTTAAAATAATTTATATTAATTGAATCGTATAATGAATAACTAACTTATGTGTATAAAATGAATTTCTATTTTCGTTTAAAATAAAATTGATTGAGGTAGTATAATTTTTAAATTCAAAAAAATCTATTAATAATCTATTTTTTAAGCAACTACTATTAATTGAAAAACATTATTTATAACTAACTAATGAGTACTCAATCAACATTTATTTTCTTTTAAAGAAAAAGTAGTTTCCTCTATAAAAAGTTACTAAAGGTAGTCATCAATTTTAAAATTTCAAACTAAATTAAAAATACATTTTTAAAAAATATCTAAAATTAAAGGTAATATCTCTATGTATGTGATAATTAAATTAGATAGTATAATTTTAAAGTTCAACAAAATCAATTAACAATCTTTTTTTAAAAAAATTTCTATTAATAGATTTTTATTTCGATTTTGCAAATAGTGTAAATTGCTCTGCAAATTTTCGCAAGGTCTTTTTCGCATCTTTTTTCGCGTTTTGCTGTGGTCTTCGTCTGGCATTGTGGCGTCGCTGGAAGGGAAAGATGACGCCGGCGACGGACAACTGGATGTCCCCGCGCGTGCGAGCGAAACAGGTGGTATTTCTCCCGTTCAACCAAACCTTCAATTTGCGTTTTCGGCAGGGGCTGCAATTAATGGCTCGACGTCCTCCATATCTGCTTCGGCTGCTTCAAAACCTCGATCTCACATCGTTTCTGATGGAATTAATCTTCCTGCTAACCCTACCGCCTTCAAGCCTAAAACCTTCTCGGAGGCAGTTGCTCAATCCGCTGGTATTGTTGACGCCAAAGCTAGGTTTGTTGTCGCCGGTCTCGAGCAAGATGAGGCCGCCCCAACTGGTAAGACCTCCTTGGCTTCCTCGGTTTTATTTTCCTTAAATCCCAATTCGGAAATGATTGCTGAAATTGTTAAAGAAAAGAATAGGTTGAAAGACACTGCCATCTTCTTTGCTGCTGTGGAAATAGATAAATGTCCTCCTCGAAAATTCTTGGACGACTGGTTCCATAATTTTTGGAACATTAAGTTAGGTTTTCACATCTCTTTCTGTAGACAAATTCAAAAAGGGTTATTTGTCATATTTTTTGCGAATCATGAAGTGCAAAAAGAGGTTTTAAAAAAATAGTTCTGGGCGGTTGGGTCAACCTCTTTTCGGGCGCTGGCTTGGATGCCTGAAGCCATCCATGAAGAAGTGTTGGCTTTATCCGCTCCCAGATGGATTCTTGTTAAAAACGTCCCTCCCTTTCTGTGGCATTTTTTACCCCAATTATTAGAGCCTCTGGGTAAAACTATCAGAATGGACGACTCTGTTAGGCTCGTCCCACATATGGACGCTAGGGTTCTTATTTCTCTCCTCCCTGGTAAAGAATTGCCGTCTGAAATCAATGTCAATGTTTTGAATGAAAGCTTTGTTTGCCCTATCAAAATTTTGGGTGGCCTAAACGCGTGTTTTCTGTGTAGGAAAGAGGGTCATATCAGGAAAGATTGCCCCATTATTAAGAAATCCCAAGCTAAACCAGCCAGTAACCCTAACCCGCCAGCTAACCCCTTGGTTGTCTCTTCATCTGTTGATAAACCTTCTAAGACTTTACCTAAACCGTCTATTGCTTTTCGCAATATGCCGCCGGCCAACATTCTGTCCTTGCCTCCTCCCCCGATGGTTGCTGATCAAGATATTGATGATGGTTTTACCTTGGTTAGGGACAAAAAGAAATGAAAGGGGAATATTGCGGGTAAACCTAAGCCAAAATCTAAAAACCCTAGTGTTTCTTCTGTCCCTCCTCCCATTTCTGGATCACAGATTACCGCTATTACTGATGGCTCTTCCCTTATGGTTAACCCTAGCATTATTTTTGTCCCTCCTCTTCCCATTTCTGTGTCGCAGAATGTCGACATTATTGATGGCCCTTCCCCTATTGTTAACTCCATTAAGCCGGTTGTGCTTACTCGAAAGCTTCCACCTAAGGTGTTTCAAGAAATTGAGGATGATTACTGTTTAGAGGTTATTCCTGCTATGGGTGCTTCTCAGAATGTGGATATGGAGTCCTCAGATTTTGATGAGGATCCTAAACCCGAGGACCCCGCTTTTAAGAGGCGTGGGAGGCCTCCTGGTTCCAAAAACAAACTTGTGACTAAGAAGAATGGTGAGATTTCCAATAGCCTCACTATCTCTGCGAATAATGCATGCAGTACTCCTATTTTTGGTTCTCAATGAATTGTTTATCTTGGAATATTAGGGGACTTGAGTCTCCTGACAAAAAAATTGTGGTTAAACGTGTGTTAAATTCTTTTAATTCTGTTGATATTTTTATGATGCAAGAAATCAAATCTACTAGTTTCACTCTCGAAACCAATCTTAATTATATTTGGAATGATGCTATTAAGTTTTGCTCTAACCATAGCAGAGGTAAGGGAGGTATTGTTGTTCTTGTTAACCCTAAATGGGGACCTCTCATTACTAATCACGGTGTTTCTCCCTGTCAAAGGGCTGTTTGGTTTACTATGAACATTAATAATACCCACATGGGATTCTGTTGTATTTATGCTCCTAATGATCCTAAAGAGAGAACCGCTATGTGGGATTGGCTTATCACCCTTCCTGATATTCCTTGGTTTTTTGGAGGAGATTTTAACATGGTAGAGTCTCAAACTAATAAAGTTGGGGGCAATCCCTTTAGATGGAAAGACAGTGAAAATATGCACTGGTCTAAATTTATATATTCTAAGAATCTTTTTGATCCTCTTTCCAACAATAAAGATTGCAATCCTGGAATTTGGCACACTTGGTGCAATTTCCAGCAAGGCTCTGATAGGATTTATTCCAGGCTTGATCATTTTTATGGTAATAAAGACTACTTCTCATTTCTCCCTGATCAAAATGGTAATGTTGTTTTGGTTACTGCTACCACTTTATCTGATCATCATCCCATTTTCACTCGTATTAGCTTCCATTATGTTCCTAGTAAACAAAGGCTTGCTTGTAATAAGTTCATTTTGAATGCCAAGCTTCTTCAGGATGAGGATGTGTTGTGTGCTATTCAAATTATTAGAAATTTTAATCATATTAATCTCAAGGACTCCTCCCTGATTAATATATGGAAGGCTAACCTTATGTCTTGGAAATCTTTCCTTCAGACTATAGGTCAAAAGTTTGCCAAAGACTTTAGGTTCACTGAAAAACACTTAAATTCTGATCTTCAGCAAGCTGAGCTTGAGGTTCAATCTGACTCTTCTAACCTGGAGCTTTTGAGCAGGGTCCTTGCTGCTAAGGACGCTCTGAGTAGGCATCAGTATGTTAAAATTCAAGGAGCTAAAGTTCGTTCTAGAGCTAATTGGCTCCAGCATGGGGATAGAGGATCTAAATTCTTTTTTAATATTCTTAAACAAAAGCAAATTAAAGAGTCCATAGATATATTGGTTTTTAACAATCAGGAGATTTCTGATCCTGTGTGTATTACCTTGGCTTTTGCTGATTATTATAGTAACCTGTTTTCTTCTGAAGAGACTAAGGAAGATGAAGCTGTTAGAATGCAATGCAAGGCTCTTATACCTAATATATTGGATTCGGTTGATTCTCTTTCCCTTTCTAAGCCGATTTCTGTTGATGAGATTATTGGGGCTATAAAGTCCCTTAAGGATGATAAGGCCCCTGGGCCTGATGGTTTTTCTATCGAGTTCTACAAAGCTAATATTAGTTGGATTAGTAAAGACCTTTTGGATATCTATAATGAAGCCATGAGGGTTGGTACTCTCAGTTCTGAGATTAACAGGGGTATTATTAAACTTCTTCCTAAGGATGGAGATAAGACTCTTATTAGGAATTGGAGGCCTATTACCCTCCTTAATGTGTCTTATAAAATTTTGGCTAAAATTCTTGCTATTAGATTGGTGCACATTCTCCCTAAAATTGTTAGTGCTACTCAAACGGGCTTCATTAAAGGTAGGTATATATTAGAGAATATTATTACTGCCTGGGAAGCCATGGATTGGGCTAAATGCTCTCTTCAAAATGTGGCTCTTCTGCTTCTTGACTTCGAAAAAGCTTACGATAGGGTCGAGTGGAATTTTATCATTATGATGCTCCAATATTTTGGCTTTCCTCCCTATTTCTGCAATGCTGTTCAAATTCTCCTCAACGATGCTTTTGCGCAAGTTGAAGTTAATGGTTCTCTTTCTAAACCTTTCCCCCTTGGGCGTTCCATTAGGCAAGGATGCCCGTTGGCTCCTGCTCTTTTTGTCATTTATGCTAAAGCTTTGTATTATATCCTTAGGGATAGCACTCTGTCCCCTGAAGTTAGAGGGGTTTACCTTCCTAACAATGACGAGCTTATAAATAGCCAATTTGCTGATGATATTGCTCTTTTCTTTGAGATCTCTGATAGCAATTTCTTGAATCTGCAAACTAAGCTGAACATGTTATGCACCATTTCTGGTGCTCGTATTTCTCAGGCTAAGTCTATTTGTTTGGGGTGGGATGATCAACCTCCGGATTGGTTATCTCAATATAATTATCAATGGGGAGGTCCTAATAAGATTGTTAGGTATCTCGGTATACCCTACATAGTTGATCCTTCTCTTAAGGACATGTGGGATTGGGTTAAGGCTAAGATTATGAATAAACTCAATAAATGGCATAACAGATCTTTGTCTCTTGCTGGGAGAATTCAAGTTTGCCAAAAGCTGTTATCTTCGTATAATATTTATTATTCATTAGCATGGATGTTTAGCAATTATCAAATTCTTGAAATTCAAAAGGCTATTAGAATGTTTCTCTGGTCTGATGGCAAAGGTAATAGGAAATTTCATAGTGTTAATTGGAAATGGTGTCATACGGATAAGACCCTGGGAGGGCTAGGGCTTAAAGATCTTAAGCTTCAAGGCATTGCTCTTGCCGCCAAGTGGATTTTTCACTCTCTGGAGGGTGACAGTCCTTGGAAAGTGCTTATTAGACATAATATTGAGAGAGGTTTTCCCAAGAAAGCTTGTTCTTGGAAGAACCTCCCTCTCGGAGACCTTATTGTTGGTAATTTTCTGGTGGTTGTTCAAGGTTCTGTCATCTTCAAATCCATTTGGCATGCCTGGGAGCATGTCTGGGTTTTTATTACCAATAAGGAGTTCTATAATGATAATTATCTCCATGGTGAAAGGTCCATTTGGTGGAACTTGAGCATAAATGATAAGCCTCTAGCCCTCTACCAGGGTTGCTCTGCTAAGTCTTGGGCTAGATCTGGTATCACTCAATTTGTTGATATTTTTGAGCATGATAAGCTTATTCCTTGGGATGATCTTAAATGCAAATTTAATTTACCTGATACTCAAAAGAAGACTTATAATTTGATTTTATATGCTTCTAAAGATATCCCTGCCACTTGTCAGGTGGATTCTCACAGACACCTGAAGTGCAAGTGGCCGGATGGTATAGTTTTAGACAAGCTGAAAGCTAAGTATATTTACAGAATTATTGATCATAATGAAGATATCCTTATGCATATTAACAATGTTTGGTATTGTTCTTTTGATGGTAAAACTTGGAATAAGCTGCTGAATTATATTTGGAAAAGCCCTATTGAGCCCAAGATTCAATGTTTTAAGTGGCTGGTTTTGCTTGACAGACTTCCGATTAAAAGAGATAATCAGTCTTATGATATTTGTAATATTTGCAAATTGCCTGATACAGGTAGACACATTTTATTTGATTGTCTTTTTGCTAAAGAAATATGGAGACTTTTTGGCATTATTTATCCTATAAATGTCAATATTCTTCAGATTGTTATTGGTTACATTAATGGTATTAGTAAAGATGCTAATGTTTTTTGGAATATTCTTTCCTCTAACATTCTTTGGCAGATCTGGAAATGCAGGAATGAGGAAAAATATCAAGGTAAGCCAAGAGATCTTACTAAGTGTTTTCGTAAACTCACATTTATCAAAATTTTCTTGCAGATTCAAACCACCATGATAATGGAGAAGGAAAAGTTGAGGAAATTTCTCAAAGATGGTCAAGCCACCTTCTTTTTGTATGAGCTTAAGTATGGTTACCAATGGCATAGGTCTCTGGATGATTTGAGAATATTTGAAAGCACTTGTTGGAGACTTAACCAGGTGATAAAGCGGAACCAGATTTCCAGGAAGGAGGAGACCTTTATGCTGGCCCAGATCCAGGAGAGGAAGAATATAGTGTGGATGGAAGGCCCACAAGGTTGACTGCGTGGGTGGATATGTTCCCTGATGTTCTTCACTAGTTTTTATGTCACATCTTGTATTGTTCATATGATGTACATGGTCCATTATACTTGTACAGTCGTTATTTTGGTTTTGGTGTGAGGCTTTGCCTCGGTCTTGATTCTCGGTGAACAGTATTGTCCTTTTTTGGTACTCCTTATAGCTAATAGAAAAAAAAAATTCTATTAATTGAATATATAATAAACAAGTGCCACGTAGTGGTGCGTACTTGCCATCATAATATTGTAATAAAAAAATTTGTTTTAATTTTTAATTATTATAATTTTGAATCATTGTTATTTTAAAATTAAATTAGAATAATTATATTTATTAAATATTAACTACAACTCTTATTTTAATAAAATAATATAAATTAACTATTGCACTTTGGTGTGAATGGGTATGCCAAAGAGGTGTGTAAGGTCAATTAGGGAGAATTTGGTCTATTTTTTGGATAAATTTGTATAGTGCATGAGGTTAATTTGTGGTCATGATGTTGTTTGTACAACAAAGGACTTAATTGAGAGGTGATAGCTTAAAATAAACTATGCATCCACTTACAAGGATTCAATCATAACTAAAATGAAACCTTTGAATTGAGAAGATAATCAAGTTTTATTAGCAACAAGCTCATATTATCCTTGCAATAGGGTGAGCACAAGAGTGGGGTTGAGATAGGGCTAGAAAGAGGGATATATAGAGGGGTGAGAGTGAGAAGGAGATTGGTAAAAAAGATAGATATATAGATAGAGAAGAAGATGAAGATATAGTTGGAGTCAAAGATAGAGATGAAGAATGGAGAGAGGAAGATGGAGAGAAGGAGAGAGATATGAGAAAGATAGAGCAAGGGGGAGGGGGAGATAAAGATAGAACGAAAGGAGATAGAGAGGGAGAGACAGAGGAAGAGATAGAGAGATATAAAGGAAGAGGGAGAGATGATATATATGGAGGGGAAGATCTAGAGAGATAAATAAATGGACAAATAGAACTGGAGAGAGGGTGAGAGAAATATAGGACATAGAGATATATTGGAAGAGAAAGAGAGAGATATAGAGATATACACGAAGAAAAAGGGAAATGTAGAGATAAAGAGATAAATAGGGGGATAGGGAGGGAATGGGGGAGGGAGAGATGGGGATAAATAGAGAGGAGGGTAAGATAAAGAGAGGGATGGCCCAAAGAGAGAGAGTGGGGGGAAATCGATATAGATAGAGGAAAATATAGATAGATAGAGAGGGATAGAGAGAGAGAGAGATAGAGATATATGTATAGAAAGAGATAAATAGATGAGCTGAAAAGAGATGGAGAGAAACATAGAAAAAGATATATTGTGCAAGAGATATGGAGCAAATGAGAGAGAGGGGGAGGAAAGAGTGAGAGAAATGAGTTGGAAAAGACAAGTAATAAAGAAATAAAGGTTTAGACTTTAGAGAGAGAGAGAGATAAAGAGGGGGAAAGATATAGAGAGAGAGGTCAAAATATGGAGTTTGCATGTATACATTAGAGAGCAGAAGTAGAGAAATATAAAAAAAGGGAGTTATGGGGAGATAGGGAGAGATAAGATAGAAAGAGGGAGAGAAGCAATATATAAGGATATAAAGAGATAGATATATGGATAACAATAATCTAGAGAGTAAATATAACTTGTGAAATATAGAGGGGGTGAGCAACATGGAGAGATAGAATGAGAGAAAAGGGGGGAAGAAGAAATAGAGATAGAAATATGGTGAGAATTAGAGAGGGGGAGATAGAGAGATAGAAAAAGATAAAGATATAGGAAGTGATATGTGGAGAGGTAGAGAGGGATATGGAGAGAGTGAGAGAGATGAAGGAAGAGTGTATCCTATCTAGAGATAGTGAGATAGAATAGAGATAGGGAGGGAGAAATAGGTTGGAGTGTGTGTTTGTGTGAGTGAGAGATATAGATGTAAATATAAGGAGGGAGTAATGTAAGGAAGTTAAGTAGCGGAAACAACTTCCTACACTAACCTTGAGAGGAGGGTAATGCAAAACTTTTTCAGATCGTTACAACAGTTACAGAAAATAGAAATAGATATAATAGCAATCATACCACAACACAGTGATTTACGTGGGGAAAACCCTTTCGGGAGAAAAACCCCACACTCCAAAAGCAGCTCAATATTTTATTCAGCAATCAAAAACAGATTACAACATACTTGCAGAGCAAGCTCTTCGCAGGAGTACCATTAATCAGAGATTCAGAGGCAACTCAATAGCCATAAGACTCTTACACACAACCTCTATCTCACACACCTCATAAATAGGAGATACAATACAAGAAACCGTCAAACGGTATTACAAAACCATGGGCTAAAACCACCCAATAAGGTGTAGCCGACCTTATCTCCCTTCTAGATGCCCTATGACATGTTAAAGCACACATCAACACGTGTCACTCCCTTTTTACAGCTCATTTATGTATCCGATACAAATTATTTTTCCTATTTCAGGAGTACAAACTTCCGGAGGCCATAACTTGAGAACCGGGTGTCCGATTGATGAACCGTTTGAAGCGCCGGAAAGCTCGCGAAGTGCTCTATCACCTCATAACCCGATTTGCCGGTTATGGCCACTTTTCAGGGCGTTTTGGAGCCTCTAAAGTCCCCAAAATTAAGTTTAAACATTTTATTGCACCCCTCCAAGACGAAAACATTAATATCTTCAAAACTAGTTGTGACCTTGCGACGCAACTTTACCGGAATGCTTATCTAGCCAACCAGAAGCTTCAGGGAGAGTTTCGCACCATTTCGTGCTCAAATGAAAACTTACTATAAATAGTAACCTCGCATAAATGCAAGGTTGAGACACCATTTTTCCCAACAAGTAAGACAAAATGTGTATGAGTAAAAGATATATAGAAATATATATAAAGAGGAAGAAAGATATACAAAAAAATAGAGAGAGAGAGAGAGAGAGAGAGAGAGAGAGAGAGAGAGAGAGAGAGAGAGAGAGAGAGAGAGAGAGAGAGAGAGAGAGAGAGAATAATCAAATGGCATGCTACCATCAGCATAACTCCCCAAAGACATATGATATCCTTAAATTATTGGCATGAAATGAGTAATCTGTCACAACCCTCCTTTATCACTTTTGGATTTAAAATACAAACTCTATTATATTTTTGGATAAGCTATTTAAATGATTGAATGATAAAATAATAAAACACACACACACACATGGAAAATATACATTTTTCTTATTTATTTATTTATTTTTCCACATCCAATTATGGCACATGTTGTAGGAAGAATAAGAAGTTTCTAGAGGATTCTCCACCACCTTGCATGTAACTCCTCCCACTAAGTCTAATCAATTTGCATGAAGTCCAAAATTGGGAAAGAATCTCTTTTTTTAATTAAATTTTCAGATAGTGGAATGGAGGGAATTCTCTTATAAAATTATATGCAAGTTTCAAAGAAGGGAGTTGGTTATGTTTTGAAGGAAAATTTCCCAAGTTTAGAAGTAGGATTCTCTTTTGTTAGTCTCATTTTCATTGCAGGAATTTTTAAGTTGTTGTTGAAGAGTTTCTCTCAAAGTTGCAAGGAAGGATCAAAGAATAGCTAGAGGATTCAACTTCGAGCTTCAGTAAACCAGGTTCTCTCCTTTTATCATATGAGGAATTTGTATTATCCAAATATATAGTTTTTTTTTATTCTTTGGTTGAATATAGTATTCTGAAGAAATCATTTCTTAATTTCTAGATAGGAAGAAAAAAAAATCTATTTTTGTTTCTTTAAGAAATGCAGTGATATAGTTTCTTCTCTTTTTTTTTTATACAAATGCAGATTTCTCTTTCATATCTTATTTAATCTATTTTAAAGGGTAGAAAATTAGATTTTTGCTTTTCTGTTTCTCTTAGATGATATTGAATATAAAAAATAAATAAATCTCCCTCTCTGTGAATGAATAAATAAAATTTCTCTGTGAATATTGGATTGAACCTCTGTGAATATTAGCTGAATCTCTGTGAATATTAGTTAAATGAGTTGAATAAAATTTCTCTGAGAATATTAGCTGAATCTCTGTGAATATTAGTTAAATGAGTTGAATAACATTTCTATGTGAATACTAGCTGAATCTCTGTGAATATCAGTCGAACAACTATCTCCCTGTGAAATCTGAAAATAAATAATCTTCCTGTAAATGACTCTCTATCCCCCTCTCTGGACATTGGTTGAGAAATAGAGTATAATCCCTCTGTGTTAGCTTGTATTTCTCAGTTTAAACACCTACCTACCTCTGGATAATCTATGCATCACTGGAGCAAAATACTTCTTTGGTTATTTTTATTTCTCTGTTATATTTTGTCCTTGGGAATAATATGATATTCTCTCTTACATTAATATTTTCTTAAGTATACATACCTGTTTATATTTTCTCCTTTTATACAATTTGTTATTCTGGAATGAACTATAAAAAATATATATATATATACATACATATATATAAATATATATATATATATATATATACATACATATATATATAGATATATATATATATATATATATATATATATATGTACACACACACACACACACACACACACACACACACACACACACACACACACACACACACACACACACACACACACACACACACACACACACATATTATGTATTAATAAAATTTTATGCGAAGTGATTAATGTTTATACTGCACGATATAGTACTTGTGCGTACCGGCTCGCAGGTAGAGGACAAAGTTAATACTCCGCAGGGAGTGGTACCGTAATGGTACCCCCCTCCACTAGCCTGCGGTCACTGCTGCGGCAGTGGCCGCAAGGTAGTGGAGGGGACCTGTGGGGGCCCACTTCCGTTAACCCCTTTTTAATACCAATCAAGCATATTCGAAGGGCAATGTGAATTTTAAAAAAAGAAACTCTCTTTTTCATATATGTTTAAAATGTTGGTTTATTTAAATTCCTTTTTTTTATATAAATATAAATTTTAGTTAATAAAATTTTTAAACTTAGGTAAATTTTAGATTTATAACTAGTTTTAACAAATTTATATTAAATGATACTTAGATCCTCTTAAGATCCACTTAACAATTAAATGACTTGAAGCTAAATTCTATGTTGGGATTAATGGTTTTATAAGCAATATTCTCGCATGCATCTTACCCTACCTTCACTTCATGCAAATGTCTTACATTGATTTCGATTATTGGTGTTCCCTTCTTCATGCAAATTATACTTTTAATTGTTAGTATGCAAGTTACCTAGCTATCATTATTATGCAAGTTATATTAAAGTTTTGGATAATAAATAATTTTAGTTATGGTTTTTATTCCATGTCATTCTTCAAGTAGTTATTTCAATTAATTGAGCTTTGCAATTTCTAAATATATGCGTTCAATTCATAATTATTTTTCAAGCTTGATGTTTATTATAAGTTAGAAAATTAAATAAAGGAAGTTGGAAAACCAAAACCTAGTAGCGTTCGGTATATACAGTGCCTCTGGGTCACGCTTACGGGTAATGTCGTCGTGTTGAACTACTACACTTAATGCCTAATAAAGCTACATCAACGACATCTATGGCATCGTCCCTATAAATCGTCAGGGAGTAATAAGGGACACTTGGAAGTTAAATCCAAGGGGCGGGTAATCCCCCTTGGATCAATAATTTAATAAGATAATTCTAAAACGATCTTTCATTCGCTGAGTTAAACTATAGTAAACCCCTATAGGGATGATGAGTGAAATGCTTTTATAAAACTGATTTAATCTCGAAGAATTATTGTCGATTGGCAATTGGTCAAGGGTGACGCTCATGATAAGAATTAGGATCTAGTTGTTTTAGGCCACAAGCAATAGGCCATCTTGAGCCTTTGCTTAAGTGCTACCATCATGGGTAGCAACCGTAGAGAAACTGTCTAGGACATTGACCCTAGAAAGGGTTGCGTACCCACTAATCAGTTTATATCAAACCATAGAGTAGAAAATAGAACTACATACTTTACACCTTGATCCCGTGCCGAAGCGGGTATGTAGGCAGTCTTGGGATGAAGTTGTCCCTCGTACTCAGGCGTTCGTGGGTGGGGTCTAGGCTTGGTAAAAGAAAGATTGAGTAAGAATCCTATTTAGAAAGATAAGATAATTAAAATTGGAAAAAGGTAATTCAATGCATACTCGGAAGGAATCCCGTATGGATTCGCTTGACTTCCTGAGGCTTTAAGCCAAATTCCAAGGCGGAATTCAAGCTTGTATTATGTTATTCAATTACTCCTAAGGATGGCGACCTCAGTGCACTTCTGTTAGAAGAGTGTAGTACTTAGTGAGTGGCTCAGGACCCGAATGGTCCCGATGAGTCTAAGTCTCTAGCCAGAGCACCCCCTATCCCAATTGGATAGATGCCTACCCCGCATGGGCAGATGCCTATCCCGATTTGGATAGATGCCTACCCCGTATGGGTAGATACCTATCCTGTATTGGATAGATGAAATCTTATGTCCCGTATGGACAAGTGCCTAACCCGTATGGTTAGATGCTCATCCCAGATGGATGAATGCCTAATCCAAATGGATGGATGCCTAGAGTATGCGATTGAATCAAACACAAATGATTAAATTTAACAAAAAAAAAAGAATGGTCAAATTTTGTTGGGTTAAATATGGTGGGTTATTACATAATCAAAAGTTAGTTACTCTTTCTTTCTCTCTCGCTGTAAACATTTAATTTAAGTGTTAAGTTGAAATTTATTTTATTATATAAATTAGAATAAAATTCAAATTTATAATTAATCTATAATAAATAAATTTAAATAAGACAACATGTATAAATTCTAATATATTTTCATTATTATTTGTAATTCCATTAAAAAACACAAATAATTAGAATACAATTTTAACTTAATTAAAAATAACCCTTAAAAGAAGAAGTGGAAGAATTACAATAAATAAATAAATAATATAATATTTAATAAAAGAAGATAATATTAAAAGAAAATGGTAAGAAAAGAAAATTTTTAATTCAAAATATAATTATTCTATGATAATTAAAATTTTAATAAGACAAACAATTATAGATTAAATTATAATAATTTTTAATTATTATAAAAAGACATAAATAATTAAAATAAATTTTAAACTTAATGAAAAATTAACTCCTAATAAATAAAATTTATATTTATATTTTTTATTTTTTATTATAAAAGATCTGTTTTTTAAAATTAGTATAAATTTAAGCAATTAATTCTATAGTCTTCTTTCTTCTCCCTAATTTCAAACCATTGATTTCAATAAGTAGGTGGTTCACTTCATATAGGGTGTAGTGCCCCTCCCTGATTCATCTTGCCTTTTTGTACATAAAATGAATATATTGATCTAGCTTAGTCTACTTTATGATGATTTGATGGTATCATGTTATGTACTAACCCTATTTCATGATTTTATGATATTGGATCTATATTTACTCATTATTTGTGATGGATCATATTGATTATTTGATTTTGATGACATTATGATTACGCTAACCCTACTCTATGATTGTGATGACTGATTTGATGCTTCAATGTTTATGATTATCTTCTAGTGTCTTCGTGATTAGAAACTATGTCATACCACTTGTTATGCCTTGCATACCTAACCCCATCAGTTTCCTTGTCTTGAAAATATGGGTCCCCTTTCCTTTGCTTTTCTTAGTTTTTTCTTTTTTAACCTTGGAATCCTGGAGTTCTAAGGTATAACTTGCTTTGTTTTGAGTTCTACCCTGGAACCCCAGAGGTCCAAAGTAGGCTCTTTGTTTCCTATCTTTTATCTAGACTTCGGAATTTTGGAATCCCGGATCTCAAGGTCTTGCCTTGTTCTTTTTGTTGAAGCCTCAGAATCCCAAAATTCTGAGTTCTTCATGTTTTGTCACCTATTTGTTTGTGAGCTTCGGAATTCCAGAACCCCGGAATCCTGAAGTTGTTTCGTGTTTTACCTTGGAACTCTGAAATTTTGGAATCCCAGGCGCCCTGCTTTTTGTTGAGACACACCCTGGAACCTCATAACCTTGGAGTCTCGAGATGTGTTTGTATTTTTTTTTGTCTATCATCTTGGAAGTCCAGAATTCTAGACTCTCGAGGTTGTGTTTAAGGAGGTTTTTCGGATGACCTATAAGGAGGTATAAATAGGGAAAATGAACTTTTCAAAATTCATTTGTGCATTCAAGTCTTCTGGTTTTCAACTCTGACCTCCCAAGTTCGTGCCTCTGTGTTGCTAGGTTTCATGTGTTTTCTTCCACCAAGTTGGTGGATTTCTTCTCATCTTGTGTGTTTTTTCTAGTTTAGATTTTTCTAGGTTTTCTAGTTTAGATTTTCTTTTTCTTTCTTTTTTTCATTTTGCATATTTATGTTTTTTTCCACGTCCCCTAGGCTTGGGATTCTGGGTCCCCGGAATCCTGAGGTCTTTTGTTTTTCCTGACCCAACCTCGGAACTCTAGAGCCCTGGGATTCTGAAGTTCTTCCTTTTAAGCCACTTTTTCATCTTGGAACCCCGGAGTTCTGGACTACCTTTTGGACCTTCAATTGGGCCACCCCGAAACTTCAGAACTTCAAAGTTCCGTGAACTGTTCTAACCACTGCTTTGTTGTTTTATCTTATCCTAACCTCGGAACCCCAAAATTTCTAAGTTAATTATTTTTAAAGGGGTTTTCCACCTCGGAACCCTAGAACCTTGGAGTCCCAAAGTGGGTGATAAAATTGATCTTTTAACAATATGAAGAGCTAATTTTTGGTTCTTTCTTACAGATTAGAGTAATTATATGGACCCAACCTACAACAAGAAGGTTAAAGATCTAGATAAGCTACCTACAACAATGAAGTACCACTACCAGGGCCAAACTTAGGCTTCTAAATTGGAAGATCAGATCAAATGGGTAACTGATACCGAAGTAGGTCATATAGAGCTGGAAGATATTAGAACACAGTTGGAAAAACCAAGGTTGGATTCTCCTTATAGGAGGATCAAGAGGTTAGGGCTAGTGGAGGCAACGATTTTTCCATAATATTTACAAGCCCCAGAGTTCATTATGACTATTGCACAATTCTATGATGTAGACACTAGGAAATGCATAGATGATAAAGGCCAGACGGTGATAGATTTATTAGCCAACATGTTAGGTTTGGTATTTGATATTCCTTCTAGTGATGAAGTATTGTTGACCACTGAGGAGGAGGTTGTAGAAGTTTGGGATAAGGATATAGCTTCCTGTAAAAGACATATGAATGAACATTGGTTGGAAGAAGAGAGAAAGACAGGGTTAAAGGCAAGTGATATTCTGAGAGATGATTTCAAAGAGCCACAACGAGACCTGATAATCATGTTGAGAAAGGTCTTCGATAAAATGGATTGTCGACATTTTCACCCATGGATGTTCCAGTTTATGACCACTATTTTGATTGGGAAACAATATTATGACTGGGCCCAAATATTATTAGATAACATACATAATCAATTTATTGATGTGCATAAAATGAAGAAGTTCTTCTTTACTTCTTATGTTATCTGGGTAGCTGCTCGGGCAGGTAAGTTTCTAGGGCTAGAAACATAAGGTCAACTTGTGGATGAAGAAGAACAGAAGAAGGTATGGGAGTATTACACTCAACTCCCTTTGAGCAATGCAAAAATACATTTTAAGAGGATAAATGATGCCTTCCTCTTCTCTGTTATTATAAAGCTCACAGGAGATGAAGGTTATAGAATAAGCCTAGAGGTGATGGCAGTAATAAAGGAATGGGGATGTTGGTTCCTCCAAAATCAACATTCTACATATATCAGAGTTAGTGGCTTTAGAGGAAATCCCATGTTGTTGCCCAGGTATTGTAATAACAGGGTGATACTCTTGAAGTATGTCAGGCAGATGGTCGGATTGCAGTCCTTATTATCCTCAAAGCACAAAATAGGTGTTGATTTCTCCATGACAATTGGTTACTTTTCTTGTTAAAAAATTCAAGTAGCTAAGGCAGCTGAGTAGGAGTTACAGGACTTACATTTGAAATAATTTAATTATGCTTGAGAATACCATGATCCATATGGTAAATTGAAGAAGATGATGCTAAAAGCATATGAGGGGCATAAACCTAAGTTGGAAGACTTCTGGGCTAACCTTCATGACAATTTTGAAGTTAGAGAGAAGAATTATTCTCAGCTCACAGTACCACAAATAAGAGATTTTGAAATAGAGACAAATATTCCTAGAGAATTGAGGGATGATGGTGAGCTATTAGACCTGACATATAAAGAGCAAAGAATTGATAAGAAGCCTCTTTCCCCAATAAGATGGCCGGGACCGGAAGAAGTAAATATATATTCAGTAACACAAAATGTTGTAAAGAGAACTAAAAAATGGTTGAGTTTGAGGATTAGGCCTAGTGTCTTAAAGGGAAAACATAAAGAATCAACCACTGATAATCCTTAGTCAAAGGTACATAGGGAATATGCTCGAAGAACAAGGTCTAGTTTTAGAAATAACACATCTACAAAACCTGATGAAGCTGTCTGACCTTTGCCAACCACAAAGGAACTTATGGAACAGGTAAAGAAACAAATGCAAAAAGTTGAGTTGTTAAAGAAAGCAACAGATTTTGGAATAAGGGAGGGATTAGGAGCTGTGCCACTTGTAGAAATACATCTCGTTAGGGTTTCTATTGGGAAAATTCCAAGAGAAGGAACCATGAAGAAATATGAGCAAGGAAAGGTTGATGAAGGAACATCTACATCAACTCAACCTCCTACTAACACAACAACAACATCAACTCAACCTCCACCTACTGCAACAACACAAGCTCCTATCGTTACATCGTCAACTACTACAATTCCTGTAACACCGTTGGTGTC
Organism: Cryptomeria japonica; assembly: GCF_030272615.1. NCBI lineage: Eukaryota > Viridiplantae > Streptophyta > Pinopsida > Cupressales > Cupressaceae > Cryptomeria > Cryptomeria japonica. Next base: position 948,227,200 of record NC_081407.1, on the reverse strand, counting down.
TACACCGACTGATACTTTTGCTACAACATCAGTAATATTACCTCCATTAATATAAGTAATAACTTTGACTACGAAAAGGGTGACCATTCATAATATTGAGTCCAATTGTGATTAGGAGGATGAACAACCTATTATACAATTGGCACGAAGGAAGGTTTATAAAAAGAAGAGAAAGAAATTATGTTCAGCTTGAGAAACACTCATAGGTGCTTGAAAAAGAACAAGTGGATCCTATGGATGTGGACGAGCAAAATCTACCAGAGAAGCACCTAGCTAAAGGGGAGCAAGAACAAGATGAGCCTGATGATGAACATGATGAAAGATTGGTTTTAACTCCCGAGGACGAAGAGAATTTTTTTAAGGAAATAGTAGCTAAAGGGGGATTCAAAGAGACAGATAAAGCCAATAAAGGGTTTGAAGAAGAAGCGAGTGAAAGGTTAGGAGAGTTGCATAAACAACAATAGTTGAGCATTGATATTTCTCTCCAAACAAACCAAGCTCAACAACTTACTTCAACCCAGGATGTTCAAATTCTTGAGCGAGAAGAGGATAAAAGTAAGAATAAAGAGGAAGAGAAAGATGAAGCAAAATAGTTTTTACGAAAGGTACGCAAGGTGACTGCGGAGATCATAGCACACGAAGGTGACAAGGATGAAGACACACCATGGTGGCTAAGTTTCACCTTTGAGAAGAAGAGTAAAGTGTGTTGGCATTATAACAGACAAAGGGAGATTGTTGGCATTCCAATTACAATGAGAGATTGTTGGCATTTCAATAAGGATATTGAGAAGGTTGTTGATGATTATGGATATAACTGATTAAAGATGTTTACTGTCTTAATATTATTATTTTGTCATTGATGTCAAGAAATTGATTTTCTAATTCAGTATGATGTTGCCATATCTTAAGAAGTATGTTTTGAAGAAAGTTAAGATGTCAGTAAAAGACATAGAAAGAATGTGATGACTAAGGGGAGGAATAAGTTATTCAATGGACAACTTTTACCGAGTTAGACAATGATGAGATCATGATGTTTAGATTGTTTTTTGATATCCTATACATGTTGTTGATTGTAAGGTTAATACTTGTAAAGCGAAAAAAATCGAACCCTAGTTGTTCTCCCCTCCCCAATCTCCAAGGAGAGAGAAGGGAGAGTCACTAGGGTTGATGGTTTTCACTTAGGAGAGACTTTTAATTCAAAAGAGGGGTTGAAACCCACAAGATCCAATCCCACACAATGCAGGATTGGATTCTAAATGAGTTTCAAGGGTTAAGACATCAAGGATACCCTCTTTTGTAAAGAAATGTAGATAGGATGATTGAACTAGGAATGCATGTAAAGTAGGAAAGATTCGCTTATAAACAGAGATAGGGATACGGGATGAAGCTGCGGACCTGGAATTAGCAGTAAAATGTCGAGACGGTGCTGTTCTGCAAATTTGAGCGAAAGTTGACGGGACGATGGCGCCCGGCGTGCACACGGTCCTCCGAAAAATCTGCGAAACGAAGGTGGATCTGTTCGTCTCTGCACAAGGATTCCAGATCTTCAATTACAGCCGTGTACCTGCAACCTACACACAGAAAAGAGAGGATGATTGGGGGGTTAGGGATGAGGGGTTTGCCTTTAGGTCAAACCCCAGTTTTGGAATTAACCAAGAAATGAGAATGTTGTAAATGTAAATGTTTGTAATGTAAACAAGTATTGATACCTTGTTGTAAGAATGTTTGTATTCTTACATGCGAAGGTGTAATGTATGTAGTATGTAATGTGTTGTAAGTAATCTCCTCTTCAATGGTTGAATCCTTGTCTTGAATGCAACACTTAGCCTTGAATGGAGACTTAGAATGCTCAATTGCTTGAAGGAATGCTTGAATGCTTGAATGTTTGAATATCGCTTTCGCGCCTTGCTCACATATGTCCTCCTCCCTTTTTGAGAGAGGAAATGTAGTTTATATACTTGTCAATTAGGGCTGGTAGACTGATTTTCCCGACCTTAGGCCGACCAGGAAACAATATTTCCCAAATTGCAAACTTAAAGACCCGATGCCCCAAAAGAGACCGGGCCCAAAATAGGGCCAGGGACCAGGGCGCTGGGCGCCATGGTCCCACCTCCAGGGACAGCGGGGTGCAAGGAGGATCAGGCCAGGGTGCTGAAAAATGCAGTTTTTGATGTCATGAACAAGTTTCGGGGTCTCCATTCAGGTTCTGTGTTGCATCGCCATCATGAAGACCCAAATGCAGTCAAAATTGCAAGTGTCACAATTTTAGGATGCTACAATACTATACTATGTTACCAAGCAAAGAACTTAGTCGGTAAACCCTAAGGAACCTAGTCAGTAAACCCTAAGGTTATCACTATCGGTTAATGAAGGCGGAATGTCTACCGAGTGAAGTTTAGTATTTACCGAGTTGCAACTGAGTAAGAACAGAGTGCATTGAAAGAATAAAAGCATTATTTAATGAAGGAAGCTGATGAGCTAGAATTGATTAAATGATTGGTATGCCGTGCATGAAGTTTGTTAAAGAATCTATGGCGAAGGAAAATCGATAGGAAGATCTACAACTCAGATTGAACCGCAATACCCTAGCACAAGTTCCAAGAAATGTATGCAAGTTCCAAGGCGAGGTAAAACATTTTCAAATCAAAGGATACATTGAACCTAGTCAAGTTTGAAGATCTGATGGCTATGATTGATCATGGGAAATGTGATCAAGGAGATTAAGTGGTTGGCAAATTGTTTATAAATAAGGAACTGTTGATAAACAATGTATGCAGGCAAGTGTAAGCACAGGGGATGCTACATAGTGATTACCGAGCACAGAAGCTTGAAGACTTGTTTTGATAACAGAGTATAGAGCCCAACAGAAGGACAAGATAAGTCCTATGACTAGATTGTATTGAGCAAATAAGAATTTGCTTTTGCATTTTAGATGTGAAGTTGCAGATATATTTTTATTAGTGTTATTTTGTAAAGTGACAGAAAATCTCTTAACCGAGTGGACTTAACAGTCTTATTTGTAAAATCCTCTAGCAAGGTGACATTTTGATTGAGTGTTTGAAATCCTTTAACAAGGTCACTTCTAACAAGGTGAAGATCCTAACAGATCTGAGGGAAATCCCTTAACCGGGTCACATCTAGCAATTTGTTTGTAATCTTTAACAGGATTTGCTTTTAACCGAGCATACTCTAGAAGAGTATATTTCTTAGTGGGTCCAAAATCCCACAGTGGTTTTTCCCTATTTGGGTTTCCACGATAAATCTGGTGTTATGAGTGTTGTGATTTTTATATGCTTATGAGTTTGCATGTTTAGTAGTTTTGGTTATATTGCTGAAGTATATGTTATCGATGTTGAATATGTTGTTTTTATGGAAGATTAAGTTTGTATGATTCACGCCCCCCTCTCATCTTGTTAGCTTGGCATCTATACTAAACATTTAGTATCAAAACCATCAAAGTGGTATTACCAAAAATCACCTTGCAACAAGCAATCACTGAAGAGCCAAAGAAAAAAGGAAGGCGAAGACCATACATCATTTGTCTAGAACCAGTTCTGGTGAGGTGATTGTTGATATTGCAACTCCTATACAATAAGAAGGGGAAAGCTTCCCAAAGTGCCAAGTTTCACAAGTTATATTGGGTAAACAAACCAAGTGGGGAGAGTTAGATACTTTGGAACTTGCTACCAGTGTGGTAAGGAGCAGGATGGAGAAAAAAACGTTAAGGCACAATTGGAACAACATAAGTAGCTACTTGTAGAAATGGGCAAACCAATAGATACATGTGTAGATGATGGTTTACCTTCAACTTCATCACTTCCAGAAGGTGATGTGAAAACACTCATTGAAGTGAGAAAGGTGGCCGCAACAGTAAAAACATGGGCACAAAATAATGCTTCTAAAATTAGAATGTTTTTGCATAATACTATGGTGATATGTAAGAAAGCCTCGTAGATAGAAGGAGCTTTGGTTTCATGTTCTCAATAGTGGGAGTGAAAGCTCAACATTCTTACTAAACAATATGAGATATTGAATAATATTTTGAATCTTGGAGAAGCTGTTATAGTGAAGGAAGATCTCTTGGGAGGAGATAGTATTGGGAATTTGCAGTCTAATATATACATTTCAGAATTAAAGATTGATATGCTTTAGCAGTATAGAAAGAGCATAATGGATATCCATCTTCCTCTCCTTGGTTGGATAAAGAAATATGAAAAGTTTGTAGAGAAGTTGTTAGGTATCTTTGGACTTGGTATTCTTAGTACTGGATATTTGGAGGACAATGTACTCCGTCAGTGGGACTCATATGTAGCACGTTATTTTACAATTTCTATTGAGTTTAGTGTTGTGTTGATGGATAGATATACATACTTGGTGACTCAATGTCAACAAGCTGTAGGGATAATAGAGAAGTTAGAGGATAAAAGTAAGGATGCAGAGGAGATTTTGAAGAAGTTCAAGTTTAGAATCAAATATGTTGTTGATCCTCCTACTGAGGTAGTTACATGTTTACTTAGCAACTACAAGAGCTATAAAAAGAAGTAAAAGATAAACATACAATTGCTAATGATAGCATGATATTTCTTGAAAAATTTGCATGTCACTAGTACTGGGACTTCAACTGCTGCTTCAGCACATACTTTAATTATTGAGCATATTTTGCATGATTACGAAGTGTTGGTTCATGGAGCACCATTTTCGTAATGATCACCCAGTCATAATTTCGTAGTAGTTAACTGGAGTTCAAGGCAGAGACTTGCATGTCAACTGTGACTCCTTGCTTTTTTAGTGCTTAATTTAGATAGATTTATTTCCTAGAAAGTAGGACAAGAAACTCTGTGAATTGGAGAAGTTATTTCATTGTAAGGGTCCACGAATTGATGATTTGAGGTCCATATTAGAAATTTTTTTAGAGATTTTATGCAGATTTTATGAGTTTGAGTAGATGTTATGATATAGCCTCTGGAGTTAATACAAGAAGAGGCTTATAGATTGTCTGATCCATGCGTATGTCCTATGAATTTGTTCTTTACAATCTGGTAATGTCTATTATTTGAAATCAACAACATGTTTTAATTTTATGTTTTATTTTTTTATGAATCATATTGCACATGTAAGTGGTGTATGAGAATTGATGTGATAGAACAATATTGTGGTGATATTCATTTCCATGAATTTGTGAGGTTGCATTACTTTGCATGTTTATTGGAGGTTCGTTATTGAATGTTGGTTTGAATGATATTGATGATATTTAGACTGTAGGGTGCTATTTGCCTAGCTCATTAAGTTGTTAGTTTCCCAAAACTTATTACTTTTGAGGAGAGGTGATGAGTGTTCACATAAACTACTTGACTATTGGTGAGTGTGTCAAAACACTCATCAGCACCACTCAATGCGAGCACGATATGATGTTGTGATTCTCTATCACTTGTCTAATCATTTATGATGTATATGTGTTTTATATACATTATTGTAGTGTCATAAAATTGCGACCCTAGAAAATTTCAACCACATTAGGGTCCTCACGCATGTGAAATCGAATCCCCTAGCCTAATCAAAGACCAGAGACTTCTCAACCTCTGAAAATTGCTTCTCCCTTGCCCTCCACACCACCCTATCCGCACTCTGCCCTGGAGAAAAGGGCAGGACAGAGGCGTGGCGCCCCTGTTCCCCCTAGGACAGGGGCATGGCACCCTTGAGCCCCCAGGACAGGGGCATGGTGCCCCTGTCCCTACCCTATTTTGGGGTAGGACCTTTCCTAAGTATACATTGAAGGTTGTGCAGTAAGTGAGAAAACTTCCCCGATGTTGGCCTGTGATGAAAATCAGTTTCATACCCTAATTGACAAGTATAAAATTTGTATTTTCCCTCTCATTTGCATAAATTCAATAAGTTCAACATGCATAAGACGGATACATGAGATCAAGCATTCAAGATCATTCAAGCATTCTTTTCTTGCATTGAGCATTCTCAAGTCTCCCTTCAAGGCTAGGTGTTGTATTCAAGTCAAGGATTCAACCATTGAAGATGAGATTCATTCCAACATTCAATTCCACACAAGCAAATCTACCTACATTCTATCTACAACCTCCCTTGAGGTGATTTACGTTACAGTATTTCATATACATTTACTTGCAAGTACTCCCTTTCATCATTTGGTTAATTCCAAAACTAGGGTTTGACCTGAAGGAAAACCCCCAATCCCAACCCATTTTCCTCTCTTTTATGTGTGTAGGTTGTAGGTATGCAACTATACTTTCAGATTTGGACTTCATTTGCAGAGGTGGCAAAACCCTTTTCGTTTCACGAATTTTTTGGAGGATCATGTACATTCCCGCCACTGTTCAGGCAACTTTTCCTCAAATTTGCAGGGCGACTTTATCTCGATATATTACTGCCAGATGTAGGTGCACAACTTCATCCCATACTTTGATCTCAAGTTATAATCAGTTCTTTGTCACTTTTGCACTTAGTCTCTATATATAAGTCAATCAATTCCTTTCCATTCTGAGTAGAAGAGGAGATTAGCTTATCATTCTCATTTCATTCAGAATTCTATCTTCAGTTTTGGAGGTTGAATCTAATGTATTTTCTCCCCCCCTCTTCCAATATAATATGTGAAAAGTGTTTGAAGGGAAATTCATAGTGAAACTTGTTGGCATTGTGTTGTCATTGATATCAACTGGTATGGGATAACCACCGGTAGTAGAGATGTATGTGCAACACTGCTATGAAGAAGTACAAGATGAGATATCTTGCATATCACCTTGTGTTGCAGAACACCGGTAATGGTAAGGAAGATGACCTCAGGAGTCACCAATGCAACAAGTTAGTGCCTGACTTGTGTGATGAGATAGAAAGGTGTTTGAGGGGTTGTTTGTGATGAAGAGGCAGAATATTACCTGAATCACATCAACACTGGAAGAGAAGAATGAACCGGTATGCTGTGAGGTTGCAGAACAACAAGACTCCCACCAGATGAAGATGCAGTCATCATGGGAAGCAATGACTGACAATGAATGTGCTCACATCAGTTCACATGTGCCTGTTTGAAGAGATGCTGCACAAAAGGGAAATCACACGAGCATACGATAGAAAGCAGATGGTGTTACTCCACCAAGAAAGTGGAGCTTATCTCCTATTATGCACTAAGTGCATTATAGTTTGGAGAGATAAGAGTGAAGAGGTAAAGGCAAGCACTTGAAGGATCACACTAGATCTACCAATGAATTGAAGGAATTCCCTAAGTGCTTGAGATCAGGGTTATGCACTAAACCAAAAAGAGAAGACATGATTGAGATGCTAGTACAGAGGAAGTGTGAAGTGTTTGTCACCTTGAAAAACTGGTAGAGGAAGGAACAACATTGATCAGGAAGAAAGGTTGAGTAGATGCAAACATAGGAATCTGACCTCAGTAAAAGAAGATAGGAGTCTTGTGAAGGTTGATGACATGGTGTCATCAAGAGTGGTAACCGGTATATGAGTCCATCGGTTATATAAGCAAGGTGTAGTTGCAGAAAATTTCCCACTTGTGGAAATGAGCATACTTTGGATTTACCAAGTCTAGAGACTGGTTTGAGAGTTCCATCGACAGTTCAAGATGAGGGCAGATATGATAAGGTAACCGATAGAATGTTTGAGACCAGAAGGGTTAGCAAACCAGCAAAAGTAAGGAACCGGTAGGGTGGTTGGTCGGTGATCCTACTTGGACCGACTTGAAGTGCCAAGCTGGTAGCTAGTCGATATGGATGCCACAAGGAGTCAACGTGGCAAACCTGCATTTGGCTAAATATGGAATGTACATCAACAGGGTTGTTGAAGGGTTGGTCAGCTTTAATGAAAGGTCACACAAATCATGGGACTTGCTGCAGAGTGATTATAGGGCTTTGAGGCTCGAGGTCTGGAAGACAACTACAAGTCAGCCTAGAGTGATTGAGAAGATCGAGGTGACAAAGAAAACAACACAATAGATCTTTCGTGATTGACCAAGGGATCAATTATTAGGGTAAAAAGCAAGTCACCAGAGATGGAAGGCGTGATCTTGGAGATGCAAATATGGTGGAGTTGTGCATTCAGATGTCAGAAAGATCAAACTGTGCAAGGTCCAATTGGATTTGGTTTGCCTCGAGGATGGTGAGGAAACCCTAATTGCCTAGATTTTGAATTAGTTTTTGGAGGGAAAACTGGTCTATAAGTATGTGGCAGAGGAGGAAGAATGGGGCTATTGAAGAATAGAATATCAGGGGATTGAGAAGTTGAAGGTTTCTGCAAGAAAAAAGAAATTAGCCCAGTGCTCAATGAGTATCTATGAAGAGAGTGTGAGAGAGGGAGAATCTGGTTGAAGCATTTAACCGATTGGAGTAAAGAACCAGTAGTGTTTATACTAGTCAAGTAGAAGAGAATGAGGCTGCAGAGAAGGTAAACAGAGAACTGGTAGAGAGTAGAGTAGGTGAAGAACAACAAGAAGAGTGAGTCAGTGTAGTAGAGAGGATATCTCATTGACAAAGCAAAATATATGAAACAGTTGCAAGATTCACTTGTAACAAGATAACCACTTATGTATTTGATGTTTACTTTGTGAACACTAAGTTGTAGCTCGGTCCATGGGTTGTAGCTCCTTGGGTTGGTGCCCTAAAGTCAGGGGTTGGTGCTCCTTTGTGTTGTAGCCCATAAATAAGGTAGGGGTTGGTGCTCCTTGGGTTGGTGCCCTAAACTTTGTAATTATGATTTACTATGAGGTTGGATTAGAGCAGTAGACTCCATCAACATTGCTCACTGAGGTTTTTCCCATTTTGGTTTTCCTCGTATATGCTGGTGTTATGTGATGTCTTCTTGTGTGTGTGTGTATTTGAGTTAGTCTCATCACTAACTAGTAAGTCTTCATTGTGTTTGATTCATAAACCGGTGTGCTCACAAAGGAGAGATAAAGGGAAAAGTTTTGAGAACCACTGATTCACCCCCTCCCCCTCTTAGTGGTGCATTGTGTCTAACAATTGGTATCAGAGCATAGGTTCCCAGTTAGAATAGTGTTCTCCAACTTGGGTAGATTCTGACCTAAGGACACAATGGTTTGTCTAGTATCAATCTCCACTCCTGTATTTGATGGTTCAAACTTTTCTGTTTGGAGCTGCAAAATGGAAGTTTTCCTATCCTCCCTAGGGTTTGATGTATGGATGTTAGTAGTTGATGGTCTCCCTAGAAAGGTCAATCTTCCTACCAGATTTGTAGAAGAAAGAAAAAACCAGTGCAATGAATAAGCCATGAAGGTTATTTTCAGTGGACTCACCGACGATGTCTCTTCACTGGTGGATAGGTGTAAAACAACAAAGAGCTTATGGGAAAGGTTGAAGAAGCTCTATGGAAATGAACCCTCAACTGTAGGACTAGAAATTGAAGCAAATAGGAGAAATACCTCTCATATTTATCTGGATGATGAACATAGATCTACTAGCAACCATAGCAGTGATGAAGAAGGAGCTCAGCTCTTCGTGGCTCAAGAATCTGAAAGTGGCTGGGCAAATAGTTCCCCTCAACAAAATATGTTGAGCAGTGATGATGATGAAGAGGAAGACATGACAAATAGATCTTGTCATCAAGATCCTTCTGATGATGATGAAGTAGCATAAGTTGACCTTGAAGGAGAACTTGTAAATACTCTTGAAGAACTTAATAGAGTAAAAAGGGAATACAAGCTATTCAAGAATGTTGCTATTGTGGAGCAGAACCTGTTAGTCAAATGCCTTGAAGAATCTAAGAAATGCATCTTAGAGTTGAAGACTCAAGCATAAGACACCAAGAAATGTCGGTGTGAAGATCCAACCTCTCAGCTAGAGATAAAAGACAAAAAACTTCAGTGGCTGCTTGAAGAAAACAAAGGGCAGAACTCTCGAGTTAGAAATGTTCCTCTAAAGAAGGTTGACCTGACCACAATCGGTGTGGACTTATAGAAAAAAGTGAAGATCAATGCTGCAAGAAGGCATATTCATACAAATCCCAGAGGTAAGGGGAAGATGGAAGAAAAAAACTCCACCGGAAGCAGGAAGAAGGGGAAGCAGCAAAGGAGATCCTCCATTGGTAGAGGACAGAAAATGCTACCACCCACAGGGGGAAGCATGCATGTGAGAAGAAGAAGAGATCAGATGGAAGAGGTGCTCGGAATGGACAACCAAGGATCCATTCTCAAAAGGGGGAAGATGGGGATGTAAAACCAACAAGATCTCCTCATGCATGGCAAAGTAAATATGTAAGTCATATGTCATCATTTACCGGTTACTTCTTTACATGTAATGTTTATGGCGATAAGGAAAGGGAATGTAGAAAGAGATCTAGAAAGAATAATGTAGGATCTCATAGAAATCATGCTTATGGGAAGGATGCATCCAGAAGTAGATACATGCATGTTCCATCTCCCAGTTATGCAAAGATTGTTTGTCATAACTACAATGGATCTGGCCATAGAGAGTTTGAATGCAGGAAGAAGAACCTGTAGTTACATGGAGACCGACAAAATGGTCATGCTCTACAGATAAGAGAAGACAAAGCATATGGGAGACAGAGATCTGCATGGAACCAAAGGAGAAATATCCCTGCAGCAATAAGAGGTTCACCGGTTTCGGTTACTAGTCAAAGCAACATGACCGGGAGAAGATGGTCAAACCGGTATGTCAAGAGATTTCCCAATCATAAGGTTGGGATGGATATTGTATGCTAATATAGCACTACTTCCAGCTGTAATGAAGAATCTGCAAGTGCAAGGATCAATCAGCAGGAGAAGAAGAGACCTGCTCCCAAGCCTAAAAATAGGAAGAAGAATGAGTCCAAGCAGGTATGAAGGAAGAAGACCGTGGATTGGCACTGTGCACTCATTGCACATCAGATATCTCCTAAGTCCTAAAGGAGATGTGGGATCTTAGGGGGAGTAATGCACATTGAAACAATCATTCACCTCCTAAGTGAAGATGGCAACATGGAAGAACGTGTTGTTGCTGGTGTGAAAGAGGAAAATGCAAAGATAAGTATGTATGGATGCTGCCTAAACTACACACCTTCAGATCAGTGATGGATCACCACTGCATATGTCAAGAAGTAATGGTTAATAATTGGTATCACATGTTAACCGATATGTGTAGGATGTTACCGGTATAACTGCTAACAGGAACTTGCAAGTTATAGATGACAATTAAGTTGGAAGTTCATTGCATAACCTTGGTAGCATGGAATGAGGAGTTCATGTCTTAGGTGGTATTGGAAAATACCTGAGTGACATATGATTGGCCCAGTTATTGATAATGCAGGCATGCATATTTTTGGGCTAACCGGTTTTGATTTCTGGCATTGATGATAACATTATCTAGCATTGTGTAGATCTAGAATCATGTCATAAGTTGTGTTGGATATAATGGAGTTGAAGGATCATCAGATGATCACATATGCATAGCTGAACCGGTATATGAAGGAAATTGGGGTCTTGGTACTGTACGTGACCGGAGATGAGGACCTGATATGTATGACTCAGGGGGAGTTCAAGTGCTAATAATGAAGAGTCTCATAATGAAGAGTTGGCTTGCGTGAACTTGCAAGGATACTGACTACTCAAACTATAGGAGATGGAAATTACAGAGGTGTTGCAGGTTGACCGGTAGGTGAGCAGTATTCACTGGCACATCAACAATTGGTAACAATTGGTATAAGTCATTTTGCAAAATGAGCTCAAATGGTTTTGGACCTGCATACTCAATCAATGTCAGCTGATGGTTAAGTTCCCCATCTCAAGTGTTGTGACTTGAGAAGATGTAACAACTGATGACAAGATAACAAGTGGTATTAAAGGAAGTGTTACATCCAATAAAGACAAAGGGGGAGAAAGAATAAATATAGGGAGGAATGATATCCTGATAGTGCCCTTTGTCATTTTTGTCAAAGGGGGAGAAGGATTATGTAGTATATCGGATACTACATGTGTTGACATCAATGCCAAAGGGGGAGATTGTTGGCATTGTGTTGTCATTGATGTCAACCGGTATGGGATAACCACTGGTAGTAGAGATGTATGTGCAACACTGCTATGAAGAAGTACAAGATGAGATATCCTGCATATCACCTTGTGTTGCAGAATACCGGTAATGGTAAGGAAGATGATCTTAGGAGTCACCAGTGCAACAAGTTAGTGCCTGACTTGTGTGATGAGATAGAAAGGTGTTTGAGTGGTTGTTTGTGATGAAAAGGCAGAATATTACCTGAATCACATCAACAACGGAAGAGAAGAATGAACCGGTATGCTATGAGGTTGCAGAACAGCAGGACTCCCATCGGATGAAGATGCAGTCATCATGGGAAGTAATTACTGACAATGAATGTGCTCACATCAGTTCACATGTGTGTGTTTGAAGAGATGCCGCACAAAAGGGAAATCACATGAGCATACGATAGAAAGAAGATGGTGTTACTCCACCAAGCAAGTGGAGCTTATCTCCTATTATGCATTAAGTGCATTATAGTTTGGAGAGATAAGAGTAAAGAGGTAAAGGCAAGCACTTGAAGGATCACACAGGATCTACCAGTGAATTGAAAGAATGCCCTAAGTGCTTGAGATCAGGGTTATGCACTAAACCAAAAATAGAAGGCATGATTGAGATGCTAGTACAGAGAAAGTGTGAAGTGTTTGTCACCTTGACAAACTGGTAGAGGAAGGAACAACATTGATCAGGAAGAAAGGTTGAGTAGATGCAAACATAGGAATCTGAACTTAGTAAAAGAAGATAGGAGTCTTGTGAAGGTTGATGACATGGTTTCATCAAGAGTGGTAATCGGTATATGAGTCCACTTATTATATAAGCAAGGTGCAGTTGCAGAAGATTTCCCACTTGTGGAAATGAACATACTTTGGATTTACCAAGTCTGGAGACTAGTTTGAGAGTTCCATCGATAGTTCAAGATGAGGGAAAATATGATAAGGTAACTAGTAGAATGGTTGAGACCGGAAGGGTTAGCAAACTGACAAAAGTAAGGAACTGGTAGGGTGGCTGGTCGGTGATCCTACTTGGACTGACTTGAAGTGCCAAGTTGGCAGCTAGTCGATATGGATGCCACAAGGAGTCAACATGGCAAACCTACATTTGGATAAAGATGGAATGTACATCAACAGGGTTGTTGAAGGGTTGGTCGACTTTAATGAAAGGTCACACAAATCATAGGACTTGCTACAGAGCGATTGCAGGGGTTTGAGGCTCGAGGTTTGGAAGACAGTTCTACGAGTCAACCTAGAGTGATTGAGAAGATCGAGGTGACAAAGAAAACAACACAACAGATCTTTCATGATTGACCAAGGGATCAACTATTAGGGTAAAAAGCAAGTCGCCAGAGATGGAAGGCGTGATCTTGGAGATGCGAATATGGCGGAGTTGTGCATTCAGATGTCAGAAAGATCAGATCATGCAAGATTTGATTGGATTTGGTTTGCCTCGAGGATGGTGAGGAAACCTAAACCGCCTAGATTTTGAATTGGTTTTTGGAGGGAAAATTAGTCTATAAGTATGTGGCAGAAGAGGAAGAATGGGGCTAATAAAGAATAGAATATCGGGGGATTGAGAAGTTGAAGGTTTCTGCAAGAAAGAAGAAATTAGCCTAGTGCTCAACGAGCATCTATGAAGAGAGTTAGAGAGGGGGAGAATCTAGTTGAAGCATTCAATTGGTTGGAGTGAAGAACCAGTAGTGTTTATACCTGTCAAGTAGAAGAGAATGAGGGTGCAGAGAAGGTAAACAGAGAACTGGCAGAGAGTACAGTTGGTGAAGAACAACAAGAAGAGTGAGTCGGTGTAGTAGAGAGGATATCTCACCAATAGAGCAAAATATATGAAATGGATGCAAGATTTACTTGTAACAAGATAACCACTTATGTATTTGATGTTTACTTTGTGAACATTGAGTTTTAGCTCGGTGCAGGGGTTGTAGCTCCTTGGGTTGGTGCTCCTGTAGGTTGTAGCCCATAAATCAGGTAGGGGTTGGTGCTCCTTGGGTTGGTGCCCTAAACTTTGTAACTATGATTTACTGTGAGGTTGGATTGGAGCAATAGACTCCAGCAACATTGCTCACCGAGGTTTTTCCCATCTTGGGTTTTCCTCTTATATGATGGTGTTATGTGATGTCTTCTTGTGTGTATGTGTATTTGAGTTAGTCCCATCACTAACCGGTAAGTCTGCATTGTGTTTGAGTCATAAACCGGTGTGCTCACAAAGGAGAGCTAAAGGGAAAAGTTTTGAGAACCACTGATTCACCCCCTCCCTCTTCCAATATAATATGTGAAAAGTGTTTGAAGGGAAATCCATAGTGAAACTCTCATCTCTCCTTGGAGGGAAAGGGTAGCTTTCCTCTTGATCTTTCATTCACACATTTTTCACCCACATTACATTTTAGTGACATTACATTTTGGTGAACCCGATGTCTTGCATGCTTTCCTTTGAACAAAATTGCACATTTTTCATTTGCAAGTTTCAAATTTCTACAAACTTAGTGGTAAAATCATTAAAAACCCTATTTTTTAAAATTAAAATTGAACTTGTGATTTGTAAAATTTGCTTTTGGTTATCTTAGATCTAAATATTTTTTTTTTGTCAAATTCAATTTCCTCATTGTTTTGTTCAATTTGCAAATCAAATTTACAAAATTAAGTGGTTACTTGTTAAAACCCTAATTTTCAAAAATCATCTTGAACTTGTGCAAAAATTGGATTTCCATCCAATTTTTAGATTTGTGATTGTTTCCAGACTTATTTTTATTCCTATAATTCAAAATTTCAATTTCCCTCCTTTTCCCCAGAATTCAAATTTCAAAATTAAGTGGTTAGGTCATAAAACCCTAATTTTCAAATCTAATTGGATTTTGTGCAAAATTCAATCAATTTCATTCAAATTCAGATTTTTAAACATTTTTCAAAGTGTCCTTATTCATTAGGTTTGACCTTTTTCAAATTTGCAATTCAATTCCTCTTTTTCTTCAAAACCCTAATAGGGTCCTATTTTTGTATTTGAACCTTAATTTCGTCCATCTAGAAATCGTAAAATTCACTAATTTATTGGGATTAGCTTTGAAATCATTGTAATATTCATCCCTGAAAATTTCAAAAAAGGTTGGTTAGACCATGACATGTATTCCCGCCACGATCCTCGACTTTTTTCCTGAAATTTTGGGAGATTGTTATGATTGTATTTAATAGTCTAAATCTAGAAGATTGGTTAATTTTGTCAATTTTTGATCCCTATAGAATCAAAGATACATCCAAAATTCAACATTTCAAAATTTCAAGAAATTTTTTTAAATTAAGAGGTTAATTGTAATCTTCTCTGATTTTAAAGATTCAGATTTTAAAATTAAGTGGTATTCCCTTGGGCCTAATTTTAAAATTCGATTTTCCTTTCATTTTTGGAAATTGTGTCATCCTCTTCCTCCAACAAAGTTCAAATTGTGTAATCATTATTTTCTTAAATTTTGCATTACTCAATTTTGTAAGCTTTGCTCCTATAATTCAAAATTCAAAATTCAAAATTTCCCTCTAGTGCATGAGTTTTACCACTATTAGTCCTACCTATACTATCCTCGTTAGATGAAGCATTAGAATTAAGGCCTCCCAAGGTTGAATTATTGAGGAGATGGAGTGTAATTTGGGTGACTTTTTTAATGAGGATCATGCTAATTCTTCCAATCCTAATCATGTGCTTATTCACCCCATTGATGAATCCCATGATGAAGAAGAATCTTTAACTAGAGTTTCTATAGATCAACTTTCTAAATTGGACAATCAATTCGATAACTTTCAACACTGGATGTCCCAAGGGTACCCTAATAGTGAAGGTCTTCCATTAATTGAAGGCCTGAAACACATGATTCAAAGTGATAAGAATAAAATTGATATATTGTGTGGCATTGCACATATTGTTGATTCTAATGTCATGCCTATCACGAGTTGTGTTGAAACCCTAGGTTATTGACAAACTTCAACTCAAGTCAATCCTTCTATTCCTTTGAATACTCTTATGACTAGTATTCCTACTTTTACCTCCAACATCATGTCTACTTCAACTCAAAATTTCATTCCTACAACCATTGGTCATGGGGGAAATCCCTCTTCTTCATTTAATCCTCCATCTTTACCTATGTCTTCCATAAGTATTCCTATTGTTTCTCAACCAATCAATGTGACACAAGGGGGAAATTCCTTCAACAACTGTGTTCCTCCTTTAAGTGACCCTTTTCCTACCCAATCATCACCTATGCCTATTTATCATAATGTCCCACCACCTTATTCTCAGTCCATGCCTTCTTTCAATCACATCACACCACCTTCTCAATCAACTATGTCTAACATCAATTCTTCTACCGAAGCGATAATTAACAATCTTGCTCAAACCATGTCTTCCTTACAATAACAAATCGCTTCTTTGAGTCAATCCAAGATTAGTGTGCCCACCTTTGATGTTGCGAGCCCACTTTCTCTTGACATTGTTAAAACCGTGCCACCTAAACATGTTGAGGTCCCTAAATTAGAACTCTATAATGGAAAAGGTGATCCTCTTACGCATGACAAAACATTTCAAAACTTGTGTACTAATTTTGCTTATGATCAAAGATTGCTTGTAAAGTTGTTTACAAGAACACTAAGAGATAAGGCTTTACAATGGTATTGCTCTTTGCCTTCTTATTCTATCACTTCTTTTCAACATTAGCAAATGCTTTGATCCAACAATTTCAAAACAACATTGGTCCTAAAATAACTTTGACTGATCTAATGCATTGTAAACAAGGTGTTAAAGAAAAAGCGACTAATTTCATTGGTAGATATAAGCATTTGTGTGTTCAAATTTCTTTTCATGTACCTGATTATGATATTCAAAGAATTTCATTTCTAATTTGCAAAAAGATATTAGGGAAAAGCTTCTTTTATCTGAGTTTACTTCCTTTCCGCAGTTGTGTGCAACACTCCACAATTATCAACTTTTTGTGAGTCAAATGGAGCAATCCACTCCTATGGCTACGAGTGATAAGGGGAGAGTGTTCAACAACCATTTGCAAATTTCAAACCAACAAAAAGCTTCATCAAGTTCAATGATACAATCAACAACAACAATGTGAATGCTACAACATATGTGCCTTCTATTTCTAAATTTTTCCAAAGAGAAAGACAATTTACTCCTTTGAATGAATCTTTACATAGTATTATGTCTCAGTTGTTGCAAAGAAATGTTATCAAACTTCCTCCTATAAAACCAGTTGATCCTTCTAAACTTGCATCCCCTCATTTTAATAACAATTCATTTTGTCAATTTCATCGTCAGCCTGGTCATGATACTGAGAAATGTTTCACATTGAAAAATAAGATTCAAGATTTGATTGATAATAATACTATATATGTGGTAGGTGTGAATGATAAAGGGAATAAATCAGTAGCTCCTCCTAATCAAAATCTTAATATTTTCACTGATCCCTTGCCTTCTCATGCTTCTAATGTTATTGAGATTGTGCCTACTTCTTTCTCTTCTGAGGAATTCACCTCTATGGCTCTGAACTTGGAAAATATGGTAGAAAAACAAGATATGCCTAAGGATCCTTGTATTACATTTGACCCTAGTGAGACCATTAGAGCATCTGATGGCCCTTTATACATAGTTGCAAAGGTTAAGGATATACCTTATCGTGGTGCCCTTATTGATCCCTCTTGCATGGTTAATGTCATCATTGAGGAGAATCTTTTCACTTTACGATTGCATAAACCAATATATGATGCTTCTAATGTGGTTGTGAAGTTTTTTGATATCTTCTCTTGTCCTACCATTGGCTCTATCACCCTTCCTGTTGAAGTTCATACTAAATCCATGAATGTTGACTTTGTTATCATACCCTCTTCCAAGCAATTCTGTGTGAAGTTGGGCTATCCTTGGCTATCTTCCATGAAGGCCATTGCCTCTCCAATCCACAAGTGTCTGAAATTTCCTCATAATGGAAAAATCATAACCGTGAACCTAGCTTATTTCATCCATCTGAAAGACGCCCTAGTGTTCCTATTGATTTATTTTGGCCTAAACAATTTCAATCTCTTCCATCAAGGAGTGATGCTATTTTTCAATCTTATCAAAAATGGAAAAAAGATGATCTTATCCTTAAGTCAACCTAGATCCCCAACACTTGACATTCCTATCATACTTGAAGATGAGGTTCTTCCCCTCATAGATAGAAATAATCTCCCTCCTAAGGAAGATCATCAATCCATTCCTATGGATGTGACTATACCTTCTCCTAAGAAGAACAACAATATTCTTCCTAAGGTTATACCCATACCTCCTCCTCATGATGGACCTGGTCTCCTTCCTACACCTAATATTCCTCCTTTGTATGGCGCATTTCCACCTCCTTCCTCTTATCGAGAGAAGAGGTCTGCTTCTCCTCTTGTTCAACCTAAAATACCTCAACCTAAACCTTCAACTATCAAGGAGAAAAACATTCCTACTTTTTCAAGTGTTCCTCCTTCTCAGACTTCCACTAAGACTCGACAGAATCATTGTGTGAGAGAACGCTGATGACGATGTCATGTTAGAGATCGTGAAGTTGTCCCTCAAAATACTCAATCTCCTAAGACTCCAATAGTTGACAAGATTCCCTTTTCTCCTAAGCAAGATGTTCAACCTACATCTCCAAATCATAAGTTGCACAAAACATGTGATGGTTTTACTCCTATTCATGTTCTTGCTCCTCTTTCTCTAAACCTTGATGAAGATGTGGACAAGCATTTATCAACTCAATTTTCACAAACCTTAATCCTAGCTCCTAGAATCGAACAAAGTGACTTACAACATGAGCATAGTCCTTGTTTGGATCTTGTGATAGATCCATTTGTTGTGCTCGATATCGCTCCTCTGGCATGTTGCTTTCCTTCATAAAATAGTGATCAACAAGATCGGGAGGTGGATATCGTGCTAGATTAGCAATATTAGCACTGTAGATCTTCTCTCTCTCTCCTTTCTTTCTCTTTTGTGACCATTCTTCTATGTGTATCCCTATTCTTCTACTATCCCCTTAATGTCTACTTGGGGACGATGCAAAGCATTGAGATCTTTTCTTTGTCTCTTTCATGTTGACTAGAAAGACATCCTCTCTTCCCTTTCTTCTAAGATAGTGTCCTTTCTTTGAGGAATGATGATTATTATATGCACATACATATATAATATACATGAGTTATCATACAACATACTGACCCCGAGGAAAGAGAAACTACCTCATGTTTTGTGCTCATTATCCTTGGGTTTATTCCTCGATTAGGGGCTAAATCCTTGCGATAACGTGCTCCCTCTCTTCTATCTCTCTTGGGTGTATCCTACCTTAAATCTATCGCTCTCAATAAGGCGTGTGCAATCGCTTTCATGTGGGGGCATACACTCTGCTCATATTCTCCTTCTTGATACTTAAGAATTACTTAGTGAACTTTGTTTTGCTTTGTAATCTTTGGTATCCTTGCTTTCATGACTCATAGTGAGGGGAACCTTGCTACTCTCAGTCATGGTTTTCCCTTCTCAATTTTCCCTTTTACTTTGTCAATCGAAGTCATAAGATCCTAAGTCCACTGGGGGCTTGGCACATCTTGCCTCCTTGACATGGTAAAAGTCTTTCAATCTTGTTTCCTTGTACTTTACTGATAGTATTGGTGTACGCTCATACTCCCACTAAAGTGGGGGATAAATGTAGTGTCATAAAGTTGTGACCCTATAAATTTTCGACCGCATTAAGGTCCTCATGCATGCGAAATCGAATCCCCTAGCTTGATCAAAGACCAGAGACTACTCAACCTTTGAAAACTGCTTCTCCCTTGCCCTCAACACCACCCTGTTTGCACTCTACCCTGGAGAAAAGGGAAGGACAGGGGCATGGCGCCTCTGTCCCCCCTAGGACAGGGGTGTGGCACCCCTATCCCTGCCCTATTTTGGGGCAAGACCTTTCCTAAGTCTGCATTGAAGGTTGTGTAGTGAGAGGGAAAACTTCCTTGATGTCGACCTGTGACAAAAATTAGTTTCATTAACCCTAATTGACAAGTATAAAAGTTGCATTTTCCCTCTCATTTGCATAAGTTTAATAAGTTCAATGAGCATAAGACGGATACATGAGATCAAGCATTCAAGCATTATTTTCGAGCATTGAGCATTCTCAAGTCTCCCTTCAAGGTTAGGTGTTGCATTCAAGTCAAGGATTCAACCATTGAAGAGGAGATTCATTCCAACATTCAATTTCACACAAGAAAATCTACCTAAATTCTATCTACAACCTCCCTTAAGGTGATTTACATTACAATCTTTCATTTGCATTTACTTGCAAGTACTCTCTTTCATCATTTGGTTAATTCCAAAACTGGTGTTTGACCTGAAGGCAAACCCCCAATCCCAACCCATTTTCCTCTCTTTTCTATATGTATGTTGCAGGTGCGTAGCTATACTTTCGGATTTAGACTTCATTTGTAGATGTGGAAAAACCCTTTTCGTTTCACAGATTTTTCGAAGGACCATGTACGTTCCCGCTACAGTCTGGGCAACTTTTCCTCAAATTTGCAGGATGGCTTCGTCTCGACATATTACTGCCAGATCCAAGTGCACAGCTTCATCTCAGGCTTCGATCTCAAGTTATAATTAGTTCTTTGTCACTTTTGCACTTGGTCTCTGTACATAATTCAAACAATTCCTTTCCATTTCGAGTAGAAGAGGGGATTAGCTTAACATTCTTATTTTATTCAGAATTATATCTTCATCTTTGGAGGTTGAAGCTAATGTATTTTCCCCCCCTCTTCCAATGTAATACGTGAAAAGTGTTTGAAGGGAAATCCGTAGTGAAACTCTCATCTCTCCTTGGAGGGAAAGGGTAGCTTTCCTCTTGATCTCTCATTCACACATTTTTCACCCACCATTCATTTTGGTGACATCACAACTTTATATTGCATTTAGTGGTGGATGCAGGTACCAGACATCGACTCCACCTGGTCTCACAGGTATGAGCGTGTCTTTATCCCAATGGCAAGTTGTTGGAGATGGCTCATGTTTCCCTCTCATACTCTAGGCTTAAGTTGGTACCCTTGTCAATTAGTGTCTTGACTTGAGTCATTGGTCTGCGTCATGTGGTATGTTGTTCAACCTTATGTCAGGTTGCTTTGTGAGTTTGTGATTATTTATTAATTAATAATTAATCAGTTTATATAGTTTATAAATATTAAATTAAATCAATAGATGACATTAATATTTAATATTAATTTGCAATTATTATTATTATTGGAGAATTTTTACTCATTAATGTTTATTTTATGGATTTATATTTTATTGATTATTTGGAATTGTGAAAATTAATTAATCAATTACTACATATAACCATTGGCATAAATTATTAAATAATGGTTAGTACGAATACAATATATTTATATATATTTATTTACTAGGAGTTTATAATTAATTGGTGGAATTATATTAATCGATTATTTATGCTTATCAGTACATCCATTTATTTATTTATTATTTATTTGATTATTTTATATCTATGTAGGAGATATTTATAGTATTGAGAGTAACTTATATTAGCTAGAGCATTTATATGTATCTTACATTTAATTATTTGTTTATTGTTTATCTATTTATTAGTTTTGGCTCATCTATTTATTGATTATTGATTATTTATTTATGTTGGTTTTGATTTATTATTTGAGCTTTTGATTCATTGGATTATTATTTATTGTTTGTTTGTTTGTTTAATTACCGAATGGGTATTTATGTCTGTCCTTACATTTATTTATTTATCTTCTTTATTGATTATTTATTTATTGTTGGGTTATTTATTATTTATCTAATTATTTATTGTTTTGATTATTTATTTATTTATTTGTATTGTTGTTTTATTTATTTGCTATTATTCATGTACCTACCCCTTGTTATGATTGACCCCCTTGGGAGTTGTGATTGTGAGGATAATATTATTTAATTGTTTGTTTATTTATTTTAATTAATTGTGCTTTTATATTTAATTAGAGCATTTATTTATATTACCTTTGATTTACTTTATTATTATTGTTTATTATATTATTATTATTACATTCTCTTGTTACTAATTGAGTAATTAAACATTATGTTTATACCTACCCTATTATTTTATTGGTTGAGATTTGATGGTAAGTAAATAATATTATTTTATATTCTTATCTCGATTTTTGGTAGGGCGTTGGTATAGAATATATTTTATTAGAATATTTTGATTGGCGGATATTCTTCTGTAGTTTTCAATGAGATTCTATTTTAGCCTTGTGAGAATTTTTGTGGGTGTGCTTTTGGATATCTTTCTATAACTTTTAGATTTTAGAATTGCTTGGAGGGAGAATTTCTTGGTTGGGTTGAATTTTGGAAAGCTTGTTGGTTTGGATTTTTGTTCTACGATTGCATTACCATCACTCTACTTCCAAGTTGGAGATCTTTTTCCATTCTTGCATTTTGATTTTTGAAAAGAGTTGTTTTCTTCATGACTGCTAAAAGATTGTTTGGGGAGATTTGAGAATGAATGATTATTCTATTATGAGTAATTGGGAGTAATATTTTGGGAAAAAGATTTATATATGATTTTATGAATTTGTGTGTTGTATTGTCAGAAAAGGGCATTTGTGTATGTTTATTATAATTTGTTTGTGAATGCATTGCAGTAACGGTTGGTTTTGTGAAGTTTATTTGTTGTTGCATACTATGTCTTGTGTTCATTTGGTTTGATTAGATCTGGAGTGGCTATGTGGAGTGGCTATGTCTATAATCATGTGCAAGTTATTGTCAATATAAGTTGGAATTCTTGGATGTGTTGTATTGTTGACCTTAATAAGGATTTATTTTGGTTTCTTATTAGCTTTTAGTGACTTCTAGATCGTATTTATGCTATTATAAGGTTCGTGCCCGACTCTGGGCAAATTTGAGTATCTTTGTATCCCATTTTATGTGAGTTGGTTCCCTGTTACAATTGTACTACTCTAGGCTTCAATAGCGCCAAGTAGTCTCAACAATTTTTTGGGTTGGTTTTTGAGTCTCTTAGTTGATTTCTCTGCTTGGTCTTCATTCCAGAGGCTTGTTTTGTTATATTTGATGGTTTTGGGGCACTGTTCCATTCATTTGTGATGTGTGAATCCATTTGGGCTCTAACAAGTGGTTTTGTGCTTGTCCATTGAGGTTTTGATATATTGATCCAGCAAGCTAAGTGATTGCTTGTTGTTGAGGATGGTTAATTGAAGTTCCAACGAGAGGTTATGTTGTGCCTAGTTGTGGAGGATCATTCTATGCTATTGGATTCATATATTTCTCCTATTTATGTTAATTTGACATTCTTGAGGATCTCTTTATTATTGAATTTTGGCATTATGAGCTTATGGCTTGATCCTTGTTAAGTGGCTCTTGGTTGTATGTTGATGGCTATCTTCATGATTCAGTTGTATCAATTTTATAAAGAATTTTGGATGCTTTCCATGTTGAACTTCATGTTGTTCTTGTCTTATCTTTTTTTGTGTTTTACCCTATGGTTATGGTCCATGGTTGGGAGAGTGGGCTCTTACATGTGTGGACTAGGGTCTTGAGCATTAGGCCTCTAGGAGGGGGTCTAGACTTGATGGAACCACATAAAGAGTTTATGGTTTAATTTTCAATTGATAATATTATTAATAATTGATTAGTGGGTTGGGTAATTAGGAATTCACCTAATCAAGATAAAGAATATGTTGTTGTATGCCCCAATTGGATGGATCTAGGGAGGTGGTTTTTGGGATCCGAGATTGGGAAGATTGTTAGAGCGGTATACCCAATCTCCCTTGAGTGACTCCAAGGTGGAGACGGATGCCACATGAGGCTAGCATGTGATGACACTCTACCCCACATGTGTCCATTATCCATATGCCTTGTTGTTAATTGTGCCTTTGGAGGTTGATTACTTTGATTTAGCCATGTGATGTATTTTGATGTTATATTCTTATGTTGGAGTCTTGTAGTGTCATATTATATCCTATGGTTGTTAGGTGTCAGCTTAGGTCTTGAGTATGAGTTGGAACCTTATGGCATCTCCTATCATGGGGGTGGTTTCTATTTGGTTCCACATGGTCGGGTGGTTTGATGCCTTCCACCATTGGGATATTCTTCTTGGATGTTAGTGTGCATGGATTTAGATCTATAGTATCTCATCATGAGCTTGGATTCTTAGAGCATATTTATATAATTAGAATTGATATCATGTATCATAGAACATATAGTAAGATGATTTCTGAATGAAATGTATTGAATAAGATTATTATAAATGGATATTGATAGATGTTGTTCTTGATTAGAAAGGAATTAAATGATTTAAAGATATGTATGCTATGTCTTGAGTATATTTTATGGATAGTAGTGATTATGTTAATTATCATATATGCCTTGATTTGAAAGATGTTAATCTCCAATGTTAGATATCTTGAGATATGGAAGTTAAGGGAGCAGTTGTGGTTTATATGGAAAATATGGCTTTTTATTATGCGGTTGTCCTATGGTGTTGATTTATATGTATTAGAGATGTTCCCATATTACAATGTCTTGTAAATGAGGAATATTAATATGTGTCTATGTAACTTGTATTATTAAACATTAGGATGGGATGTAGCAAAGAGACAATGTGCTTTCTCTATGTGCTCTTATGTAAATGAACTTGATATAGAAGAACTATGCTATTGTTATAAGATGATGTATTGGTATGTGGTTCATATTATAGATATGTTTAACACGTTGAGAATGAAATCCTACATGGAAATTAGGGGATTGAAATGTTAGATTGAATTTATTCTTCTAGAATCATATGACTCTCAAACCTATTTAGTAGATTGGAATCCTATTTGGATGTAGATAAGTACTTGCTGCTATGATCTTGCATATGGATATGGATAATATTCTTGATGATTTGTGCTTAAGGAAAAAATTCAATACCATCAGTAAAAGAAGGATAAATGCATTTAGTTTCATGATGTGTTAAGTGTTCAAATGAGTAAAGACGGGTATTAGAAATATTCGATTGGTACTTAAAAGTGAACCTTAGAAAGAGTATGAAAGGGGATAGAGTTATGCATATGTGTTAATGTTTTATCATAGTTACATGGGAAGTAAATGTTTAGTTGGATGATAGTATATGGCGTTCGAGATGGATATGTGATATGTTAGTTTAATGTCAAGTAGTGACATTGAGATACCCTAGGGAATGGAGATGCATTATATGGTTTTATTATGTAGTTATGTTAATGATTAAATGGATGTTTCACTCGCGTAATACGATTCATGGTTATGTTCATGTTGATTCATGTGATCATGTATATAGTTAATGATGCATTATTGTTAGTTATGATGCAAACTAGAAGTTAGTATCAACGTTGTAGTGAAGATTAATTTAAAAGAAAAAAAATTATCTCCATTTGTTGGCAGATTTTGGTTTAATTCTCTAGGGTATTTTGTTGGGCATTACATAGGGAATGCTTAGACATAATAATTATAATATAATACAAATTTTATACTGAAAGTATATATTTTTCTTAAAAGCACAATCCTAATTTAATTTAAAGAATCTATATTATTATAATTATAATAATTAAATTAATCTCAAATATAATTACTAATTTGTAGTATAATATTATATTATTTTTTATATTTATGTAATATTAATTATAATTAGTTTTAATATTAATAATTATAAAAGTGAAAATAAACATTTTTTAAATAACTTAATGAAAAATATTTAAATTTGTGACTAAAAGTTATTAAATTATTTTGAATATATTAAAATGATTAAAAAAATTATGATTTTTAAAAAGTATTAAAAAATATAATGATTTCAAAAAATATATAAAATATAATTATAAAGAATACATATAATAACTGGTTTTATTTGTTTAATAGAGATATTTGTATTAAATTTAATTAAACTAAATGAAAACCTTATAATTGGTTTTATTATATATATTT
This sequence comes from Cryptomeria japonica, assembly GCF_030272615.1. Taxonomy (NCBI): domain Eukaryota; kingdom Viridiplantae; phylum Streptophyta; class Pinopsida; order Cupressales; family Cupressaceae; genus Cryptomeria; species Cryptomeria japonica. Next base: position 948,201,188 of record NC_081407.1, on the reverse strand, counting down.
CGAGATAAAAAGTAATTATGAAAATTTATATGTTTATTTAGAAAAAATATTTTATTTACAATATTATAAATGATAAAAAATGAAAAAAACTATTTAAAATAGACATTTTAGTTTTTAAAATACAAAGAAATCCAAAAAAAACCTAAAAAATCTATCATCCCTAAAAATTTGCTCCTATTACACCAATTTTTTAAAACAAATCATAGTGTAGATAAATAATTTTTATAATATGTTAAATTTAAAAATACAAATCTTAACTTTACAAAATCCATTTTTTTTTTAAGAAAAAATAATAATCACTTTTGATTGGTGCAAACTAATCAAATAAAGTAGCTTCACTGAATGCAATAGTATTGCCTAGACAAGTACTAATAACTAACTAAATTGTACTCAATGATTTTTTTATTTTCATTTAAAAAAAAAGATTTAGAAAGTTATTAAAGATATCCATCAAACATAAAATTTAAATTTAAGTTTAAGTTAAAAGATTTTTTTCAAAATATTCAATACTCTTTTGAACTCTCGATTTATAATATAAAAAAAATATATTCAAAACTAAAGATAATATCTATACATGCCCCAATTAAATTAGATAGTATAATTTTGAAGTTGAGCAAAATTAGTTTTTCAAAGGCAATTTCTATTAATTGAATAGTACAATGAATAACTAACTAATGTGTAGTCAATGAAAATCTATTTTCTTTTAAAGAAAAAACAGTTTTCTTTCAAGATATTTTATTAAAGATAGCAATTGAATTAAAGATGCTTTTTTTTTTTAATCTAAAATTAAAGATGCATGTCTTTATTTTTTTATTTTTTTAATCAGTAATGGGCCGAAGCCGTATAAATATTTAATTAATTAAAATAACTTGTTACATGTTTGGTTCAGTGTGGGCACCGGTAGGAAAGAACCAAACTAAGAAAACCTTCGGTCTTGCTCAAGGATACAATCCTGGAAAATTTCATCCTGTCTTGTGAGGGCTAAGTACACAACACAAGTCAGCCATTGGCCGATTGCAATGAGAGATTATATCGATACATAACATCAATCCACCCATCATGTGGATACCATGTGGAAATTACATATATATACAAGGTGACAATCTTATCTATAGAGTAGTTCTAGATTGCGTATAACCTGATATGCAATTTCCTATCTATATGACTACAAAGATCAGAGGGAAAGGAGGATGAAGGCGATCTTTAATAGATGAGATTGTGTGTTTCCTCGAAAGCTTAAGGATCATGTAAAACCACTATAAAAATATTTCACCTGCAAACTGTTATTCTCATAGTAAGATAGTTAAAGAAATCATAATCGAGAACATCACAACGTATGACATATTTTCCATATTGAAATAGTGAATGACTTCTACCTAACCGATATTTTGAATAACAAACCTTAAATGTGAATCTGTATCATCATTAGTGGAACAAAATTACCCAAAACTAAATAAAGTCTTAAGCTAGTTTCGATTATCATAAGAGCATGGATGGTTGGGTAATGATTATAAACCTAAATCGGAAACATGTTAATGAAATACATTTAGAAAAAATATAAAGAAAGTACAAAGCCACCTAAACTAGGGCCATGATAGTCGTGGATCAACCAGAGACAAAACTCACAACAGGACAAAGAAAAATAAATAAATAGAAAGAAATGAAGATATAAGCATGTATATATATATATATATATATATATATAAGAAGATATAATATTAAAAGGAGATCGAAAAAGAAAAAGAACATAAGCCGCAACAAGACAAAGGAAAGAACACACACACACACACACATATTTGTGTGTGTATACATATAAATATATATATTTGAATATATATGTATATATATTCAAATATATAGAGGTAAGATCGTTTGAATGGGGAGACCGGCTCTGCAAAAACCGTTGGATGTTAATGGCAGAGCAGAGGGTTTTGCAGGGAATCCGAAAGGGAGGCTTTTCATAGAAGAAGATGAGATGGCGGTGGATCTCATGGAGGAGATGGAGGAAGATAGACAGTTCTGGGAAGAACAAGCGGTGATTGCAAGGATTATCGGCCTTAACTGGTCAAGGAAAAATATTAGACTATGGGTAGAAGAGAAGTGGGGTGAACAGATCATAATACAATTTATTCCGAAAGGATTTTTGTGGTGCTTTTTGAAAATCAATCGGAAAGAGATCGTATCCTTAATCAGGAGAATTGGTTTGCAGATAAGCATGCAGTGTATCTGCAACCTTGGACACTGAATTTTGATCCCATCCCTCTGGCAGTCTATTCATGCCCGAAATGGGTAAGCCTTTATAATTTGCCGATCGAATACTGGGGTGAGGTCTTTCTGGAGAAGATCAACAGAATGCTTGGGATGGTGCTGGAGATAGACATTGATGATGAGGATGATTTGTGTAAGTATGATAGATTAAAGATAGCGGCAGTCAAGCATATTCTGGAGTATATCACATTACATTCGTCGAACGATGCGTGGAGGCAACATATAGAAGTTGAAAAAGAGATCCGTCATTGTCCCAGATGTGGTAGCAAGTTTTGTGGAGTAGAGGAATGTAGAATGTTCATTAGAAAGGCTAGGAATCCTTTCAGGAGATCAACACAAATATGGAGGCAAAAGTTGGAGAAAACGGTTTTGGATTCAGTTGCAAAGAATCAAGAAATTAGATCTCCTCTGCAACAACAAAAGAAAGGACCTTTATTGTTGAAATGTGGCGACTGATCAGCAAAGTATTGTACACTCAGCACGTATCCTCGTTGAGGTCTGGGGCCAGGCCAGGCCCCGGGCGGGGGTTTGGGGGCGATAGCCCCCAAGAAATTTTTTTTTGCCATTTTTGTTGATGAAAACCAACATTGTAATTAAACCCTAAAAAGGCCGACTTTGTTTGTTGCCCTAAAAATGCATGTTATAAGCGGCTGGGATGCTTAAGGCATTGTAAGGTTGATATACTATTTTTGCTGAATAATAAGAAAGATTCGGTGGCTGTGTATGGTGGACGTAACCCATTCTGGGTGAACCACGTTAAATCTCTGTGTTATCTATGTCTTGTTTTATTTCTTTATCTTTTGTATTTAAATTTGCATATAATTGTTAGTTCATATTTGCTTCAGATCTGCTTGAAACCCTAACAATTAGTATCAGAGCGAGGTTTTCTGTAAATTGGCAGGACTTTCACATTTGAGTGGGAGCAATGGAGGATTCCAAATTCAAGGTCGAAAAGTTTAATGACCAGAATTATCAGTTATGGAAAATGCAGATGGAAGATTACCTATATCAAAAGGATTTGTGGTGGCCATTGGAAGGAAAGGCAAAGAAAGCGACCATAATGTCAGATGAAGAATGGGACATTTTAGATAGAAAGGCACTGGGATCCATTTGATTGTGCCTTGCATCGTCTGTAGCTTTCAATATAACAGAAGCAAAAATGGCTGTAGATTTGATGGTGACATTGGCTGAGCTGTATGAGAAACCCTCGGCTTCGAATAAGGTATTTCTTATGAAGCGTTTGTTTAATTTGAAAATGAGTGAGGGAGGATCTGTAGCGGAACACTTAAATGAATTTAATACAATTACCAGTCAATTGTCTTTGGTAAAAATTACTTTTGCAGAAGAGGTTAGGGCTCTCTTGATTTTATGTTATTTTCCAGAAAGATGGAATAGCTTGGTTATGGCTGTAAGTAACTCTGTCTCTAGAAAAAATACTTTGGTATTTGATGAAATTGTTGGTGTTATCCTAAGCGAGGAAATGCGAAGGAAAAGCACATGTGAGACTCCAACATCATCAAGTAGTGTTTTGAATGTGGAGAACAGAGGAAGATCAAAGGAAAGAGGAAAAGGCCCTTGGAATGAGAAGTCACGAGGGAAGTCAAAGAAAGGACGCTCTCAATCTAGAGGAAAGAAAGATTGCTGGTACTGCAGAAAGCCTGGTCATATAAAGAAAGACTGTTGGTCTTGGAAAAACAAAGAAGGAGACAAAAATGAAAACGACAGTAAGGAAGCTAATATTGCAAGTAATACTTAACAAGATGCTTTAATCTTATGTTTAGATAATGTTAATGATTCCTGGGTAATAGATTCTGGGGCTTCATTTCATGCTACACCCCATAGGAAATATTTTCTAGATTATGTTCAAGGTGATTTTGGATAGGTATATTTGGGTGATGATGAGCCCTGTCAAATTGTTGGAAAAGGGAAGATAAAGATCAAGTTGCAAAATAGTAATGACTGGTTTCTGCAGGAGGTAAGACATGTTCCTAACTTAAGAAGAAATTTAATTTCTGTAGGGCAACTAGGTAGTGAAGGTTGCATAGTTACCTTCTCAGACAGTATCTGGAAGGTCAGTAAAGGATCATTAGTAGTAGCTAAAGGTGCGAAGGTAGGCATATTATACCTGTGTACTGGTAACACTTACTCTACCTTAGCTGCTATAGATAAAGTTACTGCAGGGACAACAATAATAGATGTTGCAAGAACAGATTCGATAATGTGGCACCATAGGCTTGGGCACATGAGTGAGAAAGGGATGAAAATCCTTCACTCCAAAAATCTATTGCCAGGACTAAAGAAGACTGATTTAGAGTTCTGTGAAAACTGTGTTTATGGCAAACAGAAAAGATCAGATTTCTCAAGGTTGGGAAAGAGAAGAAGAGTGAGAAGTTAGAGCTTGTGCATTCAGATGTATGGGGACCGACTCAGGTATCATCTCTTGGTGGCTCTTGTTATTATGCTATTTTTATTGATGACTCAACCAGAAAAACATGGGTATATTTCCTAAAACAAAAATCAGATGTTTTTGAAACTTTTAAGAAATGGAAAGCTTTGGTTGAGAATGAGACAGGAAAAAGGTTGAAGTGTCTCAGATCGGATAATGGAGGTGAGTATTGCAGCAAGGCATTTGAAGATTACTGATCCTTAAATGGGATTAGAAAGCAGAAGACAGTTCCAGGAACTCCATAGGAAAATGGTGTGTTAGAGAGAATGAATAGGACTATCATGGAATGCGCGAGGAGCATGAGATTGCATGCTAGATTGCCCTTACATTTTTGGGCAGATGTTGTACATACTGCTGTCTATTTGATAAATAGAGGACCTTCAACCCCTTTGGATGGTGGTATTCCAGAGGAGGCATGGACTGGTAAAAAGGTAAATTATTCTTTTCTAAAAACCTTTGGTTGTGAAGAATTTAACCAAAGATAATCTCTTAACCATCCCATTAAATAAGTGGAAGACTCATTAAATTGAGCTACATTTCCCTACCATAAGGTAATATGCTTCCAATGCCAATAGAAAGTAACCCATCCAATGGTATTCAACATCCAGAAAATTGCTAAATAAAAAGCATCCCAGGTTGAAATATCGCAAGTACCACCTCGTCCCGGACCATCGCAAGGAAAATTATAACCAAAATCTTTCTTATCAGGCATTAGCTTAGAACCGCGTGCATCTAAAGCACCTTTTACTAAAATCAATGTAGTTGTATGCAAACCTAGAGCAATAGAATGATGAACCAAAAAGTCTTCGGGACCAAATGTTAAGAACAGTAAATTTTTATTGTCGTTAATAGCACTCAACCAACCAGGTAACCATAAACTTTTGCCAGCATTGAATGTTGGATCATTTGCTAAAGATAAGAGTACATCAAAACCACATAAGCTTTTGTCCATGTTGATAAAGAAAATAGAACCAAGCTTGATGCTAAATCTCAGAAATGTACCTTCATTGGATATGGGATAGATGAATATGGCTATCGGTTATGGGATTTTGAAAATAAGAAAATAACTAGAAGTAGAGATGTTATATTCAATGAGAAGGTTATGTATAAAGAACAGATGCAGGAAAAGAAGCATGAATAGGACAAGCAAGAATATGTGGTGTTGGATGAGATTCCTGAAAATGAAATGCCACAGGTACCTGATGCTCAGCAACAACAGAATGTCCCACAAACTCCTGCAAATGTTAGATGTTCTACGAGGTCAAGTAGACCCCCTGAAAGATTTTCTCCTTCTTTGTATTCTATATTATTAATTGATTTTGGTGAACCAGAAGAATATGAAGAAGCAATGTAGGTGGATGCCAAACAACAGTGGGAGCTAGACATGGAAGAGGAGATGGACTCCTTGATGAAAAATAAGACTTGGGACTTAGTCCCTTTACTTGCAGAAAAAAGAGCCTTGCCTAACAAATGGGTTTATCGGTTGAAGGAGGAGGAAGGAGGTCAGAAAATATATAAGGCCAGACTTGTGGTAAAAGGTTTTGCACAGAAAAAGGGTATAGATTATGATGAAATATTTTCTCCAGTTGTAAAAATGACTTCAATTAGAACTGTACTTAGTCTTGTGTCTGCAGATGATTTACATCTTGAACAATTAGATGTGAAAATAGCTTTTCTCCATGGAGATTTGGAGGAGGAAATTTACATGTTGCAACCACAGGGATATGAGGTCAAAGGTAAGGAGAACTTGGTGTGCAGGTTGAAGAAAAGTTTGTATGGCCTAAAGCAAGCACCCCGACAATGGTATTTAAAATTTGATAGTTTCATGGCTGAACGCGGTTATCATAGATGTCATTCTGATCATTGTGTATATTTTAAGAGATTGGATAATGGTAGTTATATTATCCTGATGCTTTATGTTGATGACATGCTTGTTGCTAGGTCTAACATGGAACACATAAATGATCTTAAACATAAATTAGCCAAGTCATTTGCTATGAAGGATTTGGGTGCAGCTAAGCAAATTCTGGGTATGAGGATTACACGGGACAAAAAAAATAGAACCTTGAATTCTTCCCAAAGTGAGTATATAAAGAAGGTGTTGAAAAGATTTAACATGTAAGATGCAAAAGCAATTAGTACACCTTTGGCTAGTCATTTCAAATTGACTAAGGACATGTGCCCAAAGGCACAGGAAGAGGTAAAGAAAATGTCTAACATCTCGTATTCATCAGTCGTTGGTAGTCTGATGTATGCAATGGTATGCACAAGGCTAGATATTGCACATGCAGTGGGAGTTGTGAGCAGGTTTATGAGTAATCCGGGTATGGAACATTGGAATGCTATGAAATGGATCCTTCGGTATTTGAAAGGAACCACTACGAAGGCATTATGTTTCAAAGGATCTAATGCTGCTATAAGTGGATTTGTTGACTCTGATCTGGCAGGTGATATTGATTCACAGAGGAGCACTACAGGGTATGTTTTTACTATAGGGGGAATTGCAGTTAGTTGGATTTCTAGGCTGCAAATGGTTGTTGCACTTTCAACCACTGAAGCTGAGTATGTTGCTGCTATAGAAGCTAGCAAGGAGATGATTTGGTTACAATGTTTTCTGGAGGAATTGGGTCAAACACAGGAGGATCGCCCATTGTATACTGATAGCCAGAGTGCCATTCATTTTGCGAAGAACTCCGCTTTTCATTCAAGGACAAAGCACATTCAGCTCAGGTACCACTTCATCCAGACTGTTTTGGAGGAGGCTCAGTTACGGCTTGAGAAGATTCACACAAGCGAGAATCCTGCCAATATGTTCACGAAGGCAGTTCCACAGGAGAAGTTGATTTCTTCATCAGTTTCTGTTGGTCTTCTTGATTGATAATTGTGTAATTTATACCAGTCGAGTCCTAGTGTTTTATCCAGCGGATGTTGCATGTACAATGGTGTCGTGTAGAATCAGTCTCCAAGTGGGAGATTGTTTGGTGTGGAGCCTGATCAGTCTCCAAGTGGGAGATAGTTGAAATGTGGTGACTAATCAGCAAAGTATTGTACACTCAACACATATCCTCGCCGGGGTTCGGGGCCAGGCTGGGCCCTAAGCGGGGGTTTGGGGGTGGCAGCTCCCAAAGTGGGCGAAGCCCGCTACGGGGGTTCGGGGGCGGTAGCCCCCAAGAAATTTTTTTTTGCCATTTTTTGTTGATGAAAACCGGCATTGTAATAAAACCCTAAAAAGGCCGACTTTGTTTGTTGCCCTAAAAATGCATGTTATAAGCGGCTAGGATGCTTAAGGCATTGTAAGGTTGATGTACTATTTTTGCTAAATAATAAGAAAGATTGGATGGCTGTGTATGGTGGACATAACCCATTCTGGGTGAACCACGTTAAATATCTTTGTTATCTGTGTCCTGTTTTATTTCTTTATCTTTTGTATTTAAATCTGCATATATTTGTTAGTTCATATTTGCTTCGGATCTACTTTAAACCCTAACATTTATCATCTATGAAAGTCAGAGAAGATCCACAGTCAGAGAACATGAATGTAGTCATTCACAGTTGTTTAGTTGAGGGAGGGGATTCCTCCAAATAAGAAGTCTTTGGAACCAAGGAGGGAGATGTAGACCTGTCTTCTCTCAATATTAACAACTTTTGCAAAGGGTTATCTGATACGAAATTTGAACTGGATAAGGACTTTGAGGAGGAATTATTTCAAGAGGATGCTTTGGAGAATGTTGACTCGAGATGTATCAGTTAATCGACTAACATCCTTCTTGGTAAAGCTAAAGGATTCAGAGGTAGGAGGAGCAACCATCAAAAAAGGGAAGACAACGCAAAAGAGAAGGGCATTGTTAGTGTATTTGATTTCATGAGGAAAGCTAAGGGAGAAGGGCTCTCCCTTGGAAAGAGATGAAGATCATTACATGGAATGTCAGGGGTCTATCGGCTCTTGACAAAAGATGCTTGGTTAAATGAGCATTTTGTAGATGTAGTTGTGACATAATTGTCATCCAGGAAACAAAGCTTAGTACAGAGAATGCGAATAGTTTTATTAAGTCTTACAAAGTATGGGAGGGTGTATTTCAAGAAGCCAATGGAGCCTCTGGCAGTTTAGGCATTATATGGAATCCTTCCTTGGTGAAAGTGATGCTAATAGAGAAAGCCGAACATTGGATGTTATGCATTGTTTACAACTTGAAGGAGAATATGGAATTCCCTTTAATAAATGTTTATGGACCAACCAAAACTCAAGAGAAGTCTCAGGTTTGGTATGTCCTTTCAAACAAAATCTTCGATATGAGGAATGATAGGATAGTAATGGTTGGCGATTTTAATGCCTTGCTTGATTTAGATGAGAAGAAGGGAGGCTTGAGAATGTCAAACAAGGTCATGGAAGACTTCCGTGAATTTGTCATACAAAATCATTTGATGGATGTTGTCCCAAAGAACAGGCTCTTCACATGGACTAACCGAAGGGCAAATTTTGCACACATCTTGAAAAGATTGGACAGACATCTCATTGGAGAATCATGGTTGGAGTCATCCTTTCAGGTAGAGGCATCCATTCTCCCAATTTCTCTTTCAGATCATTTTCTTGTGGAGCTTAAATTGAGCGAGGCTCCAATTAAAGGAAGCAACAACTTCAATTTTTTTAGTATGTGGTGGAGAGATGGTGATCTCATTGCACATCTCGAGAAATGGTGGAAAGAAAGTAATATTTACAGGGGAACCCCGAGTTATAGCTTTGTGAAAAGACTAAAATTCTTAAAGGATAAGATTAAAGTATGGAATAAAGATTCTTTCAAAAATATTTTTGCAGAAAGAAATAGAGTTGAGGAGGAACTATCTCGAATAAATTCTATCACTATAACCTCCGGGATGTCTAATGATGTGTATCACAAAGAATTAGCTCTCAAGAAGGAATTGACAGAGATTCTTCTTAGAGAAGAAATTTTTTGGCGCAATAAATCCAGAGAGCTTTGGATTAAAGAGGGTGATGCGAATACCAAATTCTTCCCCGCTTTGGTAAAAACTAATAGGAACAAAACATAATTGTCTCGATCATAGATCAGGAAGGCAAGCGACATTCTTCTCCTAAAGCCATTGAGGAGGTAGCGGTGAACTTTTTCAAGGACCTTCTTGGTGATGTTAACGGGCACAAACCATCTCAACCCCATTTGATGATGGATATTATTCTAAATGAGATCTCAGAGGAGGACAACAAATTGCTATGTTCTCCATTCACTTTAGAGGAAGCTAAAAAGGTTGTCTTTGACCTGCATCCAAACAAAGCTCCAGGCCTAGGCGGGTTCACAGTGGAGTTTTTTCAAAAATGTTGGGGGTTTATGGGGAATGACATTCTCAGAATTTTGGAAGATTTTAGAAAACAGGGGAAGTTTGTTAAGGAGATAAATCATACCAACATTGCTTTGATCCCTAAAAAGCAGGATTGTTCTTCCATTGTGGATTTCAAGCCCATTTCCTTATGTAATTCTTTATATAAAATTCTTTCCAAGGCAATGGTGAACAAGCTTAAACTTATTCTGATGAAGATAATTTTGCCAGAACAACATGGATTCACCCCGGGTCGCGAAATCATGGACAACATTATTGTGGCAGCGGAAACTATTCATTCAATGCATTCCTCCAAATTCCAAGGTATGATCATTAAATTAGATGTGTCCAAGGCTTATGATAGAGTAATGTGGAGCTTCCTATCTGAGGTTCTTAGGAAATTCGGATTTGATAAAAGATGGTTGAAATTTATTGAGCACTGTATTTCATTCGTAAACTTTTCAATCATAGTTAATGGATCCGCGTGCGGCTTCTTCCAAGCTACTAATGGGCTTCGGCAAGGAGACCCTTTGTCGCCCTTTTTGTTTGTTCTTATGGTAGAAGTGCTCGGTAGGCAGATAAAAAGCAAGGTCGAGCGAGGTCTATGGAAAGGATTCTCAATTCATGAAAGATTGAATCCGATCTCCCATTCACAATTTGTGGATGACACTATTCTCTTCGGCACAACAATGGAAAGAGAAGCTTGTGTTATCAAGAGTGTGTTAGAAGATTATGAAAAGGATTTGGGGCAGTGCATGAATAAGCAAAAATAAAGGATATATTTTCTCAACACCAACAAGAGAACTCAAACGAAGATAGAGGGATTGTTGCAATTTGGACAAGGAAGTTTTCCTATTAAATACCTTGGGGTTCCTTTGTTTGCAGGAAAACTGGACAACAAAATGTGGGAAGAAGTGGTCAAAAAGTGAAAAGCCAAATCAGCTTTATGGAAGAACAAATGGCTTTCACAGGCGGGACAAATTCAGGTGATAAAATTTGTTTTGTCTGCAATTCCTATCTACTAGATGTCATGTTACAGAGTGTCTAGCAAGGCTTCGTCGACACTAGATGGTATGCTCAAAAATTTCATTTGGGAAGGCTCGAAAGAGGAAAAAAAGATCCCATTGATCAATTGGGAAACTGCTTGCATGCTCAAGGAGGAAGGTGGGGCAAGCCTTAGGAAAATGAATTTTCAAAACTTGGCTCTTGGTGAGAAACTTGCTTGGAAGATGTATAATTTTCCCCAAAAAGGTTGGTGCAAGTTAATGGCTTTTAAATACTTGGACTCGAATGAGCCAGAGAGAATATTTACAATGGCCAATTCGATTGGAGGTTCACCAATATGGAAGTTCATTTGGGAAAGAAGGAATATCATAATAGATCACCTCACATGGAAGATAGGTGATGGGCGCAAAGAAAAGTTCTAGAGGGACTCTTGAAATGGATAAAAAGCATTGGTAGATGAGATTGAGGATCAAGACTGGATCAATGAAATGGAGGCAGCTATGGGAGCTTTTGTGGCAGATTATGTTCTAGAGAATTACCTTCCAAATTCTCCAATAATGTGGAAAAGGGTTGGAGAAAGGAAGAGCGACAACAGTGTGAAGGTGGCTGACATTCTCAACAACAGGAAAATCTATATTTTGTCTGAAAAAGACTCCCTTATCTGGAATGCTGCTAAATCAGGTAATTACAAGGTTAGTTTGGGATATGAAATGCAAAGAAAGAGGTAGAAGGACTGCAAATGGCTCACCGTTCTATGTTGGGACAAATGGGTGTTACCATTCTATGTTGGGACAAATGGGTGTTACCTAAAGTTGGTGCCTTCCTTTGGATTGCATTGCATGGAAGGATTCTTACAAGTGACAGACTGAAATCAATAGGTATAGCGGGGCCCGGTAGATGTTGCTTTTGCAAAAAAGAGGAAGAATCCACAGAACATTTATTGTACAATTGCTCTTATTCAAGGCAGTGTTGGGATTGGTTACAGCTGAGGCTTCAGAATTATATGGTGTACAACTAGTACGCTCAAAGATTTTAACTTTAGTTGGCCGACGGGGGGCAAGTTCTCAAAATGGGGAAGTATGTGGATCACTAGCCCATCTATGGTCATTTGGCACATGTGGAAAGAGAGAAACGGAAGGATATTCAAGGAGGAAGAGATGGAGGTCACTCTTCTTATTAATAAAATCCAAATGGTAGTAGAAGAAACTATTAATGGTAAGATCTATCGAAGTAGATTTAAATATTATTCTAAATGGGATATGGAGATGGAGAAAATATGGAAGTTGAAACAAAGCAGTAGTCACCTTCAAGGTGTGAAACTAGTGGAGCGGAAGAAAGTTAAGTGGACACCTCCCCCACCCGGATGAAAAAAATTGAACTTCGATGGAGCTAGCATAGGAAATCTAGGTTTATTTGGTTATGGCGCGGTAGTTAGAGATAAGAAGGGTAGATTAGCTAGGGCAGTATGTGGTCAAGTGGGAATTGCCACTAATAACATTGCGGAAATTACTGCACTAGTGGAAGGTTTGAAATGGGCCTCATCTAATGGAATTACAAGGGTGGTGATAGAGGGTGATTCAAAAGTTATCTTAAGCGAGATAATCAAAAAAGGATTCACGAATTGGCGCTTAAACGCTTGGATCCCGAGGATATATTGCCTACTTCAAAAGTTGATGGACTACCATCTTCACCATACTTTTCGAGAGGTAATCAAGTGGCGGATTTTCTTGCTAACCAAGGGATTGCAGAGACTCTGCCAGCAGTCCTGTCGTTGGCAAATGCAGGGAACAGAGATATTCAGAATATCTTGTATGAGGACATAACTCATTTCTCAAAGACGGGGATAGGGTGAAAATCATTACAAATTTTGTTTTTAGGATAATAGAGGTACGCTTTTATCAACTTTATTCACTCAGGAGGGGTAGTAGCTACTCTGGCATTTCTAGACTAGTTTTGAAATCCTGGTGGGAGAAGAGAGGATGGGTTTGGCTAGTTGAATGGTTGGTTCTAGAAGTGTTAGGCCTATTTATTGCAAAGTTAAGATCGAGCGGAGCAAGCATCTCTGAGAAGGCAAAATGGTGCATAGGTTCAACTTAAGTTGTCTCTTCCGCAAGGAGTCTTTGGAAGCTCAGTGCGAGCGTATTTTTTATATTGACATTGAAGGTCAAAACACCATTCAAGGCTTGCTCGAGGATGCATTTAGTGAGGAGAGGCACTGGTGTGATGGTTACATTTATGAAATCATTCTGTACTTACTGGTTGATGTTATGCCATCGAAGGAAGCATGCGTGCAGAAATTGGTGGGATTTATGAGGGAAGAAGATGTGGAGGTTGTGGGGGGTGCGGTTCTGGAGGTGGAAGAGGAGTGGGCCAACATTCTAGGCCCTTATTTCAATCCCGCGGCTATCCTATCAAACAGAGAGTGTTCGGATTCAGAGGATGAAGCTCAGTTAGCCGCAGTAGCTCTCAGGCTCAAGAAGGAGGAGTTTATGGCAAAAGCGTGGGAGGTCTTCAGGGTTGGGGTCACAAATGCCGATATGGGCTCGTTCAGGAGGATGATGCAGAAAGAAGACGGTTGGCTCTCGGAAGGAAGCACTGATAAGGTGGTGACTATAGGAATGCGGGTGGCCACCATTTTAAGGCTATTGTAATTTGCTTTTATTTAGTTAGTTTTGGTTCTGTGCCGAATATAATATGTAAATCTTTCTTTTTTGATAAATATAGGGTGCTATCCCCACCTTGATAGCACTTGATTAAATATATATATATATATATATATATATATTCAAATATATATTTATATATATGTATATGTTTATATATAAGCAAAAGCAAAAATCTCATGTAGGAAATGATTTCAAACTATATATATGCATGCAACCACGCGTCCTCTAAACAACAACAAGAATATATCAGAGAGACATACTTAATCTCATAATAGAAAAGTCAGCAGTCTGATTCTACTATTTAACAGTGAGGAGTCTTAAAATGTGTAATAAAAAATTCCTATGTCTAGAGACTGAAACAAAGGAGTCCATAGTTTACTGAGAGTCTAAACCAAGTCTTAACACGCTCCCAACTCACATAAGCTTAACTAAGAGAACCTATCCCCTTTCCTTTCTTTTCTATAGGATCCAAAGTCGGAGCCTTTTGGGGGACTGCATACTCCAGATTTGGCGCCTCCGCTGTGATCCCCATTACCAATTTTGAGCTCAAACCTTCATCCCTCAGATAGACAGCCAACCAATGCTTATAAGGGGGCAGTTTCATATGAAACCACCACATAAGGAAATACATTCCTCTGAATTATTAAGATGCATGTCCTTATTAATTTAAATAGTAATTTTATATTTCAACAAAACCAATTAATTTAAAAAAAACAAAACAATTTCTATTAATTGAATAGTGCAATAAATAACTAACTAATATGTACTCCCTATAAATTTAATTTATTTTAAGAAGAAAAAAAATTCCTTTTTAGAAAGCTATAAAGAAAAAAATGATTTCTTTTATAGAAAGTTATAAAAGGTAGCCATTAGAGAAAAAAAATAAAAGATTGACTTAAATATATATATATATATTTAAAATTAAAGATAATATAAGTAAAATTTATTCTAAATATCAGTATTTCACCAAAATTGAACCCACCTCTTTGAAAAAAAAATCCTTTCTAAACTACAATTATTAAAATGATTTGTCCAACCTCAATAGTCATTGATCACTAAATGTTAAAGTCATTGCTTTGTACAAAATGCAATAACAACAAGGGCTGCCTATTGATGTGATAACCAAATCTATGCTTTGGTTGCAAGTGTTGTAGCTACAATTTGCATAATGGCAGATGTAGGAAGGTCTTGAGTGAAATTCAATTAATCAAGATAAATGTATGCATAACTATTTAAGTTTAATTAATTAACATCTCAAAACTATCATATCTTCATATCTGAAACCAGACCTTCCATGATAGATTTTACTTAGAAAATTTTTAGACAATATATTGCTTTATAATGTGCTATATATACAAATTTTTGCAATGACCAAATAAGAGAATAGAATTATGAAAATAAAAATCCAAATTTATAATCTTGACAGGAAAACATTCATATCACATTAAAATGGAAAGTTGTCTAATAAAATAAATTGGTTGATGGCCAAATGAACGTCAACTTAAATGAGTTTCATTTTATGAACGAAGAATCTTACATGCCTCTCTGTGTAATTAAAAAATAACTTTCTATTATTTTATTTTATTTTGGCAAGGTGGCAATGCCACTTGATATATTTTATTAATATTATATAATTTTTACAATATATTTAAAAACTGGTTCAAACTGAGCTCCCAGAGAAAAGAACCAACAAGAAAAATTTTGGTCATTGCTCATCAACATGACTATAGAAGAGAAGTAGTGAACAATCCTCTAGCCGGAGCTAGTTACAAAATAGAGATCAACAAAGGAGCATGCAGGCTCATTTACAAATAGGAGCATGCAAGCTCATTTTACAAAATAGGAGCATGCAAGCTTATTTACAAAATAAGGACATGAAAAAGAAATAACATAGGTTGCCCAGTGAATGAAGAAGAGAGCTCCAAAAAGAAAGAGGACTAAACCAACATCAAAGGACATATCCATCTTCATGGGATATCTTGAAGGCCCTGCAACAAAGAACTCCTGCAACCAAAATTGACATGCCCCTGCACCAAAAAACACCTGCAACCAATATATATATATACTATAGAACGTAGAGAATTTACAAGAAACACAAGGGTCCAAAACATAACTGACACCAACGACATGAGATCTGCGGTCCGCCATTATAGACAAAATCCAAAGGAGAAGAGGTTAATGCGGAAATACTAGAGAGAAATGAAGCCCAAAATTTTTATGTCGTAAATGAAAAGAAAGAGGAGATATATCATAAAAAATATGACAAACCAAAAGAAGCAGCGTATAGAGATAATCATGAAAACAACACCACACCAAACTTTAAATGGCATATGAAGAACAAATTCCCAATGTGAAAATAAATATCTCCAGATTTCGCAACAAAAGAGAGTACCAAACACATGAACAACATCAATAAAAACCAACTCATCATTAATGAATGCCAAGTGATGATCGAGTAAAGAAAAGTACCTCAAATCAAAACCAAATGGAATTATGAAAAGGAATACCTCACCAAGAGAAGAGAATATCAATTCGTATAAATGAGCAATCATATAATAAGAAAGATTAAAAACTCAACTCTCTACAGGCTATACTTAATAGGTTTGGGAAGCTCATCAAATCACACCCCAATCGAGAGGAATCAATAACAGTTTTGTCACAACCCATATTAGTGAGGCAATCAGCCAATGCATTACCTTCACGATAAACATGTGAGATGATGAGGTTCTCAAACGTATCAGTAAAGAGTCCATATTTATTCAAGAATATACCAGAAATGCCAATTATCAGCTTTTCTTGCCTTGCAAGCATTAATGACAATAGCCGAATCACCTTCAATATGAAGGTATTTGAAATTCAAATCCTTAGCCATAACAAGACCTTCTAAAAGAGCACAAGCCTTGGCCATATTATTTGTGCCAGAAGAAATTGGCATAGCTTTTAATACTAATAAATAACCCAAATGATGACAAAAAACTATCCCTATTTCTGAATCACCAGGATTTCCACGGGAGGATCCATCAAAATTCAATTTACAAAAAGGGGCATTAGGAGGATGCCATTTTATAAAATTTCTATCTACAGGTGTTTTCTGAATCCTTGGAAAGGCGGGTGATACAGGAATAATGATACTTTTCCAAGAAGAAATCATAAAATTGTCCCAGGAAGAGAACTCTGAATGCATATTAAAATATTTCTGAACATGAGCATTAACTTTCTCAATAATACTTCTTTCCAAAATCCCAAGAACAATAGATAAATCCGATGAGTCACATCTAAAAATGCGCTTGTTTCTTTCCCACCAAATGGCCCATATGACTGAAGAGGGAATTATAAACCACAAACAAGCAAATAGAGAAGATGAATACAAAACTGGCCAAGACTGAAACATGTCCCATAAAGATAAAGGCAAGGGGAATGAAAGAGATAAATTTTGGAGGAAAAAATGCCAACATCTACTCACAAACTCACAATAAAGAAAAAGATGATTGACATCTTCAAGAGCTTTACCACATAAGACACAAGAAAAGGAGGCTGCAATATTAAATTTGACTAAACGATCACTAGTCAAAATTCTATTTTGCAGTGCGAGCAAAGAAAAAATACCAGCTTTAGGTAATACTGAATTATTCCAACAGAACAAAAAGGCACGATGAGGAGCAATTTGATTGGCCATTTGTTGAACAACAAAATATCCTTCTTTAACAGAGTAGTTTCCCAATTTAGAAGGGCACCAAATAAGTTGATCTTTGATGTTAGAAAGGAAAGCCACTCAGTCTTGCAAAATAGATTTAAAATTTTGAATATCCTACAAGGACAATGGAAGAGTAGAGGGATCCTTCCATGAGACCTTGTGAGAAAATAGATCAACACTATCTACATAATCAACCAATCTAACTCCCCATGATTGAGAAAGAACAACTAAAACAAAAGCAAGAGAATCATGTTGCGAAAGAGGGGGAAATCCATTCCAAGAGTCTTTCCAAAAAAGAATATCCTCCCCCAAATGGACCTACTAGGAGAGAAAATTAGAGACCACTTCCCTACATGAGATCATAAAGTTCCAAATAGAAGACCCTTGTGGAGGATTAGAGATTGTGAAGATCCTAGAAGGATTCTGGCAATCCAAATACTTAGCCTGCATAATTTGGCACCACAAAGATTGGGGCTCAGTATACATAGACCAAACTAGTTTGCCCCCAAAAGCCCTATTTCTTTTAGACAAGTCCTGAATCCTAGCACCACCAACTTGCTTGGAAAGAGACATCTTGGTCAAAGAAATCAGTGGAATCTTTTTATCTTTTGTCATGTTATTTTTCCAAAGAAAAGATCGAATAATATTTTCAATTTGGGAGATGACTGATTTGGGAGCTTGAAGAACTGAGATATTGTAATTAGGAATGGCTGATAGGACCGTTTTAATGAGAAGTATCCGACCTGAAAGAGACAACCACCTAGCCTTCCAAGCAGAAATACGAGATTTAAGTCTCTCAATAACCAAATTCCAAAAAGAAGACTTAGCAGATCCCATAAAGAAAGGAATCCCCAAATAGATAGAAGGAAGAGAGTCTACTGGGAAACCTAAGATATTAACAAGTCTATCAGCCACCAACTGAGGAGTATTAAAAATGAAGATCTTGGATTTATGGGGGCTAATCTGTTGGCCAAATCCAGCAGTATAAGTATCTAGAATAAATTTAATATGAGTAGCCTCTTGAATAGAAGAAGACCCAAATAAAAGTGTATCATTAACAAAAAGGTTATGAGCGACTGAAATATCAAAATTAGGAATTAACACCCCTTGCCAAAAGCCCAGATCCCTTTGCTTAATAACCAATCGACTAAAAGCTTCTGCCGTAATGATAAATAAGAAAGGAGATAAAGGATCTCCTTGTCTAACACCCTGGGTTGAAGAAAAGTATCCAGAGGGAGCTCCATTAATGATGAAAAAAAATGAAGCAGTAGAAATACAACTCTTGATCCATTTACACCAGCTTTCAGAGAAACCAAATTTTCTCAAAACTTTGAGCAAAAAAGCCCAGCGAACTTTATCATAAGCCTTCATCATATCAAGTTTGACCACAAAAGCTGGGATATTGGACGAATTTATGGAATGTAAAGTTTCATGAGCAGCAATTGCTCCCTCATGAGTTTCCCGACCTAGAACAAAACCTCCTTGTTGAGGAGAGATGATACGAAGAAGGAGAATTTTAAGTCTTAAATAAATAGCCTTGGTGAAGATTTTGTAAATAGAGTTGCACAAAGAAATGGGTCTAAATTCAGCAAAAGTTTGGGGATTCTTAGATTTCGGGATAAGGGCAATATAAGTGATGCTAAATTTTTCAAGGATATACCCACCCCTCCTAGACTCTTCCAAAGCCATTAATAAGTCAAAACCAATAAAATCCCAACATTTCTTAAAGAACAAGATAGTAAACCCATCAGGACCCAGAGCTTTGTCAGGGGCCATGGAAAAAACAATAGAATGAAGCTCATCTAAAGAAAAATGCCTCATAAGAAAGTCATTATCCTCATGAGAAACAAGGGAGGGGATAGAATCTAAAAGTA
Source organism: Cryptomeria japonica (assembly GCF_030272615.1). Taxonomy (NCBI): domain Eukaryota; kingdom Viridiplantae; phylum Streptophyta; class Pinopsida; order Cupressales; family Cupressaceae; genus Cryptomeria; species Cryptomeria japonica. The sequence continues at coordinate 948,181,907 of NC_081407.1, read as the reverse complement.
AATCCACATGATGATCCATAGAGGAAGAAGAAAAAGAAGGAGGTAACAATTCCTTAAAAAAAGACACCCCCTCCTCTCTAATCTGCTGATCTGAATTAAGGACATAACTAGACTTAGAATCCTTAATACTAAAAATTGTAGAAGTGTCTTGTTTAAGCTTGGTTGTAGCTTGAAAGAAGGTAGTATTCCTATCACCTTCTTTAAGCCAAACCTCACGAGACTTTTGCTGCCAATAGATTTCAACCCGTGAGCCAAGGATCTCCTAGTAAGCTTGCAATTTCTTTTGAGCATCATTAGTGGAGGAATTAGTGCCATGTCTAATAATCTCCTCATTAACAACCTTCAAATCATTGGCAACTGCCTCTTTTTCATGAAATATATTCTTAAAGACCAATTTATTCCAAGCCATAATTTGAGATTTCACAAATTTCGGTTTGGAATAAAATTGAAACATCTTAGTACCTTTGCAAAATGGAGCACTTATCCACCATTGCTTTAATAAAGAAAGAAAATGAGGATGAGGGAACCACATTCTCTCAAACTTAAAAGGTCTAATAGAGGAAACATGATCCAATTTATCAAAATTGAGCAAAATTGGGAAATGGTTAGAATCTGAGGAAATGTAGGTTAAGGGAAATAAGAAATTTGTCAAGGCAAGAGGCAATCTAGCATTTAGATCTCCTATTAGTCCAAGTGAAAGAACCATTAGAAGGGAAAATATCGAATAACACATTGTCTTGTACAAAGGAAGAAAACTCATCAATAACCTTCTAAGTTGTAGGGTTACCCCCTCTTTTTTCATCCGGGGAAAGGAGAGCATTAAAATCACCCCCAAGTACAATAAAAAAATCATCATATCGTAAAAACAATTCAGATAAGGAATCCCATAAGTCTCTTTTATTTGAAGGACAAGTCAGACCATAAATATTAAACAGAACAAAAGAGACTTCAAACCAGTCAACCTTTAACAACTGCCAATGAGAAGCAAAAGATAACATCTCAACTTTGACTGATTTAGGATTCCATAAAGTTATAAGACCACCAGAAGCACCCAAAGAATGAACATGAACAACTTTCCAAAGGGAGCATTTGGAAATTATGTTATCATTATCATTATTATTATTTATTAAATATGAAAAAAAAAATCTAGATTTAAAAGAAACAAATCTAAATTAAAAAGCAACTTATCATTTTTAGTACTTGCCCTAGGGAATACTATTGCATCCATTGAAGTTTCTTTATTCAATTAGTATGCACCAATCAAAAGTGATTATTATTTTTTCTTAAAAAAAATCTTAATTTTTGTAAAGTTAATATTTATATTATTAAATTTAAGATATTGTAAAAATTATTTATCTAGGCCTGTTAATGGGCACCTGAGGGCTAATCTTCAGAGTCGGGGTTAATCAATCCCTGAATGGACTCTGCCAAAAAAGGGGTGGATTAAGATTAATTTTGATGGTGCTTCGAGGGGCAAGCCGGGGGTTTCTGGTGTTGGGGTGATTGCTCGAGATGATTGGGGCAACACTCTGGCCATTGGTGCTAAAAGATTGGTGGATGGATCGAACAATGCTGCTGAGTGTCAAGCAGTGTTAGAAGCTATCCTAATGGCTGGGAAACTGGGAGTGAAGAAACCCCATTTGGAAGGAGACTGTCATGTTGTGGTGAATGGGATAGCTCGAGGCCGAATGGAGACGTGACACTTAGACAAGCAGGTTCGAAGAATGCAACTTTTGTTGGGCGGTTTTGAAGATTTTAAGGTGACTCATGTCCTCCAGGAAGCAAACTTGGAAGCTGACAAACTTTCAAATGTGGGAGCAAATGGCTCCTTGGAAAATAAGTATAGTTTGTTCGAGGACTTTAGAAATTTTAGTCCTCTTGATCTTGAATTTGGTTAGATGGCTTATCATAGAAAAGTGAACTCAAGCTCGATTTGAAGTGACCATTTGTAGCCATGGTCCTGTGAGAATTAAAGATCCTCGTGGTGTGTGATCTACAATGTTACTACAAGTGGCCTTGCAGTGATGGATGATGATGGAGGCGATCGATGTGAGTGACTGGTGATGATGCTTAGTTTTCTGTGAGGCGTGTGGAGTAATCATGACATGTGATGGTGGTGACTTTTAAAGGCCTTTGTGTTTCATTTCCTGGCATTTTGTGGTGGTTGCTTGGTGGTAGGCGATGTGTTCAGGGTTTCTTTTATGCAGTAGCAAGAAAGGATGGAAGCAAAAAAAATTTTGATGTCGGATGGGCAATTGCCTGTGTTTCGTGGGCTGATCTCGAGGAATAGGCTGACGAACATCTTCAGAGTGGATGGAGAAGACTTCTGGGGGGCAGTGAGGTTGTTGTTTGGAGAGGAATTCCTGACTCTAGATTGGCGGCCAAGAACAAACCTTGACATTTCATTGCTTTTTGCTGCTCTGGCCTTGCAGGTGGAAAAGTCGGTGGAGGAAGTGCAACGGGTTACATCTCTGGTGTTGAGACCCAAATGGGCGAGTGGTTTGCAGGAAGTGGTGACCTGAACTGTCATTAGTGAGGGGCTGAAGTCGGTGGAAGGCCCGCGGAGGAGGATTGGGGTGGATGTGGGGGCGCTGTAGCCTTTTGTCATCTGGTCGGCTTCCAAGCCAATGGCACTGCAGGTGGAGGATGCAAGGAAAGGTTGGGGCGAGATTGTGGATTTTGTGTGTAAATTGGGGCCAACTAAGCGAGTGAAGATTCATGGGTAGGTGACCCCCATTCGGTCTGAGGCCCTTCTAGATGAGGATGGAGGCCTTTGGTTCGACACCAGATTCCAAAGAAACAGGCGAAGGTGGTGGAGCATGGGTCTCTATGTGGTAGCAGGCCAGGAATGGTGCCAGGTGGAGGGAGCGTGACGCAGGAGGCAGGACCCAACAAGGGTATCCCCAATTTTTCAAGAGAAGAGGCATTAGGGTGGTTTAGTAGATAGGTTCTATGGGTCGTTCAGGGCCTCTTTGGTGGTTTTTGTGTCTGTAAGTGGCCTTTTTTGTGGTTGTTGGCCATGGTGGGATGGTGTCTTGTCGAGTTCCTTTTTGTAGTAGGGGTGTGACCCCATAGTGTGGCAGAATGTCTTTCTGCTCTTCGGATGTAAAACTTTTCTTTTTTAAGCAATATATTATATACTGTTATCGATAAAAAAAAAATAATAAATAAATTTATCTACACTATGATTGGTTTAAAACATTTAGTGTTATAGGAGCAAATTTTTAGGGATGATAGATTTTTTAGGTTTTTTTTGGATTTTTTGTATTTTAAAAACAGAAATGTCTATTTTAAATAGATTTTTTTTTTTTATCATTTATAATATTGTAAATAAAATATTTTTTCTAAATAAACATATAAATTTCAATAATTATTTTTATATCTTAAAATATAGATAATAAAACCAATTATAAGGATTTCATTTAGTTTAAATGAAATTAAATAAAAAATTAATACAAATATTTTTATAAAAAAAATAAACCTAATTATTATATGTATTCTTTATAATTATATTTTTTATATTTTTTGAAATTTTAAAAATCATAAATTTTTTAATTATTTTAATATATACAAAATAATCTAATAACTTCTAGTCATAAATTTAAATATTTTTCATTACGTTATTTAAAAAATATCTATTTTCACTTTTATAGTTATTTTCTTAAAACTAATTATAATTAATATTACATAAATAAAAATAATAATATAATATTATACTACAAATTAGTAAATTATATTTGAGATTAATTTAATTATTATAATTATAATTATATAATTTTTTTAAATAAAATTAAGATTATGCTCTTAATAAAAATATATATTCTTATCATTTGATCTGCAGGTTGGTTATTTCAATTTGGTAATCATGTTGAGGTGAGTTTGTATAGGATGGTTTTGGTTTATCATTGTTTGGTAGCTTTCCCAGCTTACCGTCTACTTGCATGATTGTGTAATAATGGCTGCTATGAGTTGGCATAGTCTTATCATTTCATCTGCAGATTGGTTTCAATTTGGTAATTATTCGGGGATGAGCTTCTGTAGGACGGTTTCGATTAATCATTGTTGGGTAGCCTTCATTATCCCAGCTTGCTTTCTTCTTTCATGATTATGTTATGATGTTCGATCATGCTATGTTCACTCCTCTTGCAAGTAGACTTGCTTATCATATTTTGGTATGTTGGTTTCTACTCATTCTGTGTGGTATCGTGCTTGGCCTTGGTCGCATTCATGATGATAACTCTTTTGGATTGGCTTATATTCGGGCTTTGCCTGTTCTCTTCTCATGTTTTTCTCTTTACTCGGGCAACTCTTCTTATGAGTTAAGATGTTTTGTTTTATTCGAAAGGTATTGGTAAGGTTTGGAAGTTGGTGATTGTCTTCGAGATCTTGGAACTTGCAGATGGTTTGGTATATGAGATGGTTTCTCATCTTTCTTCTATTTTCTTGGCTTCTCCTATGGGTTATTCTTTGGCTTGGCCTCATTTTGGTTCCTCTAGGTCTACAACATCCTCTCCTTCTTCTTCTTTGGATTATTCTGTATTTGCTCGCGATGTTTGTCTTGGCAAGTTATCTTGTAGTGTTTTCTCTTCTTGTTCTTGGTCTCATATTAATCAGTGGATTGGAGAAATGTGCTTTATAGACAGGGGTGGCTCGAGCTCGAATTTTTGGCTGATCCTTTAGTCTTTTGGATGGATGTTGTTCTTCCTGATGTTTCACAATGATAGTTTTCTCTTGTATGCCTCTTATGGTAGCTTCCTTTATATGTAATGAAGTTATTATGTAATTGGGGAGGGTTTTGGTGGACTGTGCCCAGGGGGCCCTTGTAATGGGTAGATAGGATTGTGTATTTTGAGCAATACTGAAGGGTTTTCTTACTGGTTCTTTCCCTTCAGTGCTCTTTGAATCAGACACCTTGTAAAGAAAAACAAAAAATTATTAATATAATTCAGTGGTTTACCCACTTTTATTTATCCAAATATATATATATATATATATTCACTATAAAATTTGTATTATATTATAATTATTATGTTGAAGCATTCCCTATATGAAGTGAACCACCTACTTATTAAAAATGGTTTAAAATTAGGGAGAAGAATGAAGACTATAGAATTAATTTCTTTTAAAAAAAAAAATTAAAAAAAGAGATCTTCTATGATAAAAATAAAATATATAAATTTTAATATTATTTATTAGGAATTAATTTTTCATTAAGTTTGAAATTTATTTTAATTATTTATGTCTTTTATAATGATTAAAAATTATTATAATTTAATCTATAATTATTCGTCTTATTAAAATTTTAATAATGATAGAATACTTATATTTTGAATTAAATTCTTTCTTTTCTTACTATTTTATTTTAATATTATCTTCTTTTATTAGATATTCAATTATTTATTTATTCTAATTTTTCCACTTCTTCTTTTAAGGGTTGATTTTTTATTAAATTAAAATTGTATTCTAATTATTTGTGTTTTTTAATGAAATTACAAATTATAATTAAAAGATATTAGAATTTATACATTTTTTCTTATTTAAATTTTATTCTAATTTATATAATAAAATAAATTTCAACTTAACACCTAAATTAAATGTTTAAAGCGAGAGAGAAAGAAAGAGTAACTAACTTTTGATTACTCATTTCATGTCAATAACTTAAGGATATCATATGTCCTTGGGGAGTTATGTTGATGGTAGCATGTAATTTGATAATTATCTCCATATCCATCTCTCTCCTTTATCTATATCTCCTTACCTCTCCCTATCTCTCTCTCTTTTCCCCTTCTATCCTTCCCACTCTATCTAACTCTCTATCTCTCCCTCTCTCTATCCATCTTTCTCTCTCCTTCTCACTCCCTCTTTTTATATCTTTGTACATCTATATAATCTCTCTCCCTCTCGCCCCCTCTCTATTTTTTTGTATATCTTTCTTCCTCTTTATATCTATCTCTATATATCTGTTACTCAAACACATTTTTTCTTACTCCCTCCTTATATTTATATCTATATCTCTCTCACTCACACAAACACACACTCCAACCTATTTCTCTCTCCCTATCTCCATTCTATCTCACTATCTCTAGATATTATACACTTCTCTTCCTTCATCTCTTTCACTCTCTCCATATCCCTCTCTACCTCTCCATATATCACTTCCTATATCTTTATCTTTCTATCTCTCTATCTCCTCCTCTCTAATTATTACCATCTTTCTATCTCTATTTCTTCCTCTCCCTCTTTTTCTCTCCTTCCATCTCTCCCTCTTGCTCACCCCCTCTATATTTTACAAGTTATATTTACTCTCTAGATCCTTTCTATCCCTATACCTATCTTAATATATCCTTATATATTGCTTCTCCCCCTCTTTCTATCTTATCTCTCTCTATCTCCCCATCACTCCCTCTTTTTATATTTCTCTATTTCTACTCTCTAATGTATATACACACACTCCATGTTTCTCCCTTTCTCTCTCCATCTCTCTATCTCTATCTTTCCCCCTCTTTATCTCTCTCCTTCTCTCTTAATTCTAAACCTTTTCTCTCTCAATTACTTGTCTTTGTCAACTCTTTCTCTCACTCTTGCCCCCCTCTCTCTCATTTTCTCCATATCTCTTTCATAATATATATTTTTCTATATTTCTCTCCATCTCTTTTCGGCTCATATATCTATCTCTTTCTATACATATATCTCTATCTCTCTCTATCCCTCTCTATTTATCTATATATTCCTCTATCTATATCAATTTTCCCCACTCTCTCTCTCTCTGGGCCATCCCTCTCTCTATCTTACCCTCTCTATTTATCCCCATCTCTCCCTCCCTCATTCCCTCCCTATCCCCCTATTTATCTCTTTAGATCTCTACCTCTCTCCCTTTTTCTTCCTGTATATCTCTCTCTTTCTCTTCCAATATATATCTATGTCCCGTATTTCACTCATCCTCTCTCCAGTTCTATTTGTCCATTTATTTATCTATCTCCCTCTTCCCCTCTTTGTATATCTTTAACTCTCTCTCTATATATATATCATCTCTCCCTCTTCTTTTACATCTCTCTCTATCTCTTCCTCTTTGTATCCTTCTCTCTATCTCCTCTCTTTCTCTCTTTATCTCCCCCTCTCCCTTGCTCTATCTTTTTTTCCCTCCTCTTTTGCTCTATCTTCATCTCTCCCCCTCATCTCTAGACATGCCTCCTTCTATCCATCCATCTCTCTCTCATTCTCCCACTTTTTGGACTTCTATATCCATATCTCTTTTCTTCTCTACATCTATCTCTACCTATCACTTCTTTCACCTATCCCTCTATCTCTATCTCTCTATACCACTATATCTCTCCCTCTCTCTATATATCACTTCCTATCTCTATCTTTATCTTTCTATATCTTCATTTCTCTCCAACTATTTATTTTTCTCTTCCATATCTATATATTCCTCTCCCCTCTCTCTGTCTCTCTCATATCTCTCTCCTCTCCATCTTCATCTCCGCATTCCCCATCTCTATCTTCCATTCCATCTATATCTTCATCTTCTTCTCTATCTCTATATCTATCTCTTTACCAATCTCTCTCTCTCTCACTCTTACTCCTCTATATATCACTCTTTCTAGCCCTATCTCAATCTCACTCTTGCGCTCACCCTATTGCAAAGATAATATGAGTCTATTGCTAATAAAACTTGATTGTCTTCTCAATTCAAAGATTTCATTTCAGTTTTGATTGAATCCTTGTAAGTGGATGCATAGTTGATTTTAAGCTATCACCTCTCAATTAAGTCCTTTGTTGTACAAACAACACCATGGCCACAAATTGACCTCATGCACGATACAAATTTATCCCAAAAAATAGACCAAATTTTCCCTAATTAACCTTCCAAACCTCTTTGGCATACCCATTGCACACCAAACTGCAATTGCTAGTTTATATTAATATATTAAAATAAGAGTTGTAGTTAATATTACATAAGTATTATTATTCTAATATAATTTTAAAATAACAATAATTCAGAATTACAATAATTAGAAATTAGAACAAAAGTTTTTATTACAATACTATGATGGAAAGTACTTGCCACTACGTGGCACTTGTTATTTATTAAATGTAAAAAGAAATTATATTTTTAAATCTACATTTAAACAAACTTCTAATTTAATAAATTATGTTTTTAAATCTATATATAAAAGAAACTTATATTTATTAGTACTTGTTGTAGGAAATACTATTGCATTCAGTGAAGCTTCTTTATTCAATTAGTTTACACCAATCAAAAGATTATTATTTTTTCTTGAAAAAAAAACTTGGTTTTTGTAAAGTTCACATTTATATTTTTAAATTTAAGATATTATAAAAATTATTTATCTACTCTATGGTTGGTTTAAAATTTTTGGTGTTATAGGAGCAAATTTTTTAGGGAAAATAGATTTTTAAGGTTTTTTAAGATTTCTTTGTATTTTAAAAACTGAGATGTCTATTTTAAATAGATTTTTTTTCATTTTTTATCATTTATAATATTGTAACTAAAATTATTTTTCTAAATAAACATATAAATTTTAATAATTATTTTTTATCTGTATAAGGGGTTGAGCTTAACTGGCTAAAACATTGGGTTCTCACTGTGGAGACCCAAGTTCAATTCCCAATAGGGACATTTGAAGTGGAATTCTAAGTTGTGACTCTTGGCCTTCCATAGGATGGGGAAGGTCTTGGGGTCAATCTAATTAATAATACAAAGATATGTAATGGGAATGGGCCCCCTACTGTGTTCCCACTGGTTCATAGCTCTAGTCAAAAGCTATTCAGGCTTCGGCCAATTACCAATCAAATAAATAAATAAATATATATATATATATATATATATATATATATAATCTCAAAATATAGATAACAAGTGCCATGTAGTGGCGAGTACTTGCCATCATAGTATTGTAATAAAAATATTTGTTCTAATTTTTAATTATTATTATTTTTTTCATTGTTATTTTAAAATTATATTAGAATAATTATATTTATGTAATATTAGCTATAAATCTTATTTTAATAAAATAATATACTAGTAATTGCACTTTGGTGTGCAATGGGTATGCCAAAGAGGTGTGGAAGGTCAATTGGGAAAAAAATTGGTCTATTTTTTGGATAAATTTGTGTAGTGCATGAGGTCAATTTGTGGCCATGATGTTGTTTGTACAACAAAGGAGTTAATTGAGAGGTTATAGCTTAAAATAAACTATGCATTCACTTACAAGGATTCAATCATAACTGAAATGAAACCTTTGAATTGAGAATATAATCAAGTTTTATTAGCAACAGGCTCATATTATCTTTGCAATAGGGTGAGTGCAAGAGAGAGGTTGAGATAGGGCTAGAAAGAGGGATATATAGAGGGGTAAGAGTGAGGGAGAGATTGGTAAAGAGATAGACATAGAGATAGAGAAGAAGATGAAGATATAGTTGGAGTCAAAGATAGAGATGGAGAATGGGGAGAGGAAGATGGAGAGAAGGAGAGAGATATGATAGAGACAAAGAGAGAGAGGGGAGAGGAATATATAGATATGAAAGAGAAAAATAAATAGTTGGAGAGAGATGAAGATATAGAGAAAAAGATAGAGTTAGGAAGCGATATATATATATATATATATATATATATATATATATATATATAGTGGTATAGAGAGATAGAGATAGAGGGGTAGATGAAAGAAGTGATAGGGAGATACAAATATAGAGAGGAAAAGAGATATGGATATAGAGGTTCAAAAAGTGGGAGAATGAGAGAGATATTGATGGATAGAAGGAGGCAAGTCTAGAGATTAGGGGGAGAGGTGAAGATAGAGGTAGAGATGAAGATAGAGAAAAAGAGGAGGTAAAAAAAAAAAGAGCAAGGGAGAGGGGGAGATAAATATAGAAAGAGAGGAGATAGAGAGGGAGAGGCAAAGAGGAAGAGATAGAGAGATATACAGGAAGAGGGAGAGATGATATATATATATATATAAAGAGAGAGAGAGATAAATAAATGGACAAATAGAGATAGAGAGAGGATGAGAGAAATAAGGGACATAGATATATATTGAAAGAGAAAGAGAGAGATATAGAGATATACGGGAAGAAAAAGGGAGAGAGGTAGAGATAAAGAGATAAATAAGAGGATAGGGAGGGAATGGGGGAGGGAGAGATGGGGATAAATAGAGAAGAGGGTAAGATAAAGAGAGGGATGGCCCAAAGAGAGAGAGAGTGGGGGGAAATTGATATAGATAGAAGAAAATATAGATAGATAGAGAAGGATAGAGAGATGTATGTATAGAAAGTGATAGATGGATGAGCCGAAAAGAGATGGAGAGAAATATAGAAAAAAAAAATATTGTGAAAGAGACATGGAGAAAATGAGAGAGGGGGGGGCAAGAGTGAAAGAAAGGAGCTAAGACAAGTAATAGAGAGAGAAAGGTTTAGATTTTAGAGAGAGGGAGAGAGATGAAGAAGGGGAAAGAAAGAGATAGAGAGATATATATAGAGAGGGAGAAATATGGAGTGTGTGTGTATACATTAGAGAGAAAAAGTAGAATAAAATTTAAATATAATTATTCTATAATAAATAAAATTTAAATATAATTATTCTATAATAAATAAAATTTAAATAAGACAAAATGTATAAATTCTAATATCTTTTAATTATTATTTGCAATTCCATTAAAAACACAAATAATTAGAATACAATTTTAACTTAATTAAAAATCAACCCTTAAAAGAAGTGGAAGAATTAGAATAAATAATATAATATCTAATAAAAAAAGATAACATTAAAAGAAAATAGTAAAAAAAGAAAGATTTTAATTCAAAATATAATTATTCTATCATAATTAAATTTTTAAATAGACAAATAATTAAATATATTAAATTATAATAATTTTAATTATTATAAAAAGACATAAATAATTTAAATTAATTTTAAACTTAATGAAAATTAACTCCTTATAAATAATATTAAAATGTATATTAGATTCAGGATCATTAATGGGCATGGCTGGGTTCAATCCAATTCTTCGAGGCAGCCTAAAGTGATGTGGGAAAAACCTTCGGAAGGTTGGGTGAAGGTAAATTTTGATAGTGTCTCAAAAGGTAATCCAGGACCATCAGGGCTTGGTGTGGTAAGGTTTTGTTTCTAGGAGCAAAAAAACTTGAATTTGGGACTAATAATGTAGCGAAAGTAAATGCAGTGTATATGGCAATAAGCTTTTGCAGGCAAATCGGTGTGAGGAAGCTACATCTTGAAGGTGATTCATTGGTGATCAAACATGCAATCATGAAGGGATCGATTGAGGCGTGGCATTTGCAACACCACATTCATAACATTGTGGAAGACTTAAATAATTTTGAGGATTATAGAGTTAGTCATATCAAAAGGACAGGCAATATGGAAGTGAATGTTTTATCTAAATGGGCGTTGGGTTTTAGCGAAATAGGTGAAGTGAGAATTGAAGACACAAGTCAACTAAATTTTGAAGATTAACGAAGAAAGGGATGATGTCAGCTGAAGGCAGTATTTAGAACCCTGAGATGGTGTGTAGTACGAATGTAGGTGACAAATGACTTGGAAGGCGACGTTGTTTCAATGCCACATAGAGTTTTAATGCGGGAGTGTGAACTGAGCTTAAGGGATATTTAACTGCTTGCCTCATGCCAATTAATGTACATAAAAAGAAAGAGATGGTAGCAGAGGGTTTAAAATTATTCTTGAGTGCAAAGTGAAGTTCCAAAGTGAAGGTGGTGTTGTTGTAGAGAGGAGATGGACGGTAGTGAATTTGTTGGAAGATGGCGGAGAATGTTTGGAGTGCAGGGGTTCGAGATGGAAGTGAATTTCACCCTTAGGACTCAGAAACAACTTTGCCCATTAACTGCTCGCAGGGTGAAGAGTTTCTTTAAATTTTGGGATGAATGTTTGGTACCATGTGTTTATTTGATTGTGGGTAGTACTTTTGAAGGAATAAAGCACCGTTACAAAACTGAGATGGATGTGTATTCGCTAGTGATGGATTGGGGTTTGCAAACTAGAGAAATGCAATGACGATAAGGCATGCGATGGAAGCCTTAGTTCCTGCAGCCTACTTGGGTGAAATGGACTCACTACTTGAATGGACAGTCCCAGGTGTTGGGTTTGACATAGCGGAGGGAATTAAGAAAGAAGAGGATGGTATTAAACCAGTAATTAAACCATTTCTGAGATGGGCACGAAGGAAATGCAAATACCATTGCAGTTTGGAGGCAAGGCGGGGCTGGAAAGCTTTGAAACTATTGATCCAGATTAAAGAGCTCGAGATGGTGATCAAACAAGTGAAGGCAGAGGAGGTGGGAGTAGGAAGGCACGTACTCCATCTGCAGAAGACTAAGGTTGGCTCTGGTTTGGTGGTGTGGTAAGCTCGTAGTGTAGGGGCCGATTCTACTACAAATTTTCCTTTTTTGGATTGCCCATGTTTTAAGGTGTGGTTAGTTTAGTTTTTGAATGCTTTCCTTCATCTGAACTTTGTGGTGTAATATGCATTTCACTTTATTGGATGTTTATGGTTTGACAATGGTTACGATTATGGTTATTATGTAGTTATGTTAGTTGGGGTTTTTTTCCGGATATGGTTTTAGGTAGATGGTCTTGAAGATATTTATAGATGATATGTGTTGGTTTTTGGATGGGTCTAGGTAGAAGTCGTAAAGGCATTTTTGATCTAGTGGTATGGAGGTTTTTGATCTTTACACTTATGTACTTATGTTATGTAATTATTTTGTATATATTAAAATGATTAAAAAATTTATGATTTTCAAAAAGTATTAAAAAATATAATGATTTCAAGAAAAATATAAAATATAATTAAAAATAATACATATAATAATAAGGTTTATTTTTTAATAGAAATATTTGTATTTAATTTTTAATTTAATTTAATTTAAACTAAATGAATTCCTTATAATTGGTTTTATTATCTATATTTTGAGATAAAAATAATTATTAAAATTTATATGTTTATTTAGAAAAAATATTTTATTTACAATATTATAAATAATAAAAAATGAAAAAAAAAACTATTTAAAATAGACATTTCAGTTTTAAAAATACGAAAAAAAAAAAAAAAAAAAAAAAAAAAAAAAAAAAAAAACCCTAAAAAATCTATCATCCCTAAAAATTTGCTCCTATAACACAATTTTTTTTAAACCAATCATAGTGTACATGAATAATTTTTATAATATCTTAAATTTATAAATATAAATCTTAACTTTACAAAAACCAAGTTTTTTTTTTAAGAAAAAAATAATAATCACTTTTGATTTGTGCAAACTAATTGAATAAAGCACTTCACTAAATGCAATAGTATTCCTATGACAAGTACTAATAAAACCAATTATAAGGATTTCATTTAGTTTAAATGAAATTAAATAAAAAATAAATACAAATATTTCTATTAAAAAATAAACCTAATTATTATATGTATTCTTTATAATTATATTTTATATTTTTTGAAATCATTCTATTTTTTAATACTTTTTGAAAATCATAAATTTTTTAATCATTTTAATATATATAAAATAATTAAATAACTTTTAATCATAAATTTAAATATTTTTCATTAAGTTATTTAAAAATGTCTATTTTTTTTTAATAAATAATGTCTGGTAAACTTTTTAACATGACCGACAACGCTGGCATGACATGCCCTCCGGCTCCATGTGAAACGCTTTTGACCAGGAGCTATGAACCGGTGAGGCCACAATCGGGGGACCTCATCCCCACACTTCACTTGTTCAAACTCGCGAGCACAATGACCGAGCGAAGACACAAGGCCTGCGAGCACAATGGCTGAGCAGGAGTTTGAACCTTGGTGGCCGCTTCACCAACGAAGTGTTTTAGTTGCGACATTACATGTCTGAAGACTTAAAAATGTCTATTTTTTTTTGAAAAATAGGGGTAAAAACTTTATTGAAATTTAGAAAAGTTGAGTACAAAACAGCAAAGGGCCAAAGCCCCAGGAACTACAAGAGATTACAGAAAGAACAAGAACGAGAACTTCATTCCCCAACACCACTTTCATCTTCAACAAGAATCCTCTCCAAATCCTGACATAGCTCATAGGGCAACTGCTCCCACTCATCAATCCTCCAGTCATCAACATCTTCTGACGCCCATTTAGCCAGACAATCAGCTGCCCTATTCCATTCCCTTGGAATATGGGTAAACGACACCGAATCCATTACAGAGCTAACCTGTAATATCTGTTGTACTAACATAGATAGTTGCCAACTAACCTCAGACATCTTCCTCTGAAGGAGCAAATTAACCAGAATTTGAGAGTCAGCTTCACAAATCACCTTCCGCCACCCTAGGGCATAAGCTCTCTTTAAAGCATATAGGATAGCCAAGCCTTCCATCCTATTAACAGTCTGCACCCCCTCATTAGCCGAGAAGATAAAGACCACAAATCCAGAAGAGTCCCTACCAATCCCACCAATCCCAGCTGGACCAGGATTACCCCTAGAAGAACCATCCGTGTTAATTTTTAGAAAGCCAGCAGGAGGGGGGAGCCATTTCCCCATCCTTTGAACTCTATGTTTCACACGCCTACCTCTCCTGGCGCAAGCTGAGGCTAGAGATATCCCCTGTATACCAAACCTATTAACTATCTCCGCATCACCTTCCTCCATCGGCAAAATAATCTCACTCTTAGCTGTCACAGTTTCCTGGACCATTCCCATAATTCTAGTCCAAACCTGTTGAATCCCCAATTGTTCGCCCCGAAAGATTCTACGATTCCTTTCCAACCAAACTTGCCATAGCAAAAAGATAGGGCCAGCATACCAGACATCCTGCAAGAAGGGAGCCAAGGAAGGGGGCCTTCCCAGTCTCAACCAAAACTCAGCTAGGGAGGATGCATGAAAGCACTGACTCTTCCAGGAATCCCACCAGAAGTGCCATAGTTGCAATGTGAATGGGCAGCAAAAGAATAAATGTGGAGAATCTTCCTCCCCCCCACCACATAGAACACACCTAGAAGGGCCAACAAAACCCCTCTTCTGAATATTGTCCCAGGTCAAGCATCTATTCCAAGCCAAAGTCCAAGAAAAGCAATTACATTTTGGCCAAGAGAAATTATTCCAGACTCTCTTCCACCAATGGACTTCCCCCCCAGCAAATTGTTGAGAGAGCAGCGCCTGATAACCAGAAGACACAGTGTATGTACCTTTGGGATTAGGGGACCAGGCCAACACATCACTATCCATCAGGGCGCTATAGCTACGACCCAAAAGGATGTTATGAAGCTCAGCACACTCAACTTCCAACCCAAGAATAGGCCACTCCCTTGAAGTCTTCCATCTTGCTTCCACTACCTGTCTATTTTCACTTTTATAAGTATTAATAGTTATTTTATTAAAACTAATTATAATTAATATTACATATATATATATATATAATATTATAATATTATACTATAAATTAGTAATTATATTTGTGATTAATTTAATTATTATAATTATATTTATATAAATAAAAAATTAAATTAAGATTATGTTATTAAGAAAAATATAGATTTTCACTATAAAATTTGTATCATATTATAATTATTATGTCAAAGTATTCCCTATATGAAGTGAACCACCTACTTATTGAAATCAATGGTTTAAAATTGGGGAGAAGAATGAAGACTATAAAATTAATCACTTAAATTTATATTATTTTTAAAAAAGAAATCTTTTATAATAAAAATAAAAAATGTACATTTCAATATTATTTATTATGAGTTAATTTTCATTAAGTTTAAAATTTATTTTTATTATTTATGTTTTTCATAATAATTAAAATTATTATAATATATTTTTTAATATTATTTATTATGAGTTAATTTTCATTAAGTTTTTTTTTTATTATTTATGTTTTTCATAATAATTAAAATTATTATAATTAATTTAATTTATAATTATTTATCTTATAAATTTTTAATTCTGATAGAATTATTATATTTTGAATTAAAAATTTCCTTTTAATATTATCTTATTTTATTAGATATTCTATTATTTATTTATTTATTTTAATTCTTCCACTTATTCTTTTAAGGGTTGATTTTTTATTAAGTTAAAATTATATTCTAATTATAAATAAATAATTTAAAGATATTAGAATTTATACATTTTGTCTTATTAAATTTTTATTTATTATAGAATAATTATATTTGAATTTTATTCTAATTTATATAATAAAATAAATTTCAACTTAACACCTAAATTAAATGTTTAGATCAAGAGAGAGAAAAAGAGTAACTTACTTTTGATTACTCATTTCATGCCAATAATTTAAGGCTATCATATGTCCTTGGGGAGTTATGTTGATGGTAGCATGTCATTTGATTATTATCTCCATCTCCATCTATCTCCTTTATCTATATCTCCTTACCTCTCCCTATATCTCTCTTTGTTTCCCTTCTATCCTTCCTACTCTATCTAGCTCTCTATCTCTCCCTCTCTCTATCCATCTCTCTCTTTCCTTCTCACTCCCTCTTATTATATCTCTATACTTCTATATCATCTCCCTCCCTTTCCCCCCTCTATATTTTTTGTATATCTTTCTTCCTCTTTATATCTATCTCTATCTATCTTTTATTCATGTACACATTTTGTTTTACTCCCTCCTTATCTTTATATCTATATCTCTCACTCACTCACTCACACAAACACACACTCCAGCCTATTGCTTCCTCCCTAACTGTATTCTATCTCACTATCTCTATATATTATACACTCCTCTACCTTCATCTCTCATTCTCTCCATATCCCTCTCTACCTCTCTATATATCACTTCCTATATCTTTATCTTTCTATCTCTCTATCGCCCCCTCTCCAATTCTCACCATCTTTCTATCTCTATTTCTTCCTCTCCCCCTTTTTCTCTCCTTCCGTCTCTCCCTCTTGCTCACCCACTCTATAGTTTACAAGTTATATTTACTCTCTAAATCCTTTCTATCTCTATATCTATCTCTTTATATCCTTATGTATTGCTTCTCTCCCTCTTTCTATCTTATCTCTCCCTATCTCCCCATCACTCCCTTTTTTTATATTTCTCTACTTCTGATCTCTAATAGATACACACTCCATTTTCCCTCTTCCTCTTCCTTTATATCTTTCTCTATCTCTTCCTCTTTGTCTCTCCCTCTCTATCTCCTCTCTTTCTATCTTTATCTCCCCCTCTCCCTTTTTCCTTTTTACCCTCTCTCTCTCTCTCTCTCTCTCTCTCTCTATATATATATATATATATATATATATATCACTTCCTATCTCTATCTTTGTCTTTCTATATCTTCATCTCTCTCCAAATATTTATTTTTCTCTTCCATATCTGTATATTCCTCTCCCCTCTTTCTCTATCTCTCTCATATCTCTCTCCTCTCCATCTTCCTCTCCCCATTCTCTATCTCTATCTTCGACTCCATCTATATCTTCATCTTCTTCTCTATCTCTATATCTATCTCTTTACTAATCTCTCTCACTCTTACACCTCTACATATCCCCTTTTCTAGCCCTATCTCAACCTCACTCTTGCACTCACCCTATTGCTAATAAAACTTGATTATCTTCTCAATTCAAAATTTTTATTTCAGTTAAGATTGAATCCTTGTAACTGGATGCATAGTTGATCTTAAGCTATCACCTCTCAATTAAGTCCTTTGTTGTACACACAATATCATGGCCACAAATTGATCTCATGCACTACATAAATTTATCCAAAAAATAGACCAAATTTTCCCCAATTGACCTTCCACACCTCTTTGGCATACCCATTGCACACCAAAGTGTAATTGCTAGTATATATTATTTTATTAAAATAAGAGTTGTAGTTAATATTACATAAATATAATTATTCTAATATAATTTTAAAATAACAATGATTCAAAATTATAATAATTAAAAATTCACTATGATGGCAAGTACTTGCCACTACATGACACTTATTTATTTTTTGCATTTCATATTCTAAGATAAAACTCTAAAAATTATATTTTTAAATCTATTTTTTTAAATCTACATTTAAAACAAACTTCTATTTTTTTTTTGCATGCAAATCATTTCATATTCTAAAATAAGACTAAATTCTAATAAATATTAACCATACGAAATTAATTAATCTATGCTAAAGGGTAAGACTAAGTTCTAATAAATATTAACCATACGAAAATAATTAATCTATGGTAAAAGGTAAAGATTTTTAAATTTGATAGCTCTCAATGTAAGATTCTCTTCAATAAAAATGAAAGTCATTTAAGTTGATGGTCGTCAACCAATTTGTCAATTAAAAAAAAGTATTATCTATATTATTTAAATTATTTTATTTTATCTTAAACCTAATAAAGAAAGTAGAAATATGGGCATGTTTCTATTTAGAATATTTAATTTCATATTGGATTTGATTTGTTTCTAATTTTTACTACATAAAATAGAAATTGGATTTGATTTATTTCTAATTTATGATTTTAATAATTTATTCTTAATATTAATTATCAAACAAAAGCAATATTTTTTAGTTAATTGTTATTTTTTGTTATTATTAGATATAAATTTTTTACCTTCATTTTTATTTTTATTTTTATTTTTAGATAAAGTTTCCTATAAGATAAAGTTTCCATCATTATATGTCTATTTGTATTTGCAATATATTGTGAAGAAAATAAATTCATATAGCATTTATGATTTTTTATTAATTGGTTATTAGTACTTATTATTTTTTCTTAAAAAAAAACTTGGTTTTTGTAAAGTTAATATTTATATTTTTAAATTTAAGATATATAAAAAATTATTTATCTGCACTTTAAAAAAATTGGTGTTATAGGAGCAAATTTAGGGATGATAGATTTTTTAGGTTTTTTTTTGGATTTCTTTGTATTTTAAAAATTGAAATGTCTATTTTAAATAGTTTTTATTTTTATTTTTTATCATTTATAATATTGTAAATAAAATATTTTTTCTAAATAAATATATTTATTTTAATAATTATTTTTTATCTCAAAATATAGATAATAAAACTAATTATAATGATTTCATTCAGTTTAAATAAAATTAAATTAAAAATCAGATACAAATATTAATATAAAAAATAAACCTAATTATTATATGTATTCTTTATAATTATATTTTATATATATTTTTAATACTAGTTGAAAATCATAATGTTTTTAATCATTTTAATATATACAAAATAATTTAATAACTTTTAGTCATAAATTTAAATATTTTTCATTAAGTTATTTTAAAAATATCTATTTTCACTTTTATAATCATTAATAGTTATTTTATTAAAACCAATTATAATTAATATTACATAAATATAAAAAATAATATAATATTATACGAAAAAAATTTAATTATATTGAGATTAATTTAATTATTATAATTATAATTATATAATTTTAAAAAATTAAATTAGGATTATGCTTTTAAGAAAAAATATATATTTTCACTATAAAAAAATTATTATATTATAATTATTATGTCGAAGCATTCCCTATATGAAGTGAACCACCTACTTATTTAAATCAATGGTTTAAAGTTGGGGAGAAGAATGAAGCCTATAGAATTAATCGTTTAAATTATATTAATTTTAAAAAAGAGATCTTTTATAATAAAAAATATATATATTTTAATATTATTTATTAGGAGTTAATTTTCATTAAGTTTAAAATTTATTTTAATTATTTATCTTTTTATAATAATTAAAAAATTATTATCATTTAATCTATAATCATTTGCCTTATTAAAATTTTAATTATAATACAAAATTATATTTTGAATTAAAATCCTTCTTTTCTTACTATTTTCTTTTAATATTATTTTAATTTATTAGATATTCTATTATTTATTTATTTATTCTAATTCTTCCACTTTTTTAAGGGTTGATTTTTAATTAAGTTAAAATTGTATTCTAATTATTTGTTGGTATTGTTGTTTGTTTGTTTGTATATGTTTCGAAGGAAATTTACAAACATTGGTGAACCACTTGGGTCAGCATTAAAGACGCTCCTCACAAACAAGTTGATTACTTTTCCAGAAGGAAGAAACTTCAAACCTCAAGTGGAACCCTCTTGGTGGAATGACAACCATTATTGTGATTTTCATCAAAACAAGGGACACCACACAGATAATTGACAGTGGTTGAAACATGTCATCCAAGATTTGATTGATAATGGAGTGATAACTGTGGATGGCCATACGACAAACGAATCTCATACAACTTTCAAAACTCCGCTTCCTAACTATGAGAAGGGTGAATCATCAACAACGCATAATGGTAAGGGTAAAGCAAAAGTGGACTATGCTCATGCATATGACAATGTAGTAAATGTGATCATGGTTAAAGAGAAACAACATCAAGAACCTGCTCATGCTATCACAAGAAGCAAAGCCAAAGTTGTTTTGTCGAGTCCTACAACTAACACGTCATCCACTGCAAAACAATCCACCCAGCTCCCCCATCTATTAGGACACATTTAACGTGCATCTTGTGAATGAGGACTTCAATATGCAACAAAGCGTTATGGGGATGTTACAAGGACATATCATCTTCTTCGGTAAATGATAAGCAATGAGGGGTTGTGAGATGTCCCACCATGGTTTGGAATTGATCTACATCAAGATCTTTGGACATTGTTGTATCTACTAGTGCTCTTTCTAGAATTTCTTTGTGTGCAGGTGAAAGCTTTAAAAGTTCTAAGATGGGTATTTTATGTGGGAGTTTTCTGTAGTTGATCCACTAGATTGTATTGTTTTTAAGTGGATGATGTGTTAGTTGTAGGACCCGGCAAAACAACTTTGGCTTTGCTTCTTGTGATAGCATGAGCAGGTTCTTGATGTTGTTTCTCTTTAACCACAATCATATTTACCACATTGTCATATGCATAGGCATAGTTCACCTTTGCTTTCCCCTTACCATTATGTATCACTTAAATGTCAGTCCAGGAGCCAAACCAGTTAAATAGAAATTAAGGAAGATGCATCCTCATATCACTCTTCTTATCAAAGCAGAACTAAAGAAATTATTGGATGTAGGATTTATTAGACCTATAGCATATCCTCAATGGGTATCAAACATCATTCCTATTTCCAAACCAGATAAAAGTATCAGAGTGTGCATAGACTTTAGAGATCTTAATAATGCATGTCCAAAGGATGATTTTTCTTTGCCTAATATTGATATCATTGTCGATTTAACTACTGGACATTCCATGTTTTCTCTAATGGATGGTTTCTCCAGATACAATCAGATTAAAATAGCACCTAAAGATCAAGAAAAGATAGCTTTCACATGTCCATGGGGTACTTTCTGCTGGAACGTCATTTGGACCAAAGAACACAGGTGCTACATATCAAAGAGCTATGACAACAATATTCCATGACATGATGCATACATTCATGGAAGACTATGTGGATGCCATATTGGCCAAATCATACAATAGAGAAGAACATATAGGAATACTGAAAAAGATCTTTGACCAGTTAGAACAATATAAGCTATGGCTCAATCCTAAGAAATTTTCCTTTGGTGTTACTCCAAGTAAACTATTGGGATACATTGTTTCAGATAGAAGTATCAAAGTAGATCCAGCCAAGGTCAAAGCAATCATGGAAATGGCATCTCCTAGGAATATCAGTCAACTCAGATCACTCCAAGGAAGACTACAATCAATCAAAAGATTTGTTGCTCAACTAGCAGATAAATGTCAACCATTTACTCATCTATTGCACAAAAAAGTTAATTTCAAGTGGGACCATCAATGTGAAGAAGCATTCAACAAGATCAAGGCCTATCTCATGCAACCACCAGTCCTAATGTCACCAATTCCAGGAAAGCCACTGTTACTATATGTATCAACCACAGAAGTATCATTAGGAGTTATGCTCACACGACAGGATAATGAAGGAAAAGAATGAGCCATCTACTACATCAACAGAACATTAGAGATATACAAGCTCAACTATTCACCAACAGAAAAAAGCATGCTTGGCAGTAGTGTTTGCTTCTCAAAAATTGAGACACTATCTACTATCTCACTCCATCAAGTTGATTACTAAAATTGATCCATTGAAGTATTTGCTTAGCAAGGCAACTTTAACTAGAAGATTAGAAAAATGGATCATGATCCTGAGCGAGTTTGATATTGAGTATGTGGACAGAAAATCTATCGAGGGGCAAGTCATTGCTGACCAACTAGCAAAGGCACCACCTCAAGATGATCGTCCTCTACACATTGAATTTCTCGATGTTGATATCCTAACGATCACCACAAAGATATGGCAATTGTACTTTGATGGTTCATTTACATAGTATGGGTCAGGAGCAAGCATTCTATTCATCACAACACAAGATCATACAATTCCAAAAGCATACAAATTAAGCTTTCCATGCACCAATAACACAACAAAATATGAATCTTTGGTCACAGGAATCAAAATGGCCATAGAATGGAACATTACACAACTTCAAGTCTTTGGAGACTCTCAACTCGTCATCAATAAAATCAATGACGATTATCAAACAAAGGATGAAAATCTAATGCCTTATAAGAAGATGGTTGATGATGTTAAGAAATACTTTGTCGAAATAACTTTTGAACAAATTCTGAGGAATGACAACAAAGCAGCAGATGTCATGACAACACTTGCTTCTCTACTTCAGACACAGGAAAATCAAGAGCATTATGAAATCCTGGTGGAAGAGTTGTTTTACCCTACTCATAATTGTCCTGATTCCCAAACTATTTGTCACCTTGTTGGGTATGATTCCTCCCGCTATGGAAAAACTTATACATATCTAAAAGATAATACCCTCCCTCCTGACTTGTCAAAGAACCAAAAGAGAAACTTTATTCGACAATCCTCCCATTATACTCTTGTCGTGGATACCCTTTTCAAATGAGGTCTGACTGATACTCTCTTAAGATGTCTCGAGCAAGAAGAATCTGAGAAGGCCTTAAATTAATTTGATAACGATATGTGTGGCACTCATTCAAGTGGTCTTACACTTTTTAAAAAAACTCATACGCTTGGGCTATTATTGGCCAACTATGGAACGAGATTCTTTTCAGATAGCTAAAATATGCAAACAATGTTAGATCCATGAAAATTTGATTCATGCACCAGCACAAGAACTTCATGCTTTGGCAACATCTTGGCCTTTCTACCAATGGGGTCTTGATCTAGTAGGAAAGATAAATCCTCCTTCCTCCAATGGTCACAAATTCATCCTTGTATTTACAAAAATATTTTATAATATGGATTGAGGCAGTACCTCTCATAAATATCACAGGAAAACAAATTGTCTCTTTTATCTTGAACTACATCACATTTCGCTATGGCATACCCATGACCCTTATCACTAATAATGGGCAACCGTTCAAGAATTAGGATGTACAAGAGCTATGTGATAAAATCAAGATCCAACACAGATTCTCCACACCTTGCTATCCACAAGGGAATGGGCAACCAGAAGCATCAAACAAAACTATTCTAAAAATCCTCAAAAATATAGTGAATGATGCTAGCAAATATTGGCATATTCAATTGAACCCTGTTATATGGGCCTACTGTACCAGTATCCACACACCAACAGGCACCACACCTTTCTCTCTTGTCTATGGATCAAAAGAAATACTACCAATAGAAGTAGAGATACCTTCTCTATGAGTATCATTAAAAGGCCTTATCTCAGATGAAGAACAATGAGTATCTAGACTGCAAGAGTTAGAATTGATCCATGAACAACGATAAAATGCCTTTGATCATTTGAAGGTGTATCAGTAAAGAATGTGCTAAATTTGTAATCACAAGGTCAAACCAAGAGCCTTTCAAGTTGGAGAACTAGTACTAAAGGAAAATCCACGAAAACAGTAGGATCGAGAAAAGAAAGTGAAGTTTGAACCAAACTGGTTAGGTCCGTTTGAGGTCACAACAATATTTGGGTCAGGAGCATATTAGCTATCAACACAGGATGAGGATCATCTTGAGGAACCCATAAAGAGCATTCATCTAAAGAAGTTTTATGTCTAAAAAAGAAGAAAAATAAAAAACAGTGAAAAAGCAGAAAATTAAAAAATAGTTAAAAAGCAAAAAAAATAAAAAACAGTAAAAAAGCAGAAAAATCAAAAATAGTGAAAAAGCAAAAAAATAAAAAACAATGGAAAAGCAGAAGATACAAAAACAACAAAAACAACGAAAATAGAAAAAAAAAATACATATTAGAAAAAGTGCAATAAAAACAAATGGTGAAAACCTGGCAACAGGCGCTATCTGTCAACTAGCTCTTCCATCTATTAGTTCATGCATCATTTTGCTTGCATTTCATTTTCCATCATCACTATTCATATCCACCAATAAGCCTTTGTACATACGTAGGCATCACAACTGAATTCTCACCATGGTTTGGATAATTGGGAATATCATAATAAATTTGTTTCTAGGCTTGGGGCAAAATCTTGCACCTAGTTGGGGGCAAAATTTTTGATCATTTTGAGCTTCATTAAACAGGTAGAAAAATAGTTAGATAACTCTTGCCAAGAGAAACTGAGACATATCCAACATTGAACACATGATCAAATTCTCACCCATCAAGCTATCACATGTCAGTCGAAGCACATCACACTCTTTTCAATGGATGAAATCTTTTACCTAATGCTTTTTGCGCTTTACGATGTGAAAGCTAGATGAATGCATGATTAAACTAGATTGATCAAAGAAGCTAATTAAGCTAATTATATGTATTGATTATGCTAAATGATTATGCAATTAAGCTAGATGAGAGATTGATTATGTTATATGATAAAAACAAGTATGCTAGAAGATGATCAAATTAAGATAGATCTAAGATGCAATTGCCTATAATAACAATGCTTAAATGATAAGCAAGAATGGATATGCCTATAATAACAATGCTTTAAATGAGATGAGATGGTATCCTTTGTGCTCTAAAATGGGGGATATTTATAGGATTTCCAAGGCCAGGGTTGAGGTGGCAGGAACCAACGGTCAAGATTGACTCTGAAGATATCAAGGGTAAAATTGGAAGAGGTTGGAGAAGAGTTTGGAGGGGGGGACACTTGTCATCTTTATGGTGACAAGTGTCAAGGAATCTTTCTCACAAGAGGGCAAGTGTCCAAGGGAGGAGACATGTGGCAGAAGTGCAATGTGTCTCAAGGGGAGAATATCCAACCCATAGGAGGTTAGGATGAGGAGGTTAGGATGGGGTTAGCTAAACCCAGGGTTAGGTTAGGTGGTTAGAAGTTAGGAGGCATGTGGGAAATTTGCATTTAAAAATTCAAATAATAGGAAAAGGCTAATTAACTTTCAACAACTCATAAATTGATTTGTTTTAATTAATTAGGGGATTAGAAGAATGAATCAAATGATGGAGGAATAATTAATTCAGATTAATTAATGAAAGGGGCCTGTTGAAATGAACTTATTAAATAAATCCTTAGATTTATTAATAAGCAGGTGAATGGGGGAATTTAATCAAATTTCTAATGAATTCAAATAAATTGGGAAGATGGATTAATTAAATAATTGCTTATTTAATTTTATCTTTAGACCATTTTTAGGTGTATACAGTATTCTAATTATTTGTGTTTTTTAATGGAATGACAAATAATAATTAAAAGATATTAGAATTTCTACATTTTGTCTTATTTAATTATAATTTGTTATAGAATAATTATATTTGAATTTTATTCTAATTTATATAATAAAATAAATTTCAACTTAACACCTAAATTAAAAGTTTAGAGCGCGAGAGAAAGAAAGATTAACTAACTTTTGATTACTCATTTCATGCCAATAATTTAAGGATATGATATGTCTTTAGGGATTTATGTTGATGGTAGCATATCATTTGATTATTATCTCCATCTCCATCTCCATCTCTCTTCTTTATCTATATCTCCTTACCTCTCCCTATATCTCTCTCTTTTCCCCTTCTATCCTTCCCACTCTGTCTAGCTCTCTATCTCTCCCTCTCTCAATCCTTCTCTCTCTCTCCTTCTCACTCCCTCTTTTTATATCATCTCTCTCCCTCTCCTCCTCTCTCTATTTTTTTGTCTCTTTCTTCCTCTTTATATCTCTCTATATATCTTTTACTCACACACATTTTGTCTTAATCCCTCCTTATCTTTATATCTATATCTCTCTCACTCACACAAGCACACACTCCAACATATTTCTCCATCCCTATCTCTATTCTATCTCACTATTTTTAGATATTATACACTCCTCTTCGTCTCTCTCACTCTCTCCATATCCATCTCCACCTCTCCGTATATCACTTCCTATATCTTTATTTTTCTATCTCTCTATCTCCCCCTCTCTAATTCTCACCATTTTTCTATATCTATTTCTTCATCTCCCCCCTTTTCTCTACTTCTACCTCTCCCTCTTTCTCACCCCCTCTATATCTTATAGGTTATGTATACTCTCTAGATCCTTTCTATCCCTATATCTATCTCTTTATATCCTTATATATCACTTCTCTCCCTCTTTCTATCCTATCTCTCCCTATCTCCCCATCACTCCCTCTTTTTATATTTCTCTACTTCTACTCTCTAATGTATATATACACACTCCATATTTCTCCCTCTTTCTATATCTCTCTATCTCTATATTTTCCCCTCTTTATCTCTCTCCCTCTCTCTAAAATCTAAACCTTTCTCTCTCTCTCTCTATTACTTGTCTTTGTCAGCTCCTTTCTCTCACTCTTGCCCCCCCTCTCTCTCATTTTCTCCATATCTCTTGCACAATATATATTTTTCTATATTTCTCTCCATCTCTTTTTGGCTCGTTTGTTTATCACTTTCTATACATATATCTCTCTATCTCTCTCTATCCCTCTTTATCTATCTATATTTTCCTCTATCTATATCAATTTCAACCCTTTGTATCTCTCTCTAGACCATCCCTCTCTTTATTTTACCCTCCTCTCTATTTCTCCCCATCTCTCCCTCCCCCATTCCCTCCCTATCCCCCTATTTATCTCTTTATCTCTACCTCTCTTCATTTTTATTTCTGTATACCTCTATATATGTCTCTTTCTCTTTCAATATATATCTATATCCCTTATTTCTCTCACCCTCTCTCTAGCTCTATTTGTCCATTTGTTTATATCTCTCCCTCTTCCCCTCTCTATATATCTCTAACTCTCTAGTTTTATCTCACTGTATATATCATCTCTCCCTCTTCCTATATATCTCTTTATCTCTTCCTCTTTGTCTCTCCTTCTCTATCTCCTCTCTTTCTATCTTTATCTCCCCCTCTCCTTTGCTCTATATTTTTTCCCTACTCTTTTTCTCTATCTTCATCTCTACTCTATCTTAATCTCTCCCCCTAATCTCTAGACATGCCTCCTTCTATCCATCCATCCCTCTCTCATTCTCCCTCTTTTTGGACCTCTATATCCATATCTCTTTTCCTTTATATATCTATCTCTCCCTATCACTTCTTTCATCTACTATCTCTATCTCTCTATATCACTATATCTCTCCCTCTCTCTCTATATCACTTCCTAACTCCATCTTTATCTTTCTATATCTTCATCTCTCTCCAGCTATTTTTTTTTCTTCCATATCTACATATTCCTCTCCCCTCTCTCTCTTTGTCTCTCTCATCTCTCTCTCATTATCTCCATCTTTCTCTCCCCATTCTCCATCTATATATTTGAATCCAATTATATCTTCATATTCTTCTCTATCTCTATGTCTATCTCTTTACCAATCTCTCCCTCACTCTTACCCCTCTATATATCCCTCTTTCTAGCCCTGACTCAATCTCACTCTTGCTCTCACCCTATTGCAAAGATAATATGAGCATGTTGGTAATAAAACTTTATTATCTTCTCAATTCAAAGGTTTCATTTCAGTTATGATAGAATCGTTGTAAGTGGATGCATAGTTGATTTTAAGCTATCACCTCTCAATTAAGTCCTTTGTTGTACAAACAACATCATGGCCACAAATTGACCTCAAGCACTACACAAATTTATTCAAAAAAAAATAGACCAAATTTTTCCCAATTGACCTTCCACACCTCTTTGGCATACCCATTGCACACTAAAGAGCAATTACTAGTTTATATTATTTTATTAAAATAAGAGTTGTAGTTAATATTACATAAATATAATTATTCTAATATAATTTTAAAATAACAATGAAAAAAATTATAAAAATTAAAAATTCAAATATTTTTATTACAATTCAAAATTATAATAATTAAAAATTAGAACAAATATTTGTATTACATTACTATGATGTCAAGTACTCGCCACTACGTGACACTTGTTTTGTTTCGTTTTGTCTAATTGTTTTTTTTGTACAATCCAGATCTTATTGAAATTTGTAAAAACGTTTTGACAACATTAAATGAATTTCAGGTTGATTTGAGGTAAGGCTATATGTTTTGTTATTTTTTGTTTATTGTATCTAATTGTTTCTCTATATAATTTTGTAATAAATTTTTGACAACATTAAAAAAAATGATATCAAAATATTGGTTAAGTCCCCAACACCACTCTTAAAGCATTTATTTTTGTCTCTATTTTACTAAATTTGTGATTTACTTTTCTTCTCTATTGTTGTCAAATATGCAATTTACTTCCCCCATTGCATATTTCATGTCTTTTATGCATTGTTTTTCTCCTATATTCTTCTCTTTCACTTGCAAATTTTCTTGGGAATCCTCATGACCTAAATCTTCTATTCTTTATCAATTTTTCACTATTCCCTTTCCAACACACCTTCCCTCATTCATTTGAATATGCAAAGCAATTTGTATTTACTACTTCAAAAATTATTTAGGTTTATATAGTGATCTAATGTTAGGATCTATGACAGTTGCATGTGTAATGTTAACTTATACAATGATTAAATTGAAGGTCTTGAAAATGAGATTGAAATGCTTAAATAAACATCACACTGATTAAATAATGAATTATCCATAGAGAGAAAGAAGAGAAGACAAGGAAACACGAATTGATAACGGAGTTCACCAAATGGCTACATCTCCAGGTCCCTCTCCAAAAGAGTGACCGATCCTTGATTATGCTTTAGAAAAAGATTACAAGGTCTTCAACCTGTTACAAGTTTCACGTCTCCTTAGAAGATAATGAATCAGAAAATTCCTTCTCCAACTAGTACAACAAGCTTGGCTTCAAGCTCCCAATGCACAGAGACGAACAATTCACTATCACAAGCTAATTTCTCTGAATTGCTTAGCTCTCCAAAAATTCTCTCATACTTCTCTCATAATTATCTACCATGTCCATCATTACAAAAATCATCCCCCTTTTATACACATAATTTTGCCTAATATGGTTCATAACCATATGATTTTGAAAATCATTCATATCATCCCATTTACAATATGAAATATTTGAAAATCCCCCTAATAATAAACCCAACCTTTTTAATTAATGGCTCTTATTATTTTGAGTCTTACAAAATAACCTTTTAAAAAAAATATTGCAATTTCAGGCTTGTTTGAATTAGTTTATAGTTGCAAATGAAGGAGGGTTTGGGTTTGCCCTGAGCCCTAAACTATCGACTTATCCTTAACATAAAACAAAAATTGCCAACGTGTATCTTGAAATAATTGCATGGTATAGCGGTAGGGAGTGGAGGCCAGTAACTTTGGGGTCACCGGTTCAATCCATCAACCCTCCTTAATTCTTGATAGAGCATTTGATAGTCTTTAAATAGAACTAAGCCCATCTTGGCAGATAGTGTAGTGGTGGAGAGAAAGTATAGTGGAGGGGAGGTCGGGAGGTCAAGGTTTCAATTCCCTTTCACACTAATTTTGGAAAACCGCAACAAATAACGACTTGCAACCAAAGGTGCCACTGGTATATTTGGTATTAATATTTTAAATAAACTAATTTGTATTTATTCAAACCAATTTTAAATTTTTTATTTTTTTTTTCCTTATTTTGCAAACGAATAGAATGCCAAATTTCTTATCAATAGAAGAATCTTCATATAATTTGACTCTAAACTAATTTGTAAAGAAAATGTGTATTATGTTTATTTTTATTTTAATGAGTAGGATTTGTCTCCAAAAAAAATTTAAAATTGATAATAGAAAATACAATATATAAAAAAAGAATGTAAAATAGAAAAGACAACATATAAATAAGGAATATTTTTTGATATGTCAACAACACTATAAGAAAAATATTAATATTTTTTAAAATTTGATTGTTTTTTAAATGACTAGAGTAATTATCCAACATTATGATCTTATTGACACTTATCTAAAATGATTGGATAAGTTTTTATTTT